>NW_004524670.1:7094167-7153567 GCF_000260255.1 Octodon degus
AAAAAAAAAAAAAAAGAAAGAAAGAAATTAGTAAGGTATTTAGAATAAGGGTCTGGCACACACTATATAACATTTGCTCATCAGATTTTTTGGTTAGTTGTCTTTTTTCTTTGATTTTCTTATTTGTTTGTTTTTGGTCTTTTTGAGACAGGGTCTAGCTATGTAATTCAAGGCTGGCCTTGAGCTTACATTGTAGCTCAGGCTGGTCTGGAACTTGTAATACTCCTCCTGCCTCAGCATTCTGAGTGCTAGGATTACAGGTGTGTACCACCACACACAGCTTCTTTGAAGTTTCTGTATAAAGTTTTGTCTTTTGCTTAAATTGTTTTTAATGCTTGTTTGTTTTGAGACTAGGTCTCACTGAAGGCTGGCCTTGAATTCTCTATGTCACCTAGATTGGCCTTGAACTCACCTAGATCTTCATGGCTCAGCCTCCTCAGTGCTGGGATTATAAGTGTGTGCCACTACAGCCACCATTGTTTTCATTTTCAATCTGTATGAGTAATATACATTAAAAATATACAGTACTTGTCATATGTTGGGAATATTTTTCAGTTTGTTTCTGTTTTTTCTGATTATTTTCTTTTTTTTTTTTAACATTTATTTATTTATTTATTTATTTGTGTGTGTGTGTGTGTGTGTGTGTGTGGCCAGCTCAGCCCACCAGGGGGCGGGGCTGGCTGGCATGTGGTGCTGGGGCATTGAACCGCGGTCCCTGTGCATTGCCAAGCTTGTTTCAAGTAGGTGCTTTAGACCACTGAGCCATCTCTCCAGCCACTTATTTTCTTAACATAATGAAATTTTTATGTTCGTAGCTCCATTATGATTTTTTAAAAGCTTTTTTTTGCCAATCAAAAATTTAATCAACATTTATTTCTATTTTTGTCATCTGACTTTTTACACTTACTAGTGTGTCCAGAACTTGTCATTGTATACCTATATTTTTGTATTAGTTTTCTACATGAGCTATAACCAATTGCCTCAAGCTGCTGGACTAAAACAACAGAAATTTGTTTCCCAGTTCCGAAGGCTAGAAGTCACACATCAACATGTCAGGAGTGATAACTCTCGATGAGTGGGTCTTTGGGAGGACACTTCCTTGTCTCTTCCCAGTTTGTGGAAGGTGCTAACAACTCTTGGAGCCCCTGAGGTTTTGGCAGCACCACTCCAATTTCTGTCTCCATTGTCACAGGACATTCTCCTGCATGTGTGATCAAATTTTCCTCTCAGTTTCAAGACTGATCATTAGATTACAGCCCACTCTTTACCTAGTATGACCTCATCTTAACCTGAGTGCATCTTCAAAGACCCTATTTCCAAATGAAATCATATTCACAGAAGTACCAGAAGTTAGGATTTGAACAGTTCTTCTAGGCAGACATAATGCAACACACAATGGTTTTTAAATACCTAATGATGGGGGCTGGGAGATAGCTCAGTTGAATAAGCGCTTGCCTGGCAAGTACAAGGGCCTGAATTCAATCCCTGGCTCAACAAAAATAAATAAATACCTAATGAATTATTCCAGGACTAAAACTTATCCCTATTGAAGATTGTTAAAGTGGTGCTTCAACATCAAATCTTATATTAAATGAATGCATTTGAGGAGCTTTTTTTTTTTTTTGTATTTTAGGGAAGGGTCTACAGGGTGTTCAGGGTCTCACTACTAGATCGGACTCATAGTGATTCACTTGTTTACAGCCTCCCAAGAGCTGGGATTATAGGTGCGCACCACCACGCCCAGTCTCAGGCACTGTCTCAGCATGGCCCAAGAGCAGGGCCAACATAGCAGGCCCGGGCAAGTCCTGGGTATTGAACATCCAGCCCCTGAGCCTGCTTGCAGGTGCTTTAATCTGCTGAGCTATTTGGCCATCCCTCTGAGGAGCTCTTTTAGGGTACCTTATTTGACTCTTTGTTTATCCTTTCATTCTTTGTCTTTTGTTCAGATAGGGTCTCACTATGCAGTTCAGGTTTGCTTTGAGCTCACTTTGTAGCCCAGGCTGGTCTTGAACTCACAACAATCTTCATGCCTCAGCCTTTTGAGAGTTGAAGGGATTACTGACATGCACCACCATACCCGGCTTTTCTCTTTATTCTTGTGCCAGTATAAGAGCTATATCATTAAGTAGTTTATAATTTGGACAATCAATTGAATATTAAGATTTTTTTAAGAGCAAAATGTATTTATTGAGAGAAAAGATAGCTTCTGTCCAAAAGAAGGATAGAAGGTGATCTGAGTGGGCTGTAGGAAAGCTATCTTTTTCTAGGGATTTTTACAGAGCAAAACCATAGATGAGCTGGGGAGGTAGCTCAGTAGAATAAGCACTTGCTTGGCAAGCACAAGGGCCTGAGTTCAATTCTTGGTTCTGGGGGGGGGGGAACATAGGTGAGGAGGATCTAAGGTAGAAAACATGGGAAGTTACAAGTTGGGGATGAGCTGGGACAAAACTATAGTCCACCAATAATATTACAAATATAACTGCTCAGGTAAAATTGATTAAATTGGGATCAAATAAGTCATGTAGCAATTAGGCATGAATACAGAACAGGGACTCTTCCTATAGGGGGTTAGGTTAGTGACTCTTCCTGGCTTTTTTAAGATGATTGGTATATATTGAGAATATCAATCCCTGATGCCCATCTCTAGGGAGGTATGTGACTACATTTGTTTAATCTTTTGTCTTGAGGTCTGGCCCACAGCAAGAGGGCCTGTCTCCCCAACTGCAAATTGTCTTCCATCTTGGGTCCTTTGAGGGCCCAGCCCTGTCTGACTGCCTTTAATATTTCTATCCAACTCATCTGCATATAACATTTCCCCCTCTGAAGTCACCCAAACTGCCATAAGGGAATAGTGAATGATGACTGCTCTGGCTACTGAATGTGAAGATTTTTGGAAATGTGATGTGATGCACCAACAGGACCAATGTATTTTTTTTTTTTTTTATTGAGGAACAAATAGCAATGAGATAGTTTCAAAACCAATTAATAGGTCAGTTTCAATAATTAATACATTGCATATTGTTGTCTTCATAATGGTTATTCATAGTACAAGATGCAGACATGATATCCTGTCCAAACACTATTAGTACACATCTTTATTCTCACTGAATTAAGAGAAAGTATCTGTATGTCTATCCTAACTATTTTGTATATACAGATACAAAATGGTCCTTCAAATGTATCCCCTTTTTTTGCTTAGTTTTAGGACCAATGTATTTCCATCTGACAAAAATCTGTACTCTGGCCAGCAGCACCCTCTATATTTCTGACTTTCTCCAAGCTTGTGGTTTTCTCTTGAAAGCTACACGGAAGGTAAACTGGTACAATTTTCATTATACTTAAGGGCCCGTGCCATTCACACACTCTGTATTTTCTTGGTTTTACTGTGAGCAGACCATTACATGAGCTATATATTCTCTATAGTAAGTCAGAATTCCAATGAGAAACCTGATAGGTTCAGGCTGGAATACAAATTGCTAAATTATCATGGCCCTGATCCAACATGGATGAATCCCCAAATCAACAGCTTACCTCCCCAATGACCACTTCCTCCTCCTTCCCCACTCCAATCCTGGATACAACTTCCTTTTCCCTTTCCCGCCCACACAAGGGAGCCTCCAATCAGCTCCTTGTGCGTCACTGAACCTGCCCCTCAAGCTCCGCCCCTGGCAACAGTCCAGGAGGTCTCAGGCTCCAGGGTCAGAGGATCTGCCCATCTCCCTGCCCTCGATCTTCTCCGTGTCTTCAGAGTTAATACCCCCATTTCTGCTTCTCTGCCATGCCAATAAAACTTAATTTAAAAAAAAAAAAAAGAAAGAAAGAAAAAAGGAGACAAGATTGGGAATAAAATGAAAACCAAAAACTATAAAACCAATCTCACTTAACAATGACTATACAAAAGTAGATACATTAATTACTGGAGCAACTGCCTTCTGAACGTGCGTACTTTTAGCCCTGAGGTTCCTCCTAATAATACAACACTTCCATAAAACATAGGCAGCCTTGTATTGCAAAAATGCAAATAATAAATATGGGTCCATGAAAAAGAGCTCTACCCTTTCCATTTAAAGTTCTAAAAATTTTTAACGCTCGTAATAAGGTTTCTTTGAGGAAGCCTGCAGAATTGTAATTTGCTCAGGATTTAATTTATGAGAAAATAATATTCTAATTCCAATTCAACTTTTAGAACATTTGGTCAATATATAGATTAGAAAACCAGCTGTGAGGACAATGCTTCCCGTCTGCTTTCTGTCCTACACAGTCAAGCTTCGCCGTCTTCCTCCACCACTCCAACATACGGTATAGCTCTACCACATGTCTATTTCTCCTGCTCAGCTCCTCAGGGCACTGATTCACAGACTCGTCTGATAAAGGGCCTGACATGTAGTGACATCCCAATAAGCGCTGAACAATAACTTAAAAAAAAAAAAAAATTTCAACAAAAGGTCAGCTATGATTTCTAACTCAAGACCTAAGGCAGGTATACTTCAAATACATCACACAGTAAAAGTAACTTCAACTAGAAACGAGAAAACTTGGAATAAGAAAAAAATACTAAGTTGGGAAGAACTGTTTAAACATATTGGACTTTAGCAAAAGATCTATTTCACAATCTATTGATAAGAATTTTTCTACTCTCTCTTGCAAAACTGATGAGAAAATCAGTTTAAATAAGAAAAGGGAATGTTGAGTTGTGTAAACAGTACTGTTTAAACATTTAAAAATGTGAATGCCAGGCCTTTGCTCCTCTAGCTTGCTGGCTGCATTATGAACCAGTTTTCCAAACCATATGTAGCTAAGCCAAAAACAAAAACAATAAACACTGGTTTAGGGGTACTCTTGAAGAACACACAAGTTTTAGTATGTATAAGAGTTGAAGTTCTAGAACTTTCTTTCTTTCTTTTTTTTTTTTCCAGAACCGGGGATTGAACTCAGGCCCTTGCACTTGCCAGGCAAGCACTTATTCCACTGAGCCATCTCCCCAGCCCCAAGTTCTAGAACTTTCTGCATAAACAACTTTCTAAAAAAATTGTAACTTCTACAAAAAAAGTGTAAACTCACTAACATAAAATTAAAACTTCACTCTTAAACAATTTTGATACCAAAAAGTCTTATTTAGTTTTAATATAGAACAAAATCCCCTTGTTTCAATTTGTCTTCTTTGACCTGTGGTTTAGGGAGGCAGGGGAAACTGCTACTTCCAAAGTTTTCATTATTAATGGAGTTCTTTCTCTGTTGCAGACATGGTTCTTGGTGCTTAGAGTGAAAAAAAAATGCCAAAGGTCCTGTTTTCTAGAAGTGGAGATGACACCAAACAATAAATATAATAAATAAACTATGTCATATAAGTTTCAATGGGGAAGAAAGGAAAGCAGAATACAGGACATCCAGGAATAATAGGCTAGAAAGTATTGGGAATTTTCTCATAGAAGGAGTCTAGGTAGGGATGATTAAAGAGGCAAGATTTAAGCAAATGTCAGAAGAGTTGAAGAGGGCTAGGGAGATAGCTCAGTAGAATAAGCACTTGCCTGGCAAGCACAGGGACCTGAGTTCAATCCCTGGTAAAGGCGGGGGTGGGGGTGAGAAGAGGTGACGGTCCGGCATGGTAGTGCACACCTGTGATCTCAGCACTCAAGAGGGCAAAGCAAGAGGATCACTATAAGGTTGGGTTTTTTTTTTTTTGTTTTTTTTTTTGGCAGAACTGGGGATTGAACTCAGGCCCTTGTACTTGCCAGGGAAGCACTTATCCTACTGAGCCATCTCCCCGGCCCCCTTACTGTGAGTTTGAGGCCAGCTTTTTGCAGGTTGGATGCTAGGATTAAGTGTGCTGCCTTCCATAATATGTGTTCTCACCAAAGTAAACATTGTTTCTGGTCCAAATTCCACTATACTTTAGCCTGTACCATTATACAGGTACTTCTACGATATATCTGATACACAGATGTAACATCTCTCCCAACAAGCATCCAATCCGAGGACCCACCAGCAAGTGGCCCACTCACACTATCCTTTAATAAAAGCCTTGCCTAGGTAAGCATGGTGGTACATACCTGTAATCCCAGCACTCAGGAGGCTGAGCCAAGAGAACTGCATCGAGTCCAAGGCCAGCCTGGGCTACACAGCAAGACCCTGTCTCAAAAGAAAACACAATGGGCCAGCGAGATAGCTAAGTGGTCTAACATACCTGCTTAGGCAAGCTTAGGCAGGCTCCAGGGATGTGATTTGATCCCCAACACCACATGCAAACTAGCCCTGCCCTCAGGGCAGGCTAAGCCAGCCAGAAAAAAGAAAGAAAGCACAAAAGAAAAAATAGAAAAAAACCTTACCTGTGAGACTTGCTGTGTGTCATGGTTTGGGGTTCTTGAAATGGGAACGATATAATATAAGACACATTTTATAATAGTATTTTATAGTGAATCACCCAAGAATCCTATACAAGAAGTGCAGGAAATCTGTCCACACATATAAACACTAAAGACTTCAGCTGAGGGCATAGATCCTAATATCTGCATGAGTCCAGCTGAAAATAACAACGCCTCCCGCCAGTACAACTGGAGGCCTAGAGCCCACAAAAAGTCTCATTCAGGCCTGCTTCATGGATCTGTGCTGGTAAGGCCCAAAGATCGCAGGTGAAAGCTAGGGAGTCTATGCCAGTGGGATGAAGGATCTGTGCTAGCAAGCCGAGGGATCTGAACTGGAGCTAGGAAGCAATACTCAAGGTAAGCACCAGGGCTCCCTCTAAGTACCACAGCCATCCTCAGCAACAGGGAGGTGCCGGCTCCTCCAGTTATGAGGAAAGCCGAGTTCCTATCAGGAAAGTCAATGCAACAAGCTTCTCCATGAGGCTGAGCAGGTGCACCATGTTACCCTCTGGAGTCAGGAAGCGATGCTCAAGATGAGGACCAGAGCTCCTCCAAAGTTCATCAGGAAAGCCAGCATGACAAGGTCCTCCAGTAGACTAGCCCAAGAGAACTAGCAGCTTCCAACAGCTCCGGCAGCTTCCCCAAACAGCACCTCTACCAGCCTTCTCTTCTCCAGTTGTGCCTTTTACGCTGCTGACCACAATCCTCAGGTGGGCCTCCCACAAGCAGTACCATGCTAGTTTAATTCAGCTGGGTATAATAAATTGACCACCAGTTAGAAATCCACTCCACTGTGGAAAAACACAGCTTCCTGGGCAGCCCTGAGCTACTGAGCACACTGGTGCCACAGAGTGGTGATTGCCTACCAACAGCCATTGCTATACCCAAGTTTTTACTCTGGAGCTGTGTGGTCAGGGTCTGGATGTGAAACATTCCCCAGAAGCTCACACGTTCAAGGTCGGGCCTCCAGTGCAGCAGGGTTGAGAGGTGGGGATCTTTGAAAAGTGATTAGGTCATGAAAGCTCTAATCTTAGTAACGGATTAACCCACTGATGGGGCACAGCTTTCTGGGCTGCAGAGGCAACAATTTGGGAGGTAGAGCATAGGAGGAAGTAGGTCACTGAGGACATGCCCTTGAAGGGTATACTTTGTAGGGGCCGCCCCCCATTATGGCTTGAATCTAGACGTACCCTTTTCTATTTTATGTATTTAGTGCAGGGTCTATAGGGTCTCACTACACAGATCAGACTTGAAGTGATCCTTCCTGTTTTTCAGCTTCCCAAGCACTGGGATTACAGGCGCACTGCCAAGCCCAGTCTCAATCGCTGTTTTAGCGCGCTGTGGGGGAGGAGGGGGGCAACACAGCAGACTAGGAATCGAACCCAGGCCCCTGCATCTGCCTAAACAGGCACTGTTAATCTGCTGAGTTATCTGGCCTGCCCTAGATGTCTCCTTGAAGTAGTCATAGGGAGAGCTTATGGGAGGTGGCCGAGCCTAAGGTGTGCGACACTAGGATTAAGTGTGCAGCCTTTTGCCACAAGCTTTCTCCTCTGTGATGACCCTCCCCACAAAACCCTGCCTAGGAGCCAACCAACAGACTGAAACCTTTACAAACTGGGTGCCAAGTAAACCTTTCCTCCTCTAATTTTGGGTGGATGGTATTTTGTCTCAGTAAGCAGAAAAGTAACTGAGACCCCCTCCCCGCCACACGCAAACACCCTGCTTCTCAGCTGCTATGAGCTGAGGTGCTCTTTGCTACCTTACGCTGCCTCACACTCTGCTCCCCGTAGACCCACGGCCAACAGAGCCAAGTGACTGTGGGCGAAAACCTCTGAAGCTGGGACCCAAAACAAACTTTTCCGCCTTTAAATTGTTCATATCTCAGGTATTTGGCAAAGTTAACACAGTAGAGACGGCTGGCTGAGATTTATCACATCTACACTATAGTCTAAATCATTTTACCCAATTCTGTTTCTTTTCCGCTTTCATTGTACAGGAAACAACAGCGCTGTGATTTCAAGGCTTTGACAAATCCTGCTTCCTCTCCTTTACTTTTCAGTTGATACCAGGAAAAAAAAAAAAAAAAATCATTTTTAATTCTCTTCTGGTGTGTGCTTCCCAGGGACCTGAATCTACATAGCAAGTAAATCTTCATGAGGAAACCTGAAGTAGAGGGAGAAGAGAGTCTGAGCGAATCAGAATAAGGTAAAAAGCAAAATGAATAAATAAAGCTTAATTTCTGTAGGCGGAAGTTGTTTTTAATTTTTTTATTTTGTGAATGGAGAGGAGGGGTTGAAGAGAAGGTAGGGGAATTGGGGGGGGGGAAGGAAACAAATTGTATCCTGTACAGGTACAAACGATGATGAATGTGATTATTACGTGCATCTAAAATGTGACAATAAAATCTGAATCGAGAAAATATTTCCTTTAATAAAGTTGAAATTTTATTATAATGAGGGGATGATTTTGTACTTAACAAATTGTCACCATTGCACAAATATCTAGAACTTGGAATGCAGTTTTATGAACATAGAGTCATAAATCATTGATCAGCTTGTGAACGATGCAGAAAGGAGCCTCTGCTTAATGACGGGCATGTGTTGATTGTTACTGTCATGTTTTCCTTCTGTGTTGGTACTGGCATCTCCAGAGACAGTGACCATAAACCAAGACAGCCACTCCGTAGTAGAGCCCTGATGGGCCAGTATACGGGGAATGAGGCCCAGGTGCGTTAGTCAGGTGAGATACAGAAAGGTGAAACCAAAATGCAGGAAGTAAATGTATTCTTCACAGATCCCACGGAGGTTATGGCGCAAACAGAAAGCCTCGGGTAAGTCTAAATGCAGGAGGAACTCAACTGGCATGTAGAGTGGCCTGCAGGAACCACTGAAGCCATCCCTTTATGAAGGTCCACAAGTGTTATTCTCCGGGCTTTCCCAGGGTGGTGCGGGATGAGGATTAGCTGGTTTAAAGAAAGCACAAGCAGACGGAGGGGGGTTGCTTATTTAATGAACCCTGGTGTTCACTAGTAAGTTTCACTGTAGTCAGCAGCTGTAGGTTGAGGGTTTTGAGTCACTGGGATAAGGAACAAGGAGGGTATATTGCAAACAACCACACAGGGTAGGGAAATTTTAACTAGGGCAAAGGTGATGATGGGTATCTGATAACTTATGTTAGACAAAAAAAAATGGATGCTGCTATAGTAAATTTGTGACAGCATATGTTTTGCCTGCAGAAGGGCTTAAGTGAAACACTGCAACTTTCCTGAATGAAATCCACAATCAGATTTTGTCAATCAATGTATTTCCAACATCACTGCCTGGTAGAGTACAAGCTCAGAGAACATGGGCTCTATAAACTGGTGTCCTGCTGAATACCATCATGAAGGGTAGACTCTCAAGAAAGGACTAGTGGGGATTCTGAAGTCTTCTCCAACAGAAACCTACATTCGGAGAGCCTCTCTCTCACACCTCACACAACTCAGCAAAGCCTGTGAGGACTAGCTTTGGTAAATCCAGAATCCAATCACATTTTTTTGTTTTTTGTTTTTGTTGTTTTTTTGGTCTTTTTGAGACAGGATCTCACTACACTATGTAGTTCAGGCTGGCTGGGATTACAGGAGTGTGCCACCATACCTAGCTACTTCTTATCATTTGTGTGATCTCCTTCTTAACAAAAGTTACCACTCCCATGAAGATTACTGTGGAAAAATCAAGTGGCTCCTTTGTATCTGTGCCTCCCCTAGGAAAGTCCCCATGCAGAAACCTGAGTCATCTTTTAAAAACATAAAGTGGGGTTGGGGAGATGGCTTAGAATAATAAGCACTTCCCTGGCAAGCACAAGGGCCTGAGTTCAATCCCCGGTTCCACCAAAAAAATAAAAAATGAAAACATAAAGCACAGGGTGTCCCTTTTCTGCTTTAAATCTTCCAATGACTTTCCATGTTACCCAGAACTAAAGTCCAAGTCCTTCATCTGACTTCCTTGCTATTGCTCCAATATGCCAAGGAGGCTGCTACCTTACACCCCTGTGTCTCCACATGGTGTCATGTGAGTGTGAACACTTATGGATATTACTATTGTTTCCCCCCTATTTGGATCCCTCTTATTTCCTTGCTAATTCCACAGCTGCCTCCTTTATTTCTACTTTCACAACACTGATACAGGGAGAAAAACTGATCTCAGGTGGGTGACCTCCAAATGATACAGGGAACCTCCAAAAGACATAGGAAAAATGATCTCCCGACCTAACCTGGATGAGTTCATGTTCTCTAAAACTGAAGAATGAATTTTAGGAACAAACGGAGGTTATGAGCAGAATATATTTATTGAGGGAAAGAAAGCTTCTGTCTGAGTTAGGGACAGGAGAGGGGCCCGAGCGGGTAGCTCCCCAGGAAGCTGTCTCTTCCAGGGACTTCTATTGTGTAAAACCATGCAGGGCTAAGGTGAAGAACATGGGAACTTGCTTAGGTGGACAAGAGGTAGGACAAAACTACAGTCAACCAATGGGATTACAAGCACTACTGCTCAGGTAAAACTGATTAAGTTCAGGACCAAACGGGGAAGTGAGTCAAGTAGTAAGAAGGCATGAATGTAGAGCAAGACTTTATCAGGTAGCCATCCGGTAGTAGTCGGATTAATGATTCTTGGTCTCCCTTAGGTTGATGATCAATCCGGATGCTAATTTTAAGGGACATCGGCATTTGTTCAATCTTTGGTCTTTAGGTCTGACCCACAGCTGGAGCATCTGTCCCTCCCAGAGTTGCAAGATATCTTGTCTTTTGTGCTGTCTCCTTTGAGGGCCTGGCCCTGTCTGACTGCCTATAATATATCCATCTAACTCAGCTGCCTACAACATCAGAGAAAACAATTTTTTTTTTTCTTTTTTGGCAGAACTGGGGATTGAACTCATACCCTTACACTTGCCAGGGAAGCACTTATTCCACTGAGCCATCTCCCGGCCCCAGAGAGAAATATTCCTGATTAACCTGTATGTAAATCTGGACCTCAGGAAAAAAAGATGCCATACTTCAATTAGGTATCTTGATGGGTCGAATGGTGTCATACCCCCCAAACACACACACAAAAGAAACACTGAAGACCTAAATTCCAGTACCTCAGAATATGACCTTATTTGTAAATGAGGTCATTATAGACCTAATTAGTTAGATGAAGTCATACTAAAGTCATTGAGTCATTAGTGCAAAATGACTGGTGTCCTGTGCTTCAGAAAAATTCAGTATGTGGGAACCAGCTGCCAAAGGTGGAAGGTGCCAAGAGATCAAAGAAGCAGACAAACTACACAAAATGAAATTTATTAGTGACTTATGGACAGAAGCATGTCTTAGAGAAGTAGGACAGGAAGATCTTAGTCCAAGGCAGGAAGAAGGGTTCTACACTAAACTAGACAAAGATAGGCCTCAGCCAACTATAACGTACAAGGGCTTTCTCAAAAATGGCTAAACATCAACCATTGGTTATGGAAGTCTGGGCCACGGCACAAAATGCTCAACTACCTTCATGACTATGTTTATCCTACAGAGTTTGGAATATGTGCCAGGATCACTCAGTGGGAGGTAGTGGTTATGACCAGGTCAGTTATAGTCAGGTTAAGCTGGAATCCTATACCTTATAAGAGACACAAGTTCACAGACACAAATGAGAGTGCCACATGTGACAGAGGCGGAGCCTGCAGTGCTGCAGCTGCTAGCCAAAGAATGCCAAGGACTGGCATACAACCACCAGAAGCTCAGGAGATAGGGAAGAATTCTCCCTGACAAATTCCAAGGGAGTGCAGACCTGCTGACACTGATTTTGGATTTCTAGCTTTCACAACAGTCAGACAATAAATTTCCATGTTTAAATCACCCAGCTTGTGGTACTTTGTTGTAGGAGCCCCAGGAAACAAATAGCATAAGTATACTGGAGGGAGACTCAATAAAGGGAGTCTTTACAATGATGTGGGAGAGTATACAAAGAAACCATAGGGAGGTACAGGACGGATAAGAAATTCAATGGCAAAGGAATACCCATCTCTGACAAAACTAAACAAAAAAAGGCGATAGAAATGAAGGACCATTTTGTATCTGTATATACAAAATAGATTAGATATACAGCTACTTTCTCTTAATGCAATGAGAAGTAAGATTTGTACTAATAGTGTTTGGACAGGATATTATGTCTGCATCTTGTACTGTGAATAACCACTACGAAGACAACAATATGCAATGTATTAATTATTGAAACTGGTTTACTAATCAGTTTTAAAACTGTCTCATTGCTATTTGTTTCTTAATAAAATTAATAAAAAAGAAAAGAAAAGAAAGGAATAAAGTCTTCTAGGCCGGAATAGCAAAGTAGGGAGCAGTTACCAGAATCTGGAAGAAGAAAGTCACAGGGAGAGAAGCCACCTACACAGACAATGGCCTTGGGCCAAGTGCTCTGTCAACCACAAAGAGGAATAAATGACCTAACTGCAGTTCTCCCACCTGCTGAGACTCCCTAGGCAGTCAACCTGAAGTCATTCTGACAAGTTAGCCTTCTTAGGGGTAAGTGATGGCTGAAGAAGGGGTGGGCTGGGTAGGAATGAAACATACGTTGCACATTTTTTTGCAGCCACGTTCATTTTCCTAAGCACCACTGATCCTTTTTTTTTTTTTTTAAACCGTCACTGAAGTGTTACATATACATTTTTAGTTTCTTATCTGTTCAGCTAATTATTATCCTACCAGAATACCCTCTATGACGAGTCCTATGGCAAGGACTTCCTTTTGTTCACTACTATTTCACTACCAAGAACAATTTGGTAGAATGAATAAGTTGTTTGAAGCCTGACATTTTCATGCTGGGGCTGTTCGTACATACTCTATGCCTCCAAGGCTTCACGTGTTGAAATTTAGTCCCCACTCTGAGGTATTATTAAAAGGATGGAAACTTTTAATCTATAATGGTATTTAGAGATAGGGTTTTGGGGAGGTGATCAGGAATTGATAAGGTCATCATGATTGAGTATTTGTGACTTTCTGAGAGACTCCCTATCTCTTGCCACATGATGCTTTCAATACTTCAGACTCTATTAGTAAAAGCAATCACCAGTTGAAGCCCCTAAACCTTTCACCTCCAGAGCCATGAGGCAAAATAAACCCCTTTTCTTTATAAATTTACCCAGCCTGATATTCCATTATAGTAATGGAGCTAAACACATCTTGCTTTCTGGGCCAGCTGCTGCTGCCTATCTTCTTACTCATCCTCTTCCCTGAACTATTTGACTGATTTCTGAAGATACAAGCAAAATTGTTTGGCTTGTTACCAAGCATTTGGTCACGGACTCCCTCCCATCACTTTGTCTTGCTTAATAACTATGATGGGAGGTGTGACACACTGGAACAAGCACCACACTTTGGTGGCTTTTCTTATGGGAAATGGAGAGTTCTTGTTCTCTAGCACAAGAACTGTGAGGCTCTAAGCTAAGGCAATTACATCTTACAAGGACTCATACAGTCTTACCCAAAATCAAAAATAAGTGTTGCCTTTCTAAAAAGTAAAACAAAACATACACAAACCAATTTTATTTTAACATTATACCATACTTTAAAAAATATTGGGTGAAGTCCGCATCTTGTACAGCAATTAACCACTAAGAAGAATATATGCAGTGTATTATTTGTTGAAACTGTCCTTCCGATATGATTTGAAACTGTCTCATTGCTATCTATTTGTCAATAAAACTTTGAGAAAAAAAAAAAAAGAAAAAGAAAAAAAAATATTGGGTGAACATATTTTACTGCAACTATTTTGGGGACTATGTTCTTGTATATCTCTCAAAGCATGCCCTCGAAGGGGACATGGAGTCCTGGACCCTTCCTATCTCTTTGCTCCCCATTCCTCATGAGGTGAGCAGCTCTTCCACCATGCTCTCCTGCCATGATATACTGCCAAGCCACAGCCCAAAGCAATCTGGACAAGCAACCAGGAGCCATGGTAAATCTTTATTCCTTGTATGTCAGGTATTTTGACAGAAGTCTAACGCAAGCAATAAGCACAGATGTGGCATTAACAGTTTATGGTTTAAAAAGCCCACTCCAGCTACAAAGGACATAGGAGGGAGTTAGAAAGTGAAAGACCACTTGCAAAGGTGAAGGACGATGATTTAGTCTATGGTTGTAGAAGCAGAAATTGTGAAAAGTGGCTGATTTGGGGATAGAGATTGGAAAATAAAACTGACAGGACGTGCCACTATACTGGATGTAGTGGTTCAGCAGGGTGAAGTGAGGAAAGGTAGTGGGACTTAGGGACAAAGACACAGCTTTGGCCTGAGTATGTGGGCAGATGGTGATGCCATCCAGTAAGATGGGGGAAATTAGAACAGCAGTTTGCAGGGGAAGGAGGTCTGTGGGAAAGTCACCTGTTCCATCGGGTCATGTTATTTTTTCAAAGGCTTGCCACACTTCAAATGAAAACATTGGTTAGGCAGTGCGTTAGTAACTTTCCTCGCTGCTGAGACCAAAATACCCAACACCAACAAGTGAAAGGAGGAAAGCTTTATTTCAGCTTAGTTTGCAGAGGTTTCAGCCCACAAGGGGCTACCTCCAAGACAAAGGTTCATGGCAGACAGGCAGCTCAGAGAACAGTTCAGTGGGACAGGCAGAAGGAAGCAAACAGAAAGCCTTCTGTTCCATTTTATCTGACCCAGATTACAAGACTTTCGGATTGTATCACTCATACCCAGGGAAAGCCTTCCCACTAGCCACACCAGATCAATGCTAAACCAGTCAGTGACTAATTTAATCATCAAAACTAATCCATATCACACACCCTTAATCCATAGTCACACACCCAAGATCCAGCCACCTCTGAGAGCCCATCTATGAGCACACAAGACTTTGGGGGTAGATCTAGACACAAGCCTTAACAGGTAGTTAGCTCATTTATACCTAAGGGGAGAGGTCTAGATAGCAGGTATCTCAAAATAAGGGCCAAGATGAGATCATCTATGATTAAAACTAAAAATACAGGAAGGTAAAGAATTAGATATCCAATCATGGTATGGAGAAGATATGTGAAGAAAATGCCTGCTGACTGGGGAGGGAAGTGAGTCAGGGAAAGGCTTATGAAGGAGTTAACTTCCAACCTTCTAAATTCATGGAAGACCAAGTAGTACAGTAAGAATGCTGGCCTAGGGAGACATCTGCAGTTGGGCATACAGATAATGATTTGACTGTGTTTACACTTCAAGTCAAATATGTTATTAAGAGGCCCTAGCAAAACCGGCTCGTTTTTCTGGTTGAGTTCAAACTCTGGCTCTACCACATACCAGCTGGGTGACTCCACACACCTTACTCAATGTTTCTATACTTCAGTTTCCTCCCTGCAAATGAGGGAGGAAAAGCTAGCCAAAAGCTAACCACTTAGGGACTGTTCACTATGCTTCTGGTACTAAGATTTTATATACATTATTCCACTCCCCTTTGTGGAAGACAAATCAGCTGAGTGACATTATTACCTCCATTTTACAAGGAAATGGAAGTACATTGCACTGACATTTACTGTGTACCTGCAATATGCCAGGCACGTTTCTTGGAGGCTATCTACAAACAACATGAAATCCATTCCTTTGGGCAGCTGCAGCCTGTAGTTTAAAGAAAACGATGATAAATATAATACGTTAAATATATATATACATATACATGCATATATATATATATATATATATGATATGGCAATTAGACAATAAATTCTATAGAAAGCACACCGCAGGCTAACGAAACTAAGATGCTGCGATTTTAGAGTAGCCAGGGTAGACGTCCCTCAAAAGGCGACATTTGAGCAAAGATTAATTAAGAGGGGAGCCTGAGCTGCAAGCGTAAAGCAAAGGCCTTGCGGAGCACGTAGGCCAACCAGCGTCTGCAAGAGGGCAAGGTGAAGCGGTGACAAGGTCCAGGCTGAACTATGACTTTTCTTCCTAGTCATAGAAGTGAGCAAGAGGCCACTGGACAGCTCTGGCCAGGGCAATGACATAACTTGACCTCCGTTTCAAATCTGTTCTTCTGTTTAGGCCCAAGGTCCCCAGGCCAGCGAGAACAGAAAACAAACGAAGGCAGGCCCGCGCTGCAGTCGGTGCCCAGGATCAAGGAATCGGCCGGCGACTACGGTTACTGCGAGCCCTTCGCTCACTCTCCGCCCCATCCAGCGCCCTCCAGCTCTCCCGCTCCAGGCTCTGCACGCACTCACTCGGGTCTCCACGTAGCTCCCCGCGAGATACAGATTGCGCAACACGCGCAGCTCGCCGGAGTCTGGACGTGGGCAGGGAGGCCGCGGGCGGAGAATGAGGCCGGCAGCAGACCCTACCAAACCTCCCCGAGCGCGGCCGACGCCAGCGTGTGCGCCTGCGCACGTCTCATCCGCGCCGCTGACATTCCAGAGCCTCCCGGCGCCCCGCCCCCAACTCCGGGCCGGCGTTACCACGCGCGCCTGCGCACAGCCTCGCCGCACCCTGCGCTTGCGCGCTCGCAAGCCCGGCCCCAACCCCCAGGTTTTTCTGGTGGGGGAGGGGGTAAGTCTCGGCGAGTCACGATGATGGCGGCCACCATCCTATAGTGAGGTAGCGGGTTCTCTGCCGGTCTCGCGGAGGCCCCCTCTATCCCTCCCGAGGGCTCAGCGGCTGGCGCGTGCGGAAGTACAGCGGCCTGAGCCCCGCGGGAAGGCCGCAGTCGCGAGCGTAGCGGCGCGGCCCGGAGCGCGGGCTGGGGGACAGGCCGCTCCGTGGGGCGAATGTGACAAGCCCCCGCCCCCACCGCCTTCCTCCCGAGAGCGCGAGGAGCGCGGGCGACCCCGGGGCCGGCCCGGCCACAGACCCCGCCCAGCGGCCCGCACCCGGCGCAGGCCCGGCAGCGGAGCTGAAGCGGCGCCATGCAGGTCACCCTGAAGACCCTCCAGCAGCAGACTTTCAAGATCGACATCGACCCGGAGGAGACGGTATGCAGGGCTGGGGCGGGCGCGTGCGGGAGAGTCGGGGGTCGGTTGGGCCTGGACCTGGGGCCGGCGCGCTGGCCGCGGCCCGCAGCGTCTGGGGATTCCGGAGGGCTCGGGTGCGGGACCCCGAGGCGTTTGGGCCCCGCGGTGAGCAGCGGGTCGGCTCCCTCGAGTCGCCACGGGCTCGTGGCCGGAGAATGGGTGAGCAGTGGCTGAGCCCCGAAGGCCGGGAGGCAGGTGGCGTGGGAGCGCACGCCCGCAGGCGCTGGGGCCTTGGCCCGGAGCGCGTGGTGCTGGGGCCGGAGGGGGAGGGGAGGCTGGGCCGCCGGGCCGCGGAGCCTGGCTTTCGGGGGTGGTGCACAGGTGGGGGAGGGAGGTGCAGGCGTCGCCACCGCTTCTCCGAGGACCTGATTAGGCGTTAAGGTCTAGGGGTTGGTAATCCGAGATGATGAGCCTTAATGAAAAGTATCAGGTTCTGTCTGCAGCCTAGGGAGAGATGAGTGGTGGGGGAAATGAATTATCTGCCCCCGTACTCTTAGAATTGTTACCCCTTGTTTGCGTTTGTCTCGAATGTTTTAAGATGGTCCTGCAGCCTCCGAACGCACAACCACACGTAAGTTACACCCCGAGGTCTCTGGTGATGAAGGTTTTGCTTTAGAGTCCTTAAAAAATCCAGATGCAAATTCAGCCCGACTTAGTGGGTTCTCTGTTTTGGAAGTGTGCACCTTCCCCCGACTCCCCAGTAACTCTTCTAAGGAGAAAAAAATACAGAGATTTTACATTTCGTCCGCTTTTAGTGTTAAACACTTCCCAAAATGTATCTGATAAATTCTAATCCTTTTTTTTTTTTTTTTTTTTTGTCTTCCTGACTGTAAAAAGAAACTAGTTGACGAAAACACAACTTTATACCGAGAATTTAGAAGATGCCTTGAGTGTCAGCTTATTCTATGCTTTGGAATTATGGTACTGTATACCGTTAAGATTTGAGCAGTGCTACATTTGAACCAAAAACTTACTGCCCATCTGTATTTTTAAAAATAATTGATTTCTGTTTTGAGTGCAGTTCAGTAATTTTGGTGTTAAACTTGACCTCAGTTCCTCTTGTAGCTCTGTGACTTGATTTACTCAGACTTGAGCAAGTTAATCAGTGGCTACCCTTAGAGTGAAAATGCAGTGTTGTTTTACTCTTCTGGTTTAAGCTAAAGTTTTCTACATCTTTAATTGCTTGAGAAATAGAGAATTTCAACCCTTTTGGGCAGTTTGATATTAAAACATTAAATCATTACTAGATATACACTAAATAAATTTTTTTGGCCCTTATTTTACCAATGTAGTAAATTTTTAAAGATAAAGAAGATACACGTTTTGTATGAGAAACTTTTTGATTTTCTCAGAAGTAACACCTTGTGCACTGATACTCCTAATAGAATCGATTTTGGCCTTTGTTTGCTTAGTGTGTTCTTGTAGGTTGAAGAATGAAAGTTAAAATGCAATTGTCTTAATGATTTTAGACAGAACGACATAAAATGCATCATTTATGTTGGTTCTTTGTGGTGGTAAATATTGGTCTCAAGGTTACTTTATTAGCTTTTAATATTCAAAATTCCAAAATTGTGGAAACTAAAAGAATACTTTGTGTAAATGTGTGGGTTTATTGAAGTTACGCATACATGGAACTGGAATGTTTATGCTCTGTAAGATTTGTATAGTTCTTCAGTTTATACATTATCTTACAGCCAATATTTTATTTGTATAAATTCTTAACTACACTTAACTGTTTTTCACTTTATTTTCAGAAAATGTAGTAAGTATTACATATTTTCATTAAGCTCAGTGGCTTCTTCAACTCTCTGTTAACCACTTATGTAAATATAATTTGTTATAGTGTCAGTAACAAAAATGTAAAAAAAAAAAAAAAACCTGTAAAAATATTTTTCAAGCCATTATCTTTTTTTTTTTTTTTTTTTTTTTTTTGGTGGGGAGGATGTTGGGTTTTTTTGTGGTGGTATGGATTGAGCCAGGATCTTGTGCAGACCAGCAGAGTGCTCTGGCTGCACTTCACCGCTTGAGTTTTGATTAATATATATTTATACAGTACTTTAGAATTCCATTAGTAAAAGAAACAATGAAAATAATGTGTGAGTCTTAAGTGTGCTGTTTCTAATTTGTAGTGATACTGTGTAACCAGGGAGTTTAGCAATAGATGTAAAATAAGGAATAGATAAGATGCTAAGATTGCTGCTTTATATTCTGTATGCAGTATTTGTTAGTCATCATTTATGAATGATTTGTTAGTGTTTATTGTATTTTCCATATATTCATGCTAGATATAGTGCCTTGTAATAGAATTTTTTTCATTTTTAAAGTACTAAATAGCAAATACATTAAAATATCATACAACAGAGGTGAAATTAAGGGTTCTTTGAATATTAGTAAAAGAAATACAGGAGAAACTGGGAAATTGCCATGGTTTCTGTTAGACTTTTATGGAGGGTTTTGGTGGAAAGGGTGCTAAGGATTGAACCCAGGATTCCACTGAGCTGTATCTCCAACCCTTTTTTTTTTTTTTTTTAATGTATTTAGTACAGAGTCTACAGGGTCTCACTATGTCAGTCGGACTTGTAGTGATTCTTCTATTTTCAACCTCCCAAGCACTGCGATTATTGGTGTGCAACACTATGCCCAGACACAATCCTGAGGGTGGGCAGTCGAACCCTGGCCTCTGCACTCTGCCTAAACAGGTGCTTTAGTCTGCTGAGCCATCTATCCGGCCCTGCTCCAGCCCTTTTTATTACTTATTTTGAGACAGTGTCTTGCTAAAATTAGTGAAGTGAAGCTCAAATTTGTGGCCCTCCTCCCACAGCTTCCCAGTTGTGCTTACAGGCAAGCTCTCCTGTGCCTGACTTCTGCTAGCCTATTGCCCTTTAGTTGCCTAGAATGCGGTGGACATTTAATAAAGATCTTTCTAGTGCATCGTGTATACATTCTTTGGTGAACATCCTTCAGTGTAATGTGCTCGTACGTTGAATAATTTTAACAAATTATTTCTTTAGTACTTATTAGATAACCAGATTATTTTTCACTCATTTCTGGTACAAAATGTGCAACACCCAAAATTAAGGAAGGAAAGTTTTATTTATCTCATGGTTGGGGGAGATTTCATCCTATAATCAGCTGGCACCAAGGCAGAGTGGCACATGGAAGAAGGCAGCACTTTATGGGGACAGAAAACAGCATAATAGCAAGAGCGAAAGGGGAGGAGCAGAGGCTATCCCCTCTTCCTTTCTAATATTGCATTCAGGCTAACTGCCCCAGGGAGGGTGTCATACTCTACCCACAATCCCGGCAGCATTTATACCCATAATGCCAGCATTGGATCATAAATTAATCACAGGTTCTAGAATGCTGCCCCAAGACAGCGTGAGGTTTTGTGGGGACAACTTAGACACAAACCGTAACAACTATCATTGTTCATACATTTTAGTGTGCTAAGACCAAAAAAGTTAGGTAGTGGTATATGGTACATGGAAAACTGAATAGGACAAGATGATGTGGTAGTGCTTGACTAGGGTGATACTTTTTTTTTTTAATTTTTTTTATTTTAGGGATGAGTCTGCAAGGTGTTCAGGGTCTCACTGCTTACTAGATCGAGCTTGTAGTGAACCGCCTGTTTACAGCCTTCTAAGAGCTGGGATTACAGACATGTGCAACCACACCCAGTCTCAATGGCTGTCTCAGTGTGCCCTGGGGGCACAGCCAGCACTGGCAGAGCAGGCTCAAGGATCGAACCCTGACCCCTGTGCCTCCTTGCAGGTGCTTTAATCCACTGAGCTATTTGACTGGACCCTGGGATGCTACTTTTAAGTTGACTAACAGAAGTTCTTTTTTAATAAGGTGACATTTAAGTCAAGATTTGAATAATGAGCTCTCATATAGATGAGTGTTTTCTGGAAGAATCTAGTAAGGCAAAGACCTCTAACAATGTGTGTTGGGAATCAAACAAGGACTTCAGTGACTGAGATGAATGGGGAAGAGATTATAAACAAGTGGCCAAACCTCGTAGGGTGCTATGAATTAGGGGTTTTCCAGGTAAAAATGGGAAGCCTTTGTAAGCAAGGGAGAAATATTTCATTTGTGGATCTTGGTTTGTTTTTTTGTTTGTTTGTTTGTTTTTAGGTTATTTTGGTGGTATGGAGAATGGATAGTAGGGTGGACAGAAAGAAATATAAGGAGACCAGTTAGAGTTATGAGACTTGTGTAATAGTTTTAAACAATTACAACTTTGACCAGGGTGGTGAGTATGGAGGTAGAATTAGGATTTAAGGGCTGGGGAGATGGCTCAGTAGAATAAGTGCTTGCCTGGCAAGAGCATGGGCGTGGGCCTGAGTTCAATCCCCGGTTTGGCCAAAAAGAAAAAGAAAAAAGGATTTAAGAGGTAAGAGGGGGTTTATTTATTTATTTATTTATGATAGATTGAAATAAGAGGAATTGAGTCAAATATTACACCTGCAATTTGGTTATGCAAATTCTGTAGAATACTTGGGTTCTTACATGGATAGTGAAGAAGGAGCAATATGAATGATGGGGGTGGGTTAAGTTTAAGATGTTTACTAAACATTCAGGTGGAGGTGATACATGTTGTGGGTCTGGATTACACAGAAGTTAGGGATGGAGATAGTGACCTGGAAAGAGCTGTATTGGTGATTATAATTCCTGGGACTAGATGAGATCTCTAGTAGTTATTTCAATTCCTAGTCCTCTGGTGTAACTTTAGGATTGAGGCAGGGGCAGGAAGGTACAATGAAAATTTGGTCTTTTAAACACTTGTTTTCCCTTAAATTAAATAATCTGGGTTGGCTATAGTAAATACAATTTTTTTAAAAAGTGAAAAGCATGCCTCTAGTTAACTAACCACTGTAAACTTTATTGTTCAAGTCCTTTTAAAAAGATATATATGTCTAGGGCTGGGAAGATAGCTCAATAGAATAAATGCCTGCCTGGCAAGTGCAGGGTCCTGAGTTCAATCCCCAGTACTGCAAAAAAATTTATATATAATAAGTACAACTGTACTATTTTAAGTAGTAATTGTTTAACCTTTAGGCTTCCCTTATGTATTTCATGCATTCATTAATACCGTATAGTGTTCAGGTGAATATTTGTGCGGTGATTGTGAGCTTACTCTGATGTTTAAATTGTTTCAATTTTTAGTATTTACAACAGTGGCATAGTGCATATACTACATACATGTGGATTTTATGGATCGAAGGCAGAGTACTGTAAAAATGTCTGAATCAGTGCACACAAGTAAATACTCACAAGTAGTATTTGTTTCTCACATAGGAATAGTGAAGGATACATATTCAGTCAGTCTGCCTCCAGAGCCTATGTACTTAACGTTCCTATTTCATGTGCCTTAGGGTCCCCATTAGAAAATGAGGATAATTTTAACTGCCTGTGTACAGTTTATTACTGTGTGACAAATTACTTCTAAACTTGCTAGTTTCAAACAGTAAACATTATTTCTTAGTTTCTGTGAGTTAGGACCTTAGGGACAGCTTTTGGAGGGTCTTATTCTATTTCTCCAACTAATGTTGCATTAAGGGCAGAAAGTGACTGGAGGAGTGCCTTGAAGATTGAGTTCCTTATGTGAGTAGCAACTTGGAATTGACTAGAAACATCAGTTCTTCATGTGCAAACAGCCCTGTACCAGGCAGCTTGAATCTTCTCCTAATGTGGCAGCTGTTTTTTCCCAGTTTCTCCCTATGAATGATCTTAACAGCAAGGCTTTTATATGTAAATCATCCTTGGAAGTCATGTGCTTTTACTCTGGCAATTCTTGTTCTTCTGCCGACCTTTTTTATTGTAACCGTAGTTCAGTGGGACAGGGCCATTGGTCAGTGAGAGCCATCTTGAAGGGTGACTAGTTCACTGTCATGGAGCTGTAGTGTAGATTGAAATAGTTAATCACAGTCGAACGTTGTTAGTATGCCTAGGCACTTGGTTTTAGGGCATTACCCTGGAACAAAAATCCTCACACTAAAGTCTCATCTAAAATACTGCATTTACGTATAGCTTTTTTTTTTTTTTTTTTTTTCTTTTGAGGGGGAGGTCGATCAGGATGCCTTCAGGGCAGGTCTGGTTTGGCTTGAGGATGAGGGGATCGAACCACAGCATCCTGAACCTGACTGCTTTGTTTCAGCAGGCACTTAAACACCTGAGCTAATGGGCAGGGCCCCCTACATATAGCCTGTTCATGTCCTCCCATATACTTTAAATCTTATCTAGATTGTAATACCTAATATATGATGATATGAGTGCTGTATAAGTAACGACTAGAATATTGTTTAGGGAATAATGATGTGAAAAACTTTACTTTTTCCAATTCTTTTTTTATCACGGTCAGTTGAATCTTCAGATGTGGAGTGCACATCACTGACCGTTGTTGCTGAGGCTCTTATATACTAGCTGGTCCTCAGCAAACACGTAGCGTGTTAACATGTTCAGCTCTCTATTTCAGGACTACAGAGCTTACCGATTTCTTTTTACTATGTACATAGTTACAACAATAATGAGAAACAGCATGCTTACAACATACGGAAAGATACACCAACAGTAGACTCTGAATTCTGTGGCTTCAGTTGTCACCTACCCAATAAGCATTAGTCCTAGATATTTTATAAAATTTACTTTCTATATAAGAATACTGACATTGCAGTACATACTACTGTCATGGAAATACTATAAGGGATTATTTTGCCTTTTTTTTTCCTGTCATTTTAGGGAAGGGTCTACAGGGTGTTCAGGGTCTCACTACTGGATCGGACTCATAGTGATCTGCCTGTTTACAGCTTCCCAAGAGCTGGGATTACAGGCACATGCCACCACACCCATTCTCAGTGGCTGTCTCAGCATGCCCCGGGGGTGGGGCCAGCATGGCAGGCCTGGGGATCAACCCCCTGGCCCCTGTGCCTACTTGTAGGTGCTCTAATCCGCTGAGCTATTTGGCTGGCCCCAAACAACATTGCTTTTTTCCCATTGCTTTTTTAATTTGTTTGGTGGTACCAGGGTTTGAACTTGGGACCTTGCACTTGCCAGGCAGGTGCTTATGCTACTGAGCTATATCCCTGGCCCTAGGTTATTTTGATATCTTGAACATAAAACCTAAAGTTGTTGAACAAAAATGATGACAGCAGTTGCTTAACAATGGGGATACATTCTGAGATACATATTGTTAAGTGACTTTGTTTTTGGAAAACATATTACAGTGTACTTATACAAATGTAGATGATGTAGATCAGTCATCAGTGGGCCTCAGATATGATAAAGGTCAGGTGTATGAGGCTGCTGCTTGCATAACACTACTAAGTAAATAGAGTTCACTCTAAAATAATGATTAAAAGTAGAGTAATATAGTTGTTTATTTTTAACATAATTGTATGTGCAGACTTGCATATGGCAATGCAGATTTTTTTTTAGCACCTCCCTCACCACCGATACACAACAGTGTTTGATAAGAATTGTTTTGCTCCATGATAATCTTGTGGGACCATCATCATAAGTCATCCATTGTTTTTGTTATTTTTTTAAATGTGTTTGTACAGGGTCTCACTATATAGTTTGGGCTCTGGTGATTCTCCTATTTTCAGCCTTCTCAACGCTAGGATTACAGGGGTGTGCCACCATGCCCAGACTCCTGGGCTCATTGTTCCTGGGGACGAGGCTGGCATGTCATGTGGTGCTGGGAATCAATCCCTGGTCCCTGCGCTTGCCTAAGCAGGCGCCTAATCTGCCAAACTATCTCACTGGCCCAAGTCATCCATTGTTGACCAGAACTTTGGCATAAGGGAACATGGCTACTGTTGGCCTGAACTAGAGTAGTGCCATGGAAATGTACTGTACTACTCTCAGATTAGGAAATTAAAGTTTAGCTCTGTATTGGTACTTTTTACATCCTGTATTTTTATTCTGTCCCTTTGGGGGAGGGATAAAAGCCACACTTTAAAATTATATTACCTTTTTGTTTTAACGTGTAACTTTGTAAAAAAAGTATGTGATTAGAAAAATGTTTTATTTTGAGGACCAGGGAAATAGCTCTCAGTGGCATAAGCACCTGCCTGGCAAGTGCAGGATTCTGAGTTTGATCCTCAGTACCAAAAAAATAGTTTGATTTCTTAAGCATTAGCTATGTTCTGTCCATAGATAAGTTGATAAGATCACATTCTTTAGAGTAAAATAAACAAGGTGAAGGTTCAGTTCCTGTTTCTGTGTTTCCATCTTGGATAAAATATTCCTGATGCTGAGCATGGTGTCCTGGAATCCTAGCACTCAGGAGGCTGAGACAGGAGAATCATAAATTTGAGTCTGCTGGGCTGCACAGTACATTCAAGCCCAGCCTGGAGTATATAATGAGACCTTAAGGCCGCTGTCCCCACCCCTCAAAAAAACACACTTGGTTATTTAGTAGAACCACAGTATTTAGTTTTTATAGCCTTTCTTTTGAGATCATGTATCTGACCTATAGCAGTGGCACCATGCTTTGTATAGTTAAAAGACTTAGAACTGTATCCGTAACTTTTCCAAGGGAAGTCAGGTGCAGAGTTGCTACCTCTTCCTTAAAACATAGAAAAAATAACAGTCTTTTTTTTTTAAGCTATTCTAAGATATACTGAATGTGGTTGGGTTAAACTGGGAAAAGGGGATGAACTTACTCAAAAGGAAAGAGTTACTGAGTTGAGAAGGATAGGAGAGGAAGTCAGGAAAAGAGATTTATCTGGGTACGTAAGTAGGATGGTTTGGACAGCTGTACTGTGCATTTCTGCTGGTCTGTGGAAAGGAGCAGATAATACTTAGTTTTGCCTCCATTTTTCAATTGTTTGTATCTTTTCTCTTAATATCTTACACATTTCTCTCCAATTTTACATGCATCTATCTGGTAATATGAAAAACTGGTTGGAAGATAACACTATATTATAAGAAATACTGTGAAATTCTTACTACTTTGTTAAGTGAAATTCTGTATCACTTGTAACTTTTTATTTTAATTCTAATTTGTAGTCTGTTTAAAAAATAAAGTTAAACTAGTCTTAGAAATACATTATGCAATTATGTTGTGATTGGGATGCCTATGGGATTGCCACTAGAGATGTCCATGCATACTTGAAAGTCAGAGGGGACCCGGGCTGCAAATACAGATGTATTTGTTCGGAAAGGAGGGAGAAGTAAGCTCTGTCAAATGTGATAAAATAGGAAAGGATTAAGAAGTGTCTAATAATTGAGATAGTGCAAACTGCAGTGATGTTGATGAAAGCAGTATTAATTGAATTGTGAGTATAGGCACTACTAAAGGAAATGAGCAGAAAAATGAGAATAAAGTCTGTGTTTCTTTGTCAGTACTATATTAGACACTTTTGAGTTGTAGATGTATGGTTACAAATAATTGGAAACTAAGTTTTTGAAGAATACCTGAGCTTAACAGGACTGTATAGTTAGGAGGACACTAGTGATTATGAAATGTTTGCATCTTATATCCTGGTGTTTTTTGTGGTTTTTTTTTTTTTTTTTTTTTTTTTTTTTTTTTTTGGTTTTTTGTGGAACCGGGGATTAAATTTAGGCCCTTGCCCTAAAAAGTGGGCATCTACAGAGATAGGAACATTATTAATCTTCAGATTCGAAGAAAAAGGCTAACCAGTGGAACAGAGGGTTGAGTACAGTTATCTTTTCATATCATTACTAGCACTCAAAAGACTACAAATAAATGTGAAAGATCGTTAAGTAGATAGTTGAGATTTGTTAGCTAAGTATGGCACTGCAGTACTTAACTACTGATGGGAATTGAGTTATGTTGGGCCAAGTAAGGAATTTTGCTTGATAAGAGCAGCAGAAATGCAAGAGAAAGTGTAAGGTGGGAAAAAAGGTTGTAAAAGGAACCATAACATTTGTTAAGTGGAGTAGAGCAGTAGGGAAAACTGAAAATGCATTATTAGGAACTTAGAACCAGAATATCAAGAGGTTCAGGATGAAGTATAGTGAACAGTTGTTGAGAGCTAGTAGGAATATGAGATTGAGCGGTCAGTAGTTTATATGATGTAGCAGTTTTTTGGATGATAAAATTGAGCTTGTTGGGAACTAAAGATCATTTTCACATTGAGGTGAAAGACAAGTGCTAAAATTTTGGATGTGTTATTGAACCTGCTTAAAAGTCTAGTTCACTTTTTCTTCAGTAATTTATCAGAAGTGATGTTGTTTTGAATGTTCCTGCTTAAAATATGAGATATTTCCTCATGTTACTGTCAAATTTTAATCATCTGATACCCTTATTCTGAGAGTGTATTGCCTCATACTTGTCAGCCCCCAAAATTGTTCAAGACCACCTCTCCCTTTCCTTCTCTCTCTCCCTCTTCCTCTCCTGGTGGTCCTACATTTTGAGGATTTTCTTGTTCCTTGATCTCTTTCTTTACTAACAAAGCTAATGCTTATTATGTAGGCTTTTTTTTTTTTTTTTTTGTGGTACCAGGGATTGAACTCAGGACCTTGCGCTTGCCAGGCAGATGCTTATGCCGCCCTATTTAGGCTTTTCGAAATATCAAATATTCTTTGTTATTTAAATTTTTTGAATAAATACTCTATTGATATTGAAAATGCAAGTCTCTTCTATAGATGGCTATATTTAATTAAATCTATCTTAATTGCCTCATCCTAACTTGTCAAGAATGAGATTCCTACTGAATTTTTTTCTTCCTTTTTATCTTTTTTAAGAATTTTTTTATTTTTTTCTTCCTTTTTATTTAAAAATATTGTTTTTCTTCATAAGTATATGTTATATTCATTTATACATTCAGTACATGATAACTGAGTGGTCACTATATAGTAGATACTCTGTACTGGTTTGAGAAGTGGATTCACTCATGGTAAAACATGTGATCTGTAGTTTGTGCTTTTCACCACACTTGAAAGTATTGCATCTCTTTTCTGCCCCTATAAACAAAAGAGATGAAAAGGAAATTTTCCATTCACCATTGCTCACTTCTGCAGTGTGCTGCCATCATTTGGTTGACTCTAAGCAAGTCATTTAGACGGTAGAATAACAGTTCTCAAACTTCCTGGTTTCATGACTCCTTTAAACGTAAAAAGTTTATTAGAGGACTCTAAAATAACTTGTTTAAAGGTTGGGGGTTTTTTTAGGTTTTTTTTTTTTGTAAATCTAATGTTTGGCATAATAGAAAATGCCTGGATTCTGTTCTTAAAGCCTAAAGTTTGAAGCTAAAGATGACTTGGGGTTTCCAGCTACCATTGAGAAGTGAGTGTTATGGTACAGGTGGTTTTTTTTTTTTTTTTTTTTTTTTGCGGAACCAGGGATTGAACTCAGGCCCTTGTGCTTGCCAGACAAGCACTTATTCTACTGAGCTATCTCCCCGGCCCCTGGACAGGTGTTTTATGTTTATTTTTGGTCTCTAAAATTTGAATGGAGGACATTTCCACTGGTCTCAAAGTTCTTAGGATTGTAAAACATATTTGAAGTTAAATGAAGATTCTTCTATGTTTTGAAATGGATGCTATGACTTTTAATTGTACCACAGAGATTATATTCCTTTCTGTCAAGTCATTTTTCACATAAAGCTTTGGGTAACTAATTTAGATAATTTTCAGTAATCTGGAAAATTGAAGGAAATGGAATTTCTCCCTGGATTCTGGTGCCTTCAAGGTAATGTGGCTCCATTAATGTAAGTTAATGTAGCTCTTTGCCTGTTTTACCCATTAACACACACTCTTCATGTCAGTTTAAGAACTTAACTAGACTCATTTCCTATCTTGGAATGAGCGTATTGGTCATACTACGTTAAAGAATGGAAGAAGCCCTGAAAGTCAACACACACACACACACACACACACACACACACCTTTTTTTTTTTTTTTTGGTACTGGAAATCAAATTTAAGACCTTATACTTTCCAGGCAGGTACTGTGCTCCTGAGCTATATCACTAGCCCCCTTATTCAGGGGAGACTAATGCTAGAAGAAGCCAAGATTCTTTTGAAAAATTAGGGACCAGTAGTTGTCAACTTTGACTAAACTTTGAAAACACCTGTTAATCATTTGCCTTTAACATTGACATATTGAAGTGCTCTTACCACTGTAAATCAGACTATTCTCCCTCTTCCTCGCCTCCTCCTCCCTCTTTCCTCTTCCTTTTCTTCTTCCCTCTTCTCCCTCCCCTTAACATTCCTTCTTCCCTTCTTCCTTGCTCGTCTTCCTCCTCCTCTTCTCAGTGTCTCACTATGCAGCTCAGACTGGCATTGAGCTCACATTGTAACTGAGCTAGTCTGGTCTGCAATGATCCTCCTTTCCTCAGGCTAGATTCTTAGTTTAGGAGGCTTTATTTTCTTAGCTTTTCAGAGATGAGTAACTTCGTGGAAAATGGAACCTTTTGATTTTGAAAACTATTTATTTGTATTTTTTGAGGCGGAGTCTTGCTGTGTAGTTCAGGCTGGTGTTGAGCTCACTTTGTAGTTCAGGCTGGTCTCGAACTTGTAATGATCCTCCTGCCTCAGCTTCGTGATCACTGGGATTACAGGTGTGTGCCACTATACCTGGCTCTTGAAAACTTTATTTTAAATTATCAAGTTAACTTAGTAGTTTTTAGAATTTTTGTATGTATGGCAGATAATGTTAAAGTCTAATCAATAAGGGTTTATGATGAGTTTTTTTGGAATAAATTGAAAGAAATGATCTTTGGATTTTCAGAAGCACTAATTGTATTAAAATTTTATCTTTCATTATTTATTATTCAGTGTTTGAGTTGTTCTTTTGGGTATAGGCTTTAAAAAAAAATGTTTATTTTTCCAATAGGTGAAAGCACTGAAAGAGAAGATTGAATCTGAAAAAGGGAAAGATGCCTTCCCAGTAGCAGGTCAAAAATTAATTTATGCAGGTAGGAATTAAATTTGCCATGTCTTGCTTATGGTGATGTTTTTGAATTTTAGAAATGTCACATTACAGTTTACAGTATATTTAAATTGATTCTATCATAAACATAGATAAAAGCAGTAAAAAGAGTAGTCATAAAATGACATTTATATCCAACTTTCTCTTTACTCGAATTGTTTATTTTATTTATTTAATTTTAGGGAAGGGCCTACAGGGTGCTCATTCTCTCACTACTAGATCCAACTCATAGTGATCCACCTAATTACAGCCTCCCAAGAGCTGGGATTACAGGGGGCTACCACACCCAGTCTCAATTGCTTTCTCAGCATGCCCCAGGGGCAGGGCCAGCACGCAGGCCAAGGGATCAAACCCCTGGCCCCTGTGCCTACTTGCAGGCTCTTTAATCTGCTGAGTTATTTGGTTGGCCCCTTCTTTACTCACATTGGCCTCATATATTTTTCCACTAAATGTCGTTTTATTTCTTTTGTAATGATTGTATAATTGGCTTTTCTGTTTTTAATGAAGCTGAGTGTGTTGGTTTTACTACTTTTAATGAATTGGGACCATACAGTCATTTTATTTGTGTACTCAAAATCCAATTTAATACTTTTTTCTTTGAGGCAGGGTCTCATTATATAGCCCAGGCTGGCCTCACATTTGCAGCAATCCTTCTGCCTCAGCCTCCCAAATACCAAGTGTCTATTTTTAAATAAACCACTAAAACTGACTGAAGTATGCAGAAAGTCTTTTATGTTTAGAGGCACTATAAATATGTGGGGGGAAAAGATTAGAGTTCTTGGATAAAGAGTTCTTAGAAATCAGTAAGGAAAAGGTGCTCCATTAAAAAGCAGCTAATGTCCCTGGCAAGCACAAGGGCCTGAGTTCAATCCTTGGTTCTGCAAAAAAAAAGAAAGAAAAAAAAAAAGCAGCTAATGAAGGGAACAGAAATTTGCAAATTTTATTATCCTCACTAGTAACTAGGAAGGTCTTATTAAAAAATAGACTTGATATCCAAATTTAATAAAGTTCTCTTTGTTCTTCAAAAGAATACTGAGCACTGTCCTAAATATCAAAAAGTGAGTCTTCAACTACATGCAAACTGCTGTTCTTTTCTAGATCAGAAGTTTTGTAGTATTTCTTTAAATGAAGTGGTTTAGAGAATGGACTGGATCAGAATTCAGAGTCCTAATGAAGCAGGCATAGAAATACAATTTATGGTACCTGTAGCCTGTTCTTTAATGTTTATACAGAATAGAGGTAAAGACTGTACTTTCTGGTTAATGCTTATTTTTTTTAAAGTGGAAAACTAAAGGCTGGTCATATAATTCAGTGGTAGAGCACTTGCCTAACATGTATGAGGCCCTGGATTGCGTCCCTAGTCCTGGAGGTAAAAAAGAAAAACTGAATTCCAGAAAAGAAAACCTCCAAGGTGTTCTTTTATAGTATCTGGCCTTCCGTAGAATACAGTCGTAGGGGACTGGGGAGATGGCTCAGTGGAATAAGTGCTTCCCTGGCAAGTGCAAGGGCCTGAGTTCAATCCCCAGTTCCTCCAAAATAAAAGAGAATACTTTCGTAGGTACCCTACCTATGCTTTAAAGATTGCTTGATATTGGGCTGGCTGTGATGTCACATGACTATAATTCCAGCACTCAAGAAGCTGAAGGAAGAGAATTACTGTGAATAAGATGGGAAACACCCAACCCCACCCCCCATTTCACGATCAAACTCAAAACCTTGAGCTTGCCAGGCAGGCACTTATGCCACTGAGCTATCTCCCCAGCCATGAGAATTATTATGAGTTCTAGGCCAGCCTGAACTACACAGACCCTGTCTCAAAAACAAAGAGCTGGCCGGATAGCTCAGCAGGACTAAAGCTCCTGCTTAGGCAGAGCATAGCAGCCGGGGTTTGATCCCCTGTAGATAGACCCTATAGACTCTGTACTAAATACATTAAAAAAAAAAAAAAAAAAGCAAAGAAAAATCACTTGGTATTGTATAGATGGTAGATATATTTGGCATCTTTTAGTCAGGTGTTTGTGCGTTCTTAACTAATGTATTCTTACTTGTGTTTTTATTTTGGTTGATTGGTTAATGTTTTAGTTGGGAAAATTATTAATGGAGTTAACATTGGTGATTAGTAGGAAGTTACTGATTTCATTTATGTGATAAAGATTACAGTGGCTTAAATAACATTTTTTTCCTTCTGTATTAGGTAAAATCCTCAATGATGATACGGCTCTCAAAGAATATAAAATCGATGAGAAAAACTTCGTGGTGGTTATGGTGACAAAAGTAAGTTTCCGTCGTGTTCTGTGTCTTTATGTATGTGAGTCTTTAAAAAACGATTCAGGGCCAGGGAGATGGCTCAGTAGAGTAAGTGCTTGCCTGGCAAGCGCAAGGGCCTAAGTTCAATCCCTGGTTCCACCAAAAAAAAAAAAACTATTCAGATTCCACATAGTAGGCACAGTTTATGTGTCCGTGGCATTGTGTGCCTCACTGCTGTTCAAAGTAGCTTTAAAGTTGACCTTGAGTCAGCTATTAATTGACAGCTTTATACATTTATAGTTTTTAAACTAAAACAATTGAAATGTTTAAAAATCATATTAAAATTGGTTTTGCTAGGATAGTTAAATACTATCTTGGTTTCTTTTCTCTTGTTGCTGGAACAAAATACCCAACACCCAAAATTAAGGGAGGAAAAGTTTATTTAGCTTACAGTTTGTGGAGGTTTCAGTCCATACTGGCTCCAAGGCAGAGTGGCACATGGAAGAGGGCAGCAGATCAAGGAGATGGAAAAACAGAAGAGCAAAAAGGGAAGAGCTGTGGCGGCAGCAGCAGAGACAGCAGCTCTTCCCCCTCCTTACATTGCATTCACACTATCCGCCCCAAGGCTGGTAGAGGAGCACAAACTGTAGAAGCCACCCCATGACTGCGTGAGGCTGGGGGGGGCACAACTAGATACAAACTATAACAAGTACTGTGTAAGCCTTACAAATACGATTAGCAGGACCAGGGTTATCACCCAGGGTCCAGCATATGGGAACCCTGGGTTTGATACCAGCATTTTTTAAAAAATGTGCTTAACAACTAAATGAACATCTTTTATTCTGTACCTTTTAGTATCTCTTAATAAAACTTTAAAGGAATTTGAGATAGTACTAAACCTGATAGATTTTAGGCAGAAAAGATGTGAAATATAAACACATTATTTCAGTGATACTTCTTTGCAAAAAAAATAGTTTTTTATGAAGAAATATAAATGGGAATTTTTTTTTGTGATTTATTGGACTGAAGTTACTTGGAGTTTTTGTTTTGGGGGATTGGGGGTTTTGTGTTTCAGGTTTGTGTTTGTGTGTATGTGTGTTTGAGACAGGTCTCACTGTGTAATGCAGGCTGTCCTTAAGCTCACATAACCCAGAGTGGTCTCAAACATGGGACAATCTTCCTAAATTACAGGATTATTTATAAAAGTGAAATTTTTCTCTCTGAGAATGACCGTGTATTCTTTGAGAACTGTTAACTTATTTACTTGGCTTAAATACAAGTTAAAATACTTGTTTGTTAAGGATACAGGGGGCAACTACCCACTCGGGCCTCCCTCCTGTCCCTCTCTCTCAGACAGAAGCTTTCTTTCCCTCAGTAAATATATTCTGCTCATTAAAAAAAAAAAAAAAAAAAAAAAGAAAAAAAATCATGCAGTGGAGAGTTAAGACAAATACAGAAGTACTGTTCATGAACTTAATTTTTAGGATTGAATTGTCATGTAATTGGAAGGAACAGTGTTATCAGTAGCTTTAAATTATAATGAAACACCTGAGATACCTACTTTGTAAGAAAAGATGCTTTAGGGCCAGCCAAATAGTTCAGCGGATTAAAGTGCTTACAAGCAGGCCCAGGGGCCCAGGGGCCCAGGGTTCAATCCCCAGGCCTGCTGAGCTGAGACAGCGATTAAGACTGTGTGTGGTGGCATGCCCATGTAATCCCCCCAGCTCTTGGGAGGCTATAAACAGGAGAATCACTACGAGTCCAATCTAGTAGTGAAGACCCTTCCCTATAAAACACAGGAAAAAAAAAGAGATGCTTTAGTTCAGTTTTAGAAACTGGAAATCCAACAGTATGGTTCAGGCTCTGGTAAGGATCCCTCTTAGCTGCATTACATCTTAGGGAGAGACCACGTGCATTTCTGTCCATGTGTGGTCTCTCCTTGCCTCAGTCATCATGGTTCTACCTTGATAATGTGGCCTAATCACTTTTCACAAGTTGCATATTTAAACTCTGCAGTCAGATTCTTTGCACACTCTTAGTTACTATTACTTTAAAACTTCGTGTGGCTGGGGAAATAGCTCAGTAGAATAAGCGCTTGCCTGGTAAGCACAAGGTCCTGAGTTCAATCCTCAGTACTGGAAGAAAGAAAAAGGGGGGGGAACCCCACAAAACTTAAGGACTGAGTTCTACAGGTGGGTTGGAGGCAAGTTACTGCGCAATGTTACTTGCACCAGTAATTGAAAACATTTTATCCAAGGCCAAAAGTGGAACAAAAGTGAGGATTTTGTTTTTAGAATCACAAAGTAGTTTATTGTAATTGAAAATAATTTTAATTACTACAAACTGAGAAATAAAAAGCTGCTCAACAGTTTATATGCTAATTATTTTTTATTTTTTATTTTTTGTGGAACCAGGAATCGAACTCAGACCCTTGCACTTGCCAGGGAAGCACTTATTCTACTGAGCCATCTGTCCCCCCGGCCCCTTGAATCTGAATTTTTTTTAATCACATAAGGGCCAAAATGATTTTGCTGTATTTAAGCATCAAGCATGCAGTCTCACAGTCATGACTGTGCAAGTGTCCTGTCTTGCTCCACAACTTGATTTTCAGTTTACACTAACACCTCATTCTGTTATCCCTGAGCAACTACCATTCTACTTTCTATCTCCTCTCACTCTAGGTTCGTAATATAAGTGCACTTTTACAGTAATTGTCCTTTTGTGTCTGCCTTATTTCACTTAGCATGGTATCTTCAGGGTTCGTCATAATTCATTTCTTTTATGTGTCTCTTTTTTTACGGTACTGGTGATTGAACTCAGGATCTTGCGCTTGTGAGGCAAGAGCTTATTCTACTGAGCTATCTCCTTGGCCCTTCATTCCTTTTAAAGCTGAATATTTTTTTCTCACTAGTTTCATACATATTATATAAGGGTAAATGTGATAATTATATACATGGATGTGTTTTGTTATTGCTGACATCTTTATATTACAGCACCTTGATTGAGAATGTAAGATATTAGCAGATAAGATCTCAAAATCAATACAAGTCTTTAAGGAATACATACTTATGTTACATAGAATTCTGATAATCACACATAATAAAGGCCAATTATTAGAAAGGAAAGAAGTTTCCTATAGTTTAATACTATGGAAGCAATGAAAAGGCCTTATTAAAAATAAAGGAAAAAGTCGTTTAAATCAAAAGTAAGATGAAAAATTTCAAAAAGCGGAGGGGCTTGGTACTATTTAGGATAAGGTTTAAGCTAGTCTTTGTAGAGAGCATTCTTCAAGGCATGATCTATTATAATATTCTGTTTTTTTCTCTATGATATCCTGTTGACAAGTAACTAAGGAAAATGTTAAGTGAGTATAATACATTTAAAATTATCTTTATTCAGATTGATTATGACAATATTGTGCTTTGTAAAAAACAAAGTCTTCAACTTTAGGAAGCTCTGATCTAGCCACAATTTCATTACCTAAGGATCTCATCTCTGTAGAGTTTCAGAACATCAATAATCTCTATTACTTTGGCAGTTAGAGTTAGAGAGCTAAACACAAGACTCCTAGAACAGGGAAAGGAGGTAGTAGATGCTAGTATTTTTTAAAGTCCTCCACCCATTTGTTTATTTGAGACAGAATGTCACCTTGAGTATACAGAGATTTCCAGCTTCCAGAGTGCTGGGATTTTAGGCGTGTGCCAGCACACCTGGCTTCTTCCTCCATTCTTAAACTGACTGATAATTTCTCCATTGTCCCATTAGCTTACATTGAACATCTTCTTGCTTTTAGTTGAATTTATGCTTGTGGCACATTATGCTGTTATGTTAATTACATCAAAATAAGTTTTATCCATAGGAAAGTTATGAACTAAATAGTGGGTGGAAGGGTGTTAATTTGTTTGTGAGGATGGTGGTTGTGGTTGTTTTGGTTTCTTTTTTTTTTTTATTCCCTTTTTTAAAAATTTTTTTTATACATTTATTTGTGTGTGTGTGTGTGTGGCCAGCTCGGCCCACCTGGGGACGGGGCTGGCTGGCATGTGGTGCTGGGGGATTGAACCGCGGTCCCTGTGCTTTGCCAAGCTTGTTCCAAGTAGGTGCTTTAGACCACTGAGCCATCTCTCCAGCCCTGTTTTGGTTTCTTTTGTTTTGCTTTTTTTTTTTGTCTTTTTGAGATTGGGTCTTGCTGTGCAGTTTAGGCTGGCCTTAAGCTCAGTTTGTTAACAGGCTGGTTTTGAATTGGCTGAGATCCTTCTGCCTCTCAGCACTCTTGAGTGCAGGGATTACAGGCATGCTCCACCACACCAGTGTTGTTGTTTCGAGACAAGACGTTGCCATGTTTAGGCTGGCCTCCAACTCATTCCAGTGTAGGCTGGTCTGAACCTCAAGGTGATCCTCCTATGTGAGCCTTTCCCAAGTGCTAAGATTACAAGCATGCACTACCAATTGGTAGTGAATATTGCTAGGCCTCAAGAGAAGAGTTAAACTCATAGTATGATTCCCCTCCTCTGGTGGGAATCTTTGTGTACATATAGATCTCAAAATACTAGCCTTTTTATACTCCTGTTACTAGTTGTGGTTAGGATTTTAAATGCAGAAGAATATTTGACCTTTCTACTAATAGCCTTACTTTTATTTCAAGAAAGTTACACTTTTTTTTTTTTTTTTTTTTTTTTTTTTTGGCAGAACCAGTCATTGAACTTAGGCCCCTGTGCTTGCCAAGCAAGCGAAGAAAATTATACTTTAAAGAAAATTATCTTGGCAATGCTTTTAAATGGCAGTAAATAAAGTTATGATCAAGGGTACATAAATGTTTCCAGGAAAATTATGTGAATCTTTAAAATAGTGCCTTTGTTGAGTTCTTTTTCATACTCTCTTAATAGGTAGACAGATTGTTGGCTAGAGTCAGTTGTAATCTGTAGTCAAGGTAACAGAAATGCTCTGAAGAATTTAGAAGATTGCAAAATAATTCAGTTTTCTAATACTGATCATTTAGTATGTCATTTTACAAAATTATGTTTAAGCTACAAGTTCGTATTAGTGTTGTGTTTGTAGCATCCTATAGCAATAGTTGAATTGGGTATCACATAGTGTGTTTTATATAATTATTTTACTTTTTAATGTACTTAGCCCAAAGCAGTGACCACACCAGCACCAGCTACAACGCAGCAATCGAGCCCTGCCAGCACCACCGCTGTTAGTTCCTCCACAGCAACAGCTGTGGCTCAGGCACCAACCCCTGCCCCTGCTTTGGCTCCCACAACCACACCTGCATCCATCACTCCAGCAGTGACAACGGCATCTTCTGAACCTGTGCCTGCTAGTGCAGCTCAGCAGGAGAAGCCTGCAGAAAAGCCAGCAGAGACACCACCAGCTAGCAGCCCTACATCAACTGACAAGTAAGAGCTGGATTTGGGGGCGCCTCATCTCTGAATAGGTGTACAACAAGAATGTGTGCATGTACTTTTTTGAAGTTAGTACATGTTTGCAGTACATAGTGCTCATGGGGCTTCTCTGTATGTACCTGTCTTAATTCCTTTTTTTGTTCCCTTCTCTTCCCTATTTGTAATAATTCCATCTCCATGGGTTTATTTCTTTACCTTTTTCCTTCCCCCCAATCACTTCTCCTCACTTGAAAAGTTGTTTCTACTTCCCAGAGCCTTCCATTTTGCTCCTTATTTATACTTTGTGTTTCCCACACAGGAGAAACAATGTGGTATTTAAAACTTGTGTGTCTGACTCCACTTAAGGTGGTTGTCTTAGGCATTAACCTAAAAATGCCTCAGGTTTATCCCGCTTTATGACAGAGTAGTACTCCATTGTATATGAATGCCACATTTTCTTTGTCCACTTATCTGTTGGTGACTATATGGACTCTCAAGATTTAGCTATCATAAATTGTGCTGCTATAAACATGAGCATGTATATATCACTGGTTTGATGATTTTAACTTTCAGTAAGATACTGTGTGTATTAATTTTTAATATTGTGTTAAAACTGACCCGTCTGCTAACGTTTTTCTAAACTTTGAACTCTGACTAAACTATATCCTCACCTATTTTGATGGTTTACTATTGGTAATATACATATTCCTATCCATAATCCAGATTTTACCACTCTATTGATTTTTTTTTAAATGAAGGAGAATTATTTATTTTGAGTAGAAATGTTAGAAAATACATTTGAGCAGAAAGAACAAGAATTATAACATTGCTACCGCATCATTTTTTGTATTTGCCTTATTTTTCTGGTTATTGTGGGTATCATAAACACACTTCTGCATCAATAAATATTTCCACTTGCTGAATAGCACTGTTTGGTTCCGATATTTGTTAGTTCTCATGACTTAAAGAAGTAATTGACACCTTTGAATTTTCTCCTCATTTATAAATTGTGCGTAACAACGAGGACCTATCTCATAGTTATTGTCAGGGCAAAATAATTTGTACAGTAACACATGATTTTGCACACTAGCTGCTGAGAACCAGCAGTTACGATACTTTATCTGATATCTTTTGTTGAACCTGTGGATTGTTAGAAGTTTTTATTCTTACATCTGTACTTTTGTTGGCCTATATAGAAGCTAACCTGTCTGTGGAGATCTTGTTTTGATTTTGAGACAGGGTCTCCCTGTACTTCAAGCTGACCTTGAACTCGCTATACAGTCCAGGCTGGCTTTGAACTGGCAGTCTTCCTGCCTCACCCTCAGGAGTGTTGGAATTACAGGTGTACATCACCAGGCCCCACTGTCTCTGTCTCTGGAGGTGTATAGGGAAAAAAAAAAAAGGAAATGTAGAGATATTTCAAGAAAGAAATAATTCATTGTGGGAAGTTTATAGTTAGATTATTAAGCAGCTTATAGCAATGATTTCTTCTGTTCCTTATTCTCTTTTTGGGCAGGGGTCATCCTTAAATGATACACAGCTAGTGCTTTAATCAAGCTTGTCAAGGCTGGAAAGCCAGGCTTTACCTAGGAGCATGCATTGTATTTATGGTCTGCTTTCACTAGTATTCCGACTTCATTTTATGATTTAGTTTGACTCAGCACCTTGGTGGCAATATTAAATGGACTTGGAATCAACCAGACACAATGGAAAACAGTTGCTGGAAGTATTTGCTGACATGGAAAGTGTTATGATACATACAGCAATGATTAGAATATATAGTTGTGTACTTTCATGGATGGGGAGTATAAGATGTCCAGTGGGTGCATGAAACCAGAGTACTGAGGCCTACCTACTGTATTGTTTCCTACACATATATGTGTTTGAAGATGGCATTTAATTTTTAAATTAGACATAATAAGAGATTAATGACAATAATACACTATATGATAATATACTGTAATGATTTTTTTTTTTTTTTTTTTTTTTTTGTGGTGCTGGGGATCGAACTCAAGACCCTGCTTATTCTACTGAGCTATCTCCCCAGCCCCCTGTAATGAAATTTATATGTGAACATAATTTCTCAGACTGTCTCATAGTACTGTAGGCTTTGGCAACCTGTGCTTCTGAATTTTTTTTTTCTCCCACTCTACTGAAAAAGAGCTTTTGCCTTATCAATTAAAGGAAGTACTTTACAGCTTCCCTGTAGTATATTACATTTGCCAGTATTACTATCCTTGCACTTTGGGGCTATTAAATAACAGAACTAGAACACAAGCACTGTGATACCTTGAGAGTTGCTCTGATATCAGAGAGTGAGTTAATAGCCAGGTAGCATATATAACATGGGTGTCTTGGACAAAACATGGCTTATACCCAGGTGGGACAGCTTAAGGCCAGTGCAAAATTTTGTTGTCCCACTCAGTATTGTACGTACTTAAACTATTTTGCCCTAGAGTGTGATTTCTGTGTCTAACCTAGTAACCTATGTTTACAGGGCACTGAATCACCTGGTTCATTGCTGGAAAGATAGCACAGGCTCAGGGAATATGTTTTCCCCATGCTTGTCTAAAACACTTTGTTTCCGGCATTCTGTGACACCACTGCCTAACTTGAGCCCACTTCCTGTACAGCTAGAAATGCAGTTTTCCTTACCTAACAGAGCCAGGCTAAGCTGTTTCATTAAAGGCTAACGAATTAGTTCCCCCGTGTCATTTAAATACTACAAACTTAATAAAATATCTTGAGTCAGTATAGTATGTCTTATGTTCCAAATGCTGTAAGCTTCTTAAACTAGTGTGAGTTTTGTAATTGATCAGTATGTCTTGTATGCTGATAACAATTTAATTGTACTATTTTCACTGTTCTTTGTTCCCAGGAACATAATTTATCTATTCTAGAGTCAGGATTACCTAGCCAGGCATGGTGGTGGATGTCTGTAATCCCAGCACTGGGAAGCTGAGGCAGGAAGATTGGTGCAAATTCAAAACCAGCCTGGGCTACAAAGCAAGCTCAAGACCAGCCTGAACTGGGTAGCCAGATCCTGTCTCACAAAGACTAAAAAAAGAGTCAGGATTACCTTTTCATATCGGCAGATGGCTGCATAAAAGAGTTGCTAGTCCGTGATCCGGGAAACATACACTAGAGACCCTTACTTGGTTGGCCTTTGTACACCAACTGCTTATGCTTATTTCTTAAAAGCATATATCCTTAGGGAAGGGTAATACAGGAAAGATGAGATAAACTTTAACCAACCTTCATGTATGCTATTAAATGCAAAAAACAATTTTTATGAGATATCCTGATATAAGTTTATGGAATATTAAGAAATTTGTTGTATGTTAGGGAGATCTGATTTGGTTCATATGGCTGACTAGGTAGATATCTCCTTCCCTCACCGCTTGGTCAGAGAGGAGGACCACTCCCAATAGAGGAGGGTTTCCTTGGTCAAGGCTATTTGAGTAGCTGTGTTCTGTTAGAACTGCCAAACAAGTTTGCAAAAAGTTTGTCCATCACTGCTGGCCTGGCATTTTATTATTAAGGCTAATTAAGGCTATTGTTGGTCAGTTTTGCTCGTTAAAATTGGGCCGGCCAAATAGCTCAGTGGATTAAAGCGCCTGCTTAGGCAGAGCACAGCGGCCAGGGTTTGATCCCCAGTGTGCCATACTGGCCAAGCCTCTGGGGCATGCTGAGACAGCGATTGAGACTGGATGTGGTGGCGCACACCTGTAATCCCAGCTCTTGGGAGGCTGAAAACAGGAGAATCACTCCAAGTCCCATCTACATAGTGAGACCTTGTAGACCCTTACTAAAATAAAAAAATAAAATAAAATCACATATTACAGTGCAGATTCTACTTCATGTCTACCTTAGAGAAACTATAGTGCATGAGAACTGCATTGTTTATATGATGAGTAAGGGAAGGATTTGACCTGTGGTTTATTCACAAGTAGACAACAGTACTACTCAGTGTGGCAGTCTGTAGGCAGCTTTAATATTTCTAGTAGTTAGTTTGAAATGAATTGTTGCGTCCCACCCCAAACTTAAATCAGAATTACCTAGGGTAAATGACAAAAATCTATGATTTAATAAGCTGAAGTTGGAGAAAGTGTTATGTCTTAGTTACTCTCTTACCGCTGAGACACAGTGCCCAGCACCTAAAACTTAAGGGCGGAAAGGTTTATTTTGGCTCAGTTTACAGAGGTTCCAGTCTATAGTTTTCTATCTGTAAGGAAAGCTGGCATGGCAGAGGAGAAACAGCTCATGCCATACTGGCAGGAAGCAAAGAGCCAGGTCCGGGGGGGGGTGGGGGATAGACCCTTCCAGGCCACACCCCAGTGACACACCTCTGACCAGGCTTCACCTCCCCACAGCACAGGTCATTAGGACCGTGGATATCATGCCACCGTGATGCAGTCATCTCGCAGGGCCTCACCTGTGAGCACATGAGGCTTTGGGGGACAGTGAGACAGACTTACACTTGGCCACTGGCACTACAGAGCAGTCAAAGACTGTACTATATTGAAGGCTTTTTTGAGTATAAAAGAGGTTAAAAAGCAATATAGGCAATAACTAGGTAAAAGAAAAACGTTACAAAACATATTTTCCATGGATATGCCTATTAATGTGTAGGAAAAAGTAAGGTCTAGTTCACATTATTTGATTGTATTTTCTCTGGTTGGGGAGGGGAGACTTGCTGGGGCTGAATGAAATTTGAAGAATGCAAATTATTCTGAAGGTTAGTAGTACTAGATAAAAAGATATATTTTAGATGGCAATAATTAAAACAGTTTGGAGCCAGGGGTAGTGGTGCACACCTATTATCCCAGCACTTGGGAAGCTAAAGCAGTAGGCGTTGAGAGTTTGAGACCAGCCTGGGCTACAAAGAAAGCTCAAGGCCAGCCTGAACTGCATAGCAAGAGCCTGTCTCAAATAACAGTTTAGAATGGCTCACCCTAGAAAGTTTGCTGAGTGAACTAGGCAGTAGTCTAGAAATAGAACCTAAAAGCAACTTTAAAAAGATGTAATTTCAGACAGTTAAGAAAATGCTCTTGAGATGACTGCCTTACCATCTGGAGGGGGAAAGATAGATCCTTTGTATTGTTAATGCATAAAAATATGATAGATAGATAACATCTAGATAGATAAAGGTTTAATGTGAAAGATAAAGGGGTGGGGCAAATAGCTCAGCAGTCTAAATGCCTGCCTGGCAAGCGCAAGGACTGAGTTTGATCCCCGGTACTACATGCTGTACCGGCCCAGAACCCTAGGCATAGTAGTGCATGCCTGTAATCCTAGCACTAGGGAGGCTAAGACCAGAGGATCACTGTGAGTCTAGGCTGTGTAGTGAGACCTTGTACCAAATAAATAAAGATTTAAAGAAAATCTTTAATGTGTGTGTGAGAAAGATGAAGCAATAGACTAATGAAGAACAAGGGAAAAGAAGAACAAAAGTTACAAACCAGACTATACATTCCTTAATGAGACCATTAAATGGTATGCTGTGCATTTCTTGGGAAAAATGAGCACAAGGAGGTTGTGGTAACATGGAATAATTGTTAAGTTTTAAAAGCACAAAAATGGAGAGGGAGAAGGAAAGTAAAAAGAATTGAGATGTGTTAGAAACATGTGCTAATAAAAATAGTTCTTTAATTAAGATAACCACACATGGGGCTAGCAAGATAGATAGCTCAGAGGCATAAACACCTGCTGGCAAGTGCAGGGACCTGAGTTAAATCACCAACCCCACATGCCTGTGCCACTGGCCCTGGAATGGGGTGTGGTGTCGCATGCACTCAGGAGGTTGAGACAGGAGCATCACTGCCAAGTTTAAGACCAACCTGGGTGCCATAAAATGAGTATAAGATCAGTCTGAACTGTATAGTGAGAACCTGTCTCAAATAACCACTTGAAAGGAGGACATTAGACATTCATTCTTTTTTTGTTTTGTTTTGTTTTTTCTTTTTTTTTTTTTTTCAGACTGCCTCTGAACTCACATTGTAGCCTGGACTGGCCTCAGACTCACAGCAGGCCTCTTGGCTCAGCCTCCCTGGTGCTGAGGTTATAGACGTACCACTATGCCCGGCTACTAGCCATTCTTTGAAACTGATACCTCAGTGATTGTCTCTGGAATAGGGGTCTTGGGCCAAAAGATTATTTGGCTTTTTTTAAAAAATGTATTTGGTACAGGGTCTCACCATGCAGCTCCAACTTACAGTGATCCTCCTGCTTTCAGCCTCCCCGGGGCTGGGATTATTGGCATGCTCCACTACACCCAGTTTCAGCAGCCTGCTCAACACCCACAGGGGTGGGGCCAGTGCAACACTGTGGTGCCTGGGATCAAGCCCAGTCCCTGCGTTTGCCTAAGCAGGTGCTTACCTTTATACATACTATTTGAAATTACTTTCTCCACATTATTTTAATGTCTAGTTAGTGAAGACACTTAAAATATGTCAGGATTATTTTAATCATAATAATTATTGGGTTATCATGCCAGATACTTTCCTGAGCATCTTACTAGTAGTAAGTAAATCCTATCCCAAGTACTTTGGAGTATGTATTGTTGTTGACCTTGTGGAATTGATCAAGAAATTAAGGCTTACAAAGTTTGAATTCAGGGCTGGAGATCAGTTAGTGGCACAGGTGCTGAATTTGATTCCCAATACCAGAAAAAAAATTTGAAAAGGTTGAGTTCAAATGTGGATTCACTAGTTCTTGCTGTACTATAGAGTGTTTCCTCAAAACTGAAATATAATGTGGACCCCTACTTTACTATTACATATTAAATTTACAAAGTACTGGGTTTTCTTGCATATGTTTTGTTTATGCTCATCCTCCCACTATCATCTCAATATTCTCCCTATATTGAGTTTTGTTGTAACTATTTTAAAGAATGGTAGTACACACCTCTTAATTCCAGTACTTGGGAAGCTGAGGCCGAAGGAAGTTGGGAAATTTGAGGCCAGAGTGAGTTGTATAGCAAGACCTTCTCTCAAAAAGCAGTAACAGAAAAAAAAAATTAATTGGCATGAGGGTATATGTATGGAGCATGTGTGTACACATGTGAGTTTCTCTTTGGCCATTTATTTAAGGTATTTCCAAGTAATAACTATTTGATATTCTAAACTTACCTGAGATTCCCCAAGAGTAACTTGGTTCCCCCCCCCCCCGCCTCCTTAGTACTGGTGATTTGAACTCAGTTCCTTGTACTTGCCAGGCAGGTGCTGTGCCCCTGAGCTATAGTCCCATCCCGAGTGTTGGATTTCTCCCCTATCTGCCTTTTTTGCATCTGCTGTATTCCTTGTCTTGAATCCCTTCTTTCAGTTTAACTGTTGAAATTTACCTATAAAACCTTGCTTTGTAAAGACTTGTAGTCAAATTTGGCTTCTGTGTACATGCTATTCAGTGATACATTGATTTTGGTGTTTTTACTGTGACTTGATTTATCCAGTATTTTAATTGTGCATTATCTTTCTCATATTTCTTAAATAAACTTGGTAGACATTACTTTTAAAATGATGATTCTCAGAAAAGAAGCAGTATTAAGACTGAAAATGTATCCTAAGCCGTAAATGTTATATGTAATGCTAAATACAGTAGCCAGACTCTGTGTAAAGGCAAAGTTTTTGTGAGTTGGATAGTTATAAAACTAATACACATTAAATTTTGCATGCTTTTTGAAATTGCTTTTTCTGTAAAACTTTTCCAGTACATCAGGAGATTCTTCTCGGTCAAACCTTTTTGAAGATGCAACAAGTGCACTTGGTACGTATGTTCTTTATCTTGCATATAACCTACTAAAAGAGGAAAGAAGGCTACATTTAACTTTCCAGATCACAATAATTTGTTCTTATTCATGGTTACTTATAATTGAGCTGTATAATGACTTAGTGACTATGATCTATATATATATATATATGTATATACACACACACATATATATATACACACATATATGTAAATGTGATCTCAAGGTTTCATCTATATGTAGGTGTATGATGAAATGTCTTCGAAATGGTATGTGATTTCTGTCCATCTTCCTCACACTTCATAGATTGCCAATTTGACCACCAGACAAATTAACATCTACATTTTGTTACTTGTATTGGCTAATAGAAAAAATGCTTTCTTAGCCCAACTTCTAACTTACTAGCCAAATAAAGCCTTACCTTATTCCTTCACCCTGGTGGGTCAGAATTAGCTTTTTCCTTTCTGACTGGTGTAGTTGTGCAGATTTTTAATTTATTGGCTGGCAGTGCTATTTCTGTTCTTTGGCTCAGCAGATAGAAGGCTGGGGAAAGGTGGGCTCAGCAGTTTTAAGTATGGGCTCCTGCAGCAGCACGGGTTAGTACACCATTCAGTAGTTCTCTCAAAGGATTTGGAGGTTGGTTCTCTGACCCAGCTGGGTGCCCTAAATTTATTAAGCTTTTTGGGGGGTGATATTTTTTGGTTTTGGGGGCCTTGTGTTTGCCACATAGGCAGTATGCCCGCTGAGCTACATTCCTGGCTGGAGTATGTTATATAGTGTCAACATAATTTACGCAATCTAAGATGACCCAGGAACATCAAAATCAGATTTTCATCTTGTAGGAATTAACTGAGATTCCTCTACTTCCAAGTGACCGTATCAGCACCTAGTCAGAAAGATAGAAGTTGCTGTACTTGAAACACAAAATGGCTTACCTTTAGACTTTTAGTTACAAAGGTATTGAAAGGGCTGAGAAAGAGGGTTACTTGGAGAACGGTCAACTGTTCTGTAGCCTCAGAGCTGGAGCCAGCTGGCACTTACATTAATGCTGCGAAAGTCTGCCCGACACTACTGCTGCTACACCTAAGCCTGTGGTAGTGATGTCTTTTACATCTTTCTGTCTCTTAGAGTACCTCTTGTCAACTTTGTGGTACAAAGATTCCTTTGTTCTTCCTTTTTTTTTTTTTTTTTTTTTTTTTTTTTTTGAAACAGGGTTTCACTGTGCAGTTCAAACCAACCTTGAACTCACTTTGTAGCTGTAGCGCAGGCTGGCTGAATGCAGCAATCCTCCTGCCTTGCCTCCTAAGTGCTAGAATTATAGGTGTGTGCCACCACACCCAGCTCTCTCTCTTTTATTGTTTGTTTGTTTGTTTGTTTGTTTGTTTTGTACTGGTAATCGAACTAAGGACCTTATGCTTGCCCAGCTGGTGCTGTGCCACTGAGTCATATCCCCAACTCTATAATCTTTTATTTACCTGTTCTCTGTGTTGATTCTAGCCTCTTTCAACTTTTTTTTGTATTTTAGGGAAGAATCTTTAGGGTGTTTAGGGTCTCACTACTAGATCCAACTCGCAGTGATCTGCCTGTTTACAGCCTCTCAAGTGCTTGGATTATAGGCACATGCCACCATGCCCAGTCTATCTGCATTGTTTCTTACACACAATGCTACTGCACACTTAACAGGTTTGAGTGCGGTGTGAATAGGACTTGCATATGCACTGAGAAGCCAAGGAATCTGTGGCTTGTATTGGTGCAGCATTTGCTTTAATGCAGCAGTCTGGAATTGAACCCGCATCATCCCTGCTTTTACTATGGACCTGGATGTCAATGAACCGCTTTGTTTTACTTTTCAACTTTCAACTTCTGAATCCTCTCTTCCTAACGTATACCTCAGACCATTCTTTTCTAGTTAATTCTGTTTTACCTCACATCAGTGGTTCTGCTGTAGGCCATAGTTGAAAGTTTAAATTTCGGGAATGGCCAGTACTGTCCATTTACCCTATGGGTTTGGAAGTCATAAGCTTTGTGGTTGGCAGTTTAAACACCTAAGTCACAGCTCCCAACACTGACCCGAAATCCTGCAACTTCCACAAACATCTTAGATTTCAGATTGACTCTGCTTTCTGTTCCCCATCTGATTTTTCTTTATTCCCTTACTTGCTTTTGCACCATCATCCTCCCTTGACCTAGACATTAGTGTTATCCTTGGCTCTCTGCCTTCCATGGCCTAGTGAGTCTGATTGATTCTTTCCTAAAGTCTCTAGAATATTTGTTTTCATTGCCATTCAGTTACCTTAGTTTAGGTCTTTCCCTTAACTTTTGTGTTATCCTCTACCATCTGGTCTTTTCCTGCCAGAGTGGAATTTGTAAAAGGCAGATCTGATGGGCTCATTGTTACTTCAGTTGAGTCCAGAACACTTTCTTAAAAGATTCTTCCCTTCCATTTCAGCTTTATTATTAGCTCTGTCTCTTGTCTGTTCTCCCAAGTTTTCCTACAGGTCATTTGTCCTTGTACTTTAAAGATTTAAAAAGTATGAGTGCTTATTGACATTTCATGTTTTTGTAATTTGATTAATTAGGAAACAATTTTAGGAAGCATGGAGATTTGGGTGTGCTCTCTGATAGCCTGTGTTTATCTATGCCAGGATTTATTAATCTGATATCTTGTTCATATTACTAATCTCTAGCCTCACCCCCATATAGTTATAAGAAGAAAATAAAACTTGTTCAGATGGCTACTGTGAAAGCTAAATCAGATATGCCATGTTAAAATAGTATAGGTTTTGTCTTCTATAGCTCTCAGTTCTGTTTGCATTGATGACTGTTTCTCTTATCTGCGAACTAGGTGATTTGAGTGGCTTTGTGGTTGAACTAAATCAGTGGATACTAAAAAGTTTTTAAAAATTATGAAGTGATGTATGGGAGTGGGAAACGAAAGGTCATGTGTTAGCTTTTTGCTGTTATTATAATGAAATGTCTGAGGCTGGGTACGTTTTAAAGAGGCTTATTTAGTATAATTGTGGAGTTCCAAGGTCATGGCAGTGGTATCTGCTTGGCTGTGCTCCTGAAGGCCTCTTGAGGGAGGGGATCACAATGACAGAAGCGTGTACGAGGGGGAGAGCCCACATGATGACATAACTCTTTAGATAATTAACTCAAGGTGCCACAACAATTATCATAGTCGCTTCTCAGGCAGTGCCCCCCTGTGACCCAAGCATCTCACAACAGGTGCCACCTATTTTTGTTTTCTAGTATTTCTTTGTATTTTTTGGTTTTTTTAAAGAACCTTGACAACTGATTCAAAAATTGATGTGAGCAAATATCCAAGAGCACTACACAGCTGAAGAAAAAGATACAGCTGCCTACAGTGACAAGTATAATTATCATAAACAGGATCAAACTAAAAAGCGTCAGCGACAGATGCACACTTTATAAACACACAGAGAGCTGGGGAGATAGCTCAGAAGCATAAACACCTGCCTGGCAAGCACAAGGTCCCAAGATCAATCCCCAGTACAAAATAATAATAATAATAATAATAATAATAATAATAATAAGAAGAAGAAGAAGAAGAAGAAGAAGAAGAAGAAGAAGAAGAAGAAGAAAGCACAGCTAAGTCATACATGATTAAAATGTATGAGAACAGAAGTAAAGACCAGGCAGGCCTCACTTCTTACAGTTCTACCAGCTCTCATGTCACCACACTGGCCACCAAGTCTCTCATACTTGACCCTTTGAGAGATATTTCAATATTTCAGCTTTTAAATATCTCTGTTTTAGGGGCTGGTGAGATGGCTCAGTGGTCTAAAGCACCTACTTAGAACAAGCTTAGCAAAAAAGCACAGGGACCACGGTTCAATCCCCCAGCACCACATGCCAGTCAGTCCCGCCCCCTGGTGGGCTGAGCTGGCCACACACACACACACACTCACACAACTAAATAAATAAATAAAATTAAAAAAAAAATAAAACATTTTAAAAAAAATCTCTGTTTTTGAAAAGGGGAGGGGGATTTATTGAATAGATAGTGAAACAACACAAAATGGCATGGTTTCCTGCACAGCTCAACCTGCGTTCAAATGGGGGAAGGAAAAATAGACTTAAAATAAATTGCAAATTACGATAAATGATACTGAGAAAACCTGAGAACTTCATAAAGAAAGATGGACTGCCTAACAGGGTGAGGCAATCAATACCTTTCTGATACCGTAGCTTTTAAATTTAGAAGAACCTGAACATCTGGAGGGACCTGTGCAAGAAAAGGTGTGACTTGTTGAGTAGCCCCGAGTGTGATGGAGGAGGTGCATAGGGAGCTTCAGATGAGGTGAGGCTTTCCTGCTTAGAGCTCGCTTTTCAGCTGGTTGCAGGTGGGGCACAGTAGTAATGAGGGATTGCTGTGGGCTGCTCTTGAGAGGTAGCTGTGGATGCAGGAGCTAGATGGGTGTAAGATCGAATTTAGAGGTGAGACCTACCAGAATTGGATGTAGAAGGATGGGAAAAGAAATTGAAATTAAAGATGCTGTTTACTGAAGGGAGAAGATAGACAACAAGAAGAACATTTGAGGACAAATCTGTTGAGTGAGTGGAGTGTGGGAAAGCAGGCACAGTGTATATGGAAAGTTGTAGCTGTGGAGGGAAGAGTAGACAAACAGACCAGTTCCTGAAAGATAGAGACCTTTCCTTTTCTGATTTTTGGGGATGGTTTTGTATTTTGAGATGAACTCCTACTAAGTTTCCCAGGCTAGTTGCAAACTCCTGGACTTAGGTATATTGAGATTATAGGTGTGAACCATCAAGCCTGGCTTTCAGTTGTGCCTATGAAACATGCACAATTCTGTTGTTACTACTATTAAATGACCATAAAAACCCAGGCATAGTGATTGACTCATGCCTATAATCTCAGTACTCAGGAGCCTGAGGCAGGATTACTGCAAGTTCAAGGCCAGCCCGGCTACCTAGTAAGATCCTGTCTCAATAAAACAACCACTCTCCCCTTCAAAAAAAAAAGTAAAAAATGCAACTTAACACAAACTTAATAGTGTAAAACAATAGACTCACTCTCTTAAGGTATTGTAGGTTGGAAGTCTGATGGAGGGCTCACTGGCTAATGAAAGGCTCAGCAGAACTGTGTTCTTTCTGGAAACTCAGAGAGAATCCATTTCTTGAGGCTTCCCACATAGCATGACTCTTGACCCATTTCTCCCTCAAAGACAGCATCATGGCTTCCCTGATTGTGCTTTTGTCCTCTTGTCCTGACACACTCATCTGCTTCCATTCCCCCCGCCCCCCCAACCGGGGATTGAATTTAGGACCCTGCGCCTGCCAGGCAAGTGCTTATTCTACTGAGCTAGCTCCCCGGGCCCCTATTCGATTTTTAAGGACTCTTGATCTACTCTGAAAGTCCAGGATGAGTTTCCTGTCTGAAAATCAACTGATTAGTAACCTTACTTTCATTTATACAGCTTCACTTCCCCTTTGCTATATAATCTATATAGGCTTTAGGACTAGGACATGGACATTTTGGGGGTACCATTCTGCCTTCTGCATGCATATTGTAACTTAGAGTATTAGCTGTTTTTATAACAGCATTGAAACATAGACTTATATTTTGATAAAGAAATGTATAGAGAATGTTTATTAAAAGTTCTATCCTTTCTCTTCCCATGTTTTTAGTGACAGGTCAGTCTTACGAGAATATGGTAACTGAAATCATGTCTATGGGCTATGAACGAGAGCAAGTAATTGCGGCCCTGAGAGCCAGTTTCAACAACCCTGACAGAGCAGTGGAATATCTTTTAATGGTGAGAAACCTGTTTTTCTTTTCCTTCTATTTAAGATCAAAATCTCAGACATTTTAAAGGAAGAGTATGCTAGGTAATTTACATGTGCTTTTATATTTGTTAGAATGTTAACATTTTGTGTTAATAAAATACCTTTCTGCAAGATTCTGCAATGATTTTAGCTTGAAAATAGGACTTAAATAAGTTACAAAATATACTATTGGGTTGGAACATTGCCTTCCACTCCAGTTGTGTGTTTGGGGACATGCTTTTAATCTGAGAGCCCAATATTTTAGCAGTGTTTTTAGCTGCACTGTCATCTGGGAGCTCAACAAATTTTATTTATTTGTACTATATAAATATTTGTAATTATTACCTTCACCGAACTGGGAGAGTTCATATAAGAATTTTAATTTTTGGCTTCATTTGGACAGTGTTGATTCCAGATTTTCCTGAGCAGTTGGGGAAAAGATTTGGGCCGTGAACTCTTAATTCATTAGTTTCCCATTCACTGGTGAGCCATTGACAGGCTTTAGACTTATTTTTGGTATTGAGGATTGACCCTAGGGCCTTGAGCATGCTAGTCAAGTATCCTACCCTTAAGCTATGTCTCCAGACCTTTTTAAAATGTTATTTTGAGGCAGTCTCAGTAAATTTCCCAGCCTGGCCTTAGACATGCCTGCGTCTGCCTCAGACTCTGGAGTTACTGGGATTACACATGTGTGCCATCATGCCTCACTGTATTAGTACATCTTATGTGTGCTATTCTTTGCCCCATTCTGTTGACCTTTGGATTTGTTAGCTTGTTGGCAGTCAGTAGCAGTTGAGAAACTTGAATAACTGGAGGGGGTGGAATAAAGGTTTCTGAGAAATAAGTTGTGGACATTGAAGCTCTCAGTACTGTATTAATGCAAAAGTCTGCCAGTTGTATAGATGAGCTTATAGTCTGAAGTACCATAATACTGGAATAATGCTGTATTAACCCTTTCTAGTCTTAATTTTTTTGAACCAAGGATTGAACTCAGACCCTTGCACTTGCCAAGGAAACGCTTATTCCACTGAGCCATCTACCCGACCCCTTAAAATTTTTTGTTCTGTAATTGTCTTTGGTATTTCTGAAATACTGATCTAAGTCTGAATTGCTCCAAAGATAATCATAGATGGCCATGATCCTAACTCTTCAGAAAATATTGTATAGTGAAACATAACTCATTCCTTTATCATTTCTGTTAAAACTCATTTTCATCAGTCACTGCTTCAGGAGACCCTCATTCATGGCTACGGTACTGTGCCTTGCTCCACCAGTTACTTCCCTGTGCATTCGTATGTGAGGTTCATTCGCAAAACCTTTTTTTGCCATGTACATTAGAACTGACTTCTCCATTATCCTCTTTTATTGTCTTTAAATTCTGTCAGCTGGTTTGTATATCTTTTTTTTTTTTTTTTTCCTTTGGGGATTAAACTTGGTACCTTGCTCTTGCCAGGCAGGCGCCAGTGCCCCTGAGCTGTATTCCCAGCGCTGTGTATCTTTTTGGAATTGAGAAATCTGTGGGTTGGTAGTTGTGGATCACTTAGGGGGGACTTTCTAGCTGCAGAGTCCAAACAGCTTTAACTTATACCTAATTAGAATTCTGTAGGGCCGGCCAAATAGCTCAGTGGATTAAAGTGCCTGCTTAGGCAGATGCAGGGGGCCAGGGCGGGGGTTTGATCCCTGGCCAGCGTGCGCCTGTAATCCCAGCTCTTTGGGAGGCTGAACACAGGCACATCATTATGGGTCTGTTCTACGAAGTAAGGCTCTATAGACCTTTACTACCAAAAAAAAAAAAAAAAGTATTCTTTGTATTATTAGATATTCTCATCTAATATATATGGGTTTGTTTTGTTTTGTTTTGTTTTGTTTTGTTTTGTTTTGTTTTGACGGGTCTCACTATGTAGTCCCAGCTGGCCTTGAACTCACTATGTAGCATAGGCTGACCTCAAATTCAAAGCAGTTCTCCTGCTTCAGCCTCCAGAGTGTGGGACTTAGACATATGTGCCACCATACCCAGCCAGTGTGTGAAATTTTAAGAAATGAAAGATTCACTTTTTCCAAAGTTCAATTTTAAGCTGGTATGTAGCATCAAATGTAATTGTATAAACAGATAAAAGATGAGTTCAGGAAAAGTTTAAATTGTATTTTTATTATTACTCTTACTAATTAACATACAAGTGAAGGTGAATAGGTGGAAAGATGTATTAGTCATTTATACTTGATAAAAGGCTGTGTTCTATGTGTGAGAATTAGAGGTAGGTCTATGGTGGTGCTGACGGACTTTTCAGTTGAACAAACTTGTGGGACAATTTGAGGGAAGCCCTGACCCTTAAATCTGTAGATAGCTTGTTAGCACTTTGTGACTTCTTAGCCTAGGATCGAATAGGTGATCTCTCTTAATTAAACACTTGTTAGCCGTGCCTGCAGTGGCTTCTAATACAAGTAGCTGCATTCTTCATTCGTTATGCTTATGAGTTTTGGTTTGTGGTTTATTAGAAAATGGAAGAATTAGCCATGTTTTATTCAGTTATAATATTTCATTCTTTCAGGATGTAGAAATTTGATAAAGACTGTGTGTGGTACTAGGAATTGAACTCAGGGACTTGTGCATACTAGTCGAGTACTATTATCATTGAGCTATATCCCAGCCCTAAGATGTTTTAATAGTTGTAGCTACAAACTATAAATCATGTGTATCAAATTTGAGGGTTCCTGAAAATCTTAATGGGGTTTCAGGCTATGATAACTTTAGAAGATAAATGCACATGAAAAAAATCACCTCGAAGTTAAGTACTTCAGTTTCCATTGTGTGAATTAAAAATTTCATTGTAATTGTTTTTTAATCAGTTTTGATAAATAACGAGAGTTTCAAAACAGGTTAGTAGGACAGTTACAATAATTAGTACAGTGCGTATTGCTGGCTTCATAGTTCATTTTAATTGTTTTTTTGCTTGTTTTTTTGTGGCGGAACTGGGGATTGAACTCTGGCCCTTGCGCTTGCCAGGCAAGTGCTTATTCCACTGAACCATCTCCCTGTCCCTCATTTTAATTGTTAAGTGTGGATCACACTTTCACAGAACCATGATTAGTAGAGTCTTCCTACTTGGCCTTTGTAATACCTTTATCTGTTCATTTTTTTTCAGTAATCATTTCGGAACTGCCATCTTTTTTTTTTTTTTTTTTTTTTTTTCTGATTTTAAGGTTAGGGTAACCAGAAATAGCTCTTTGTATCACAGAACAGTAGTTATGAATGTTTCCTAAGAAGTTAAAAAAAACATGTAATGCAAAGCTTTGGTTTAATTTTAATGAGAGATGTATTGACATTTTACATTGTTGAGTATAGTGGCTAGTAGGTATCTTACTGTATAGCACACACAGCTAGAGAAAATTTCCATTATCATGAAAGTTTCTGTTGGGAGTTATACTAGGACATTGGAGTCCTACAACACATATAGACCTTTTCAGAGTACATGCAGTTGTAAATCCCTTACTTTTTTTGAGGCGAGGTCTCACTGTGTGTGGTCCAAGTTGGCATCAAACTTTTGACAGTCCTCCTGCCTCAGACTTCTGAGTGCTGAGACTACAGGCATGTGCCACCATGCTTAGCTAAAATCCTTTACTTGTAATTGAAGTAGACATCTCTTCTATGCTTAGGGCAATTAGACAATATGAAATAGACTATATGTCTTTTACTGTGCATACTGTTTAGCTAATTTTGCATAGTGATATGTCTTAAAACTTGGAAATTGTGTTGTAGGGAATCCCTGGAGATAGAGAAAGTCAGGCTGTGGTTGACCCTCCTCAAGCAGCTAGTGCTGGGGCACCTCAGGCCACTGCAGTGGCTGCAGCTGCAGCGACTACAACAGCAGCGACAACGACCACAAGTTCTGGAGGTAAAGTAGAATTCATTATCTTCAGTGGATTTGCTGTCTAAATGTGCCAGTTCTTCAATATATATACTGCTTTTGTTCAAAAATGTTTGTTTTTCAGGTCATCCCCTTGAGTTTTTACGGAACCAGCCTCAGTTTCAACAGATGAGACAAATTATCCAACAGAATCCTTCCCTGCCTCCAGCATTGCTACAACAGATAGGTCGAGAGAATCCTCAGTTGCTGCAGGTGATAACTTATTGTTAACTTTGAAAGTGGGTTAGAATGTAGTGCATCACATTTTTGAGAAATTTCATGAACATCCCTTGGCTAGACCATAATCCAAGCTACGCTGAGTAGAATATTAAAGAGTGGGGGTGTAGAGATTAAGTTGGTCAAATAATAGTTTGGGAAGTATTTTGTATTTCCTTTTTGCAGAGTCCCAGGGTACATTAAAACATACTTGAGAAGCTGTTTAACAGAGAAATTGCTTAACTTTGTAAATCACTTTTTTATAAGTTTATTATTAGTGAGACACCGTTTCTTAAAAGAGTATAGCTCTTGGGCTAGGCATGGTACATGCCTGTAATTTGGGAGGCTGAGGTAGGAGGTTCACCATAAGTTAAGGGTCAGCCTGAACTACATAATGACTCTCAGAACCACCTTTGCCTCCCAAAAAGAGAAAAGCAGCTGTGGACTTACTTAATGCTCAAATCAAGAAGCATTTTGAGTTTTGTGCATACAGCATTGTACTGCCAATTACTAATTATATGTTTGTATGAAGAATAAATTGCCCAGTGTGGTGATGCATGCATATAATCCCACCACTTGGGAGGCTGAAGCAGGAGAATCATCATGAGTTCCAGGTCAGTCTAGGCTACATAGCAAGATCCTGTCTTACAAACAAACAAAGAGTAAGTTTGTCTCAGCTGCAGTCCCAAAGTAGTTTGTTTGTTTGGTTTGATTTTGTTTTGATACTGGGAATTGAACTCAGGACCTTATGCTTGCCAGGCAGGCACTGTGCCACGGAACTATATCCTCAGCCCCTGCAAAATAATTTTTACTAAATCCTTTTTTTTTTTTTTTTTTTGAACCAGGGATTGAACTCAGGCCCTTCGCTTGCCAGGCAAGTGCTTATTCCACTGAGCCATCTGCCTGGCCCCCAAAATGATTTTTAAACATTGATTTTTATAGGGAGATGTTCATGAAAGAATTTGAATTCACTTCACTGTTCATCTCATTCAAAAATACTGAGTTATACTGAGTTTCTTTAATAGTACGCAAGACATTGCTCCAAAATTGATGTTCAGAGTTCCAGCCTTTTATTTGTATTTAAAGTTTCCGGTTTCCTTAAGATGCTTAATGTCAGTGTATTGTTCTCCTTTGTCCTTCACATTACCGCAGCAAATTAGCCAACACCAGGAGCATTTTATTCAGATGTTGAACGAACCAGTTCAGGAAGCTGGTGGTCAAGGTGGAGGTGGTGGAGGTGGCAGCGGAGGAATTGCAGAAGCGGGAAGTGGGCACATGAACTACATCCAAGTAACGCCTCAGGAAAAGGAAGCTATAGAAAGGGTGAGCTTAAATAAAACTAAAAACTATTTCCTTAGTCCCTGTAGCAACATTTCACATGCTCAGTGTTCGCATGGGGTGGTGGCTCCACAGAGACGGTTCTGTTCCACAGAGCTAAATAGAGACCTGCCTTTGGGATTGCAGTCAGGACAGTGTCTCAGCCTGCTTTGCCTCCTTGCCTTTTGCAAAGCGACAGGACTCACAGTAAAGTGCCTGCCTTACATGGAACAGGTATGCAAATATTTAAAAATTAAAATTTCCTGACATCACTAAAGTGTAAAATAACTGTACTTATGTAGTATAAACATCAGATTTCAACTATGTCCTAGTTCTGCATTTTTACCAGGTTGGTCAATATAGATTATAGTACTTCAGTAACCTAGTTCTTAATAGTACTATGATTACCTAATTTCTCCCTCCTTATTAGTATTTGTGAATAAGTTATAGAATGTATATAATCTGTTTGGGGTTTTTTGGTTGGTGTATGTGTTGGGTTTTTATTTATTTATTTATTTTATTTTGGTGGAACTGGGGATTGAACTCAGGCCCTTGTGCTTGCCAGGCAAGCGCTTATTCTCCTGAGCCATTTCCTTGGCCCCAGGGGTTGTTTTTTGTTTGAGAAAGGATCTTGCTGTGTAATTCATACTGCCTCCATTTCACTGTATAGCCCAAGCTGGCCTCAAACTTGTAAGCAGCAATCCTCCTTCCTCAGCCTCCCTAGGGCTTGGATTACACATATGTGGCACCACACTTGGCTTAATCTGCTCTTATTAAATATTCCACTAAAACTTGTTAGGTCTAGTTAGATTACAGTGTTGAATTGCTCTTCTGTATAATTTTGTCTATTTTTGAAAGTGATGCTGTTACAATCTCTATTATTGTATTGTTAATTTCTTACATGCTATCAGTTTTTACTTGTATTTAGGGGCTCTCCCTACATGTTTACAGTTGTTTCTTTCTGGCTTTCAAGGGAGCAGTCAGAAAATATTCGTTGTTTCTGATGATAATCTTTAAAATCTCTTCTGTCTAATACAACTGTTCCAGCTCACTTTTTTGGTTGTTGTTTGTGTGTTCTGTGTGTCTCATTATTTTGGACATTCTTGTGTTTTTGAATCTAAAGTATGTCATGTAAAAGCATGTAGTTGAATTGTGCCCTGTAATTTGGCAGTTGGTCTTCTTCAGTTATCCTAGCTTTGATTTGAATAAGACTTAGACTCATGTTTTAGTTTCTTACCTTTCATAAATGAACTGTTGCTTTAAGTCTTCATACAGGGTGATTGAGACCATTGAGGAGGGAATTCATAAATAGCATTTAGTTGACAGTAATAGTATTTGCTGAATTAGGAAATGTAAACACTTGAATGTTTTAAAGTCTTTTAAAAATGCCAAGGATGGGGGGGGGGCTGCCCCTTAGCTCAGTTCTTTAAGTGGCTGCTTCAACAAAGCAGTCAGGCTCAGGTTGCTGTGGTTCGATCTCCACAACTCAAGCCAGCCAAGCCTGCCCTGAAGGCATTCAGAGCAAAAAAAAAAAAGAATGCCGAGGATGGTGGTGCACACTTTCAGTCCCACCAACTGGGAAGACTAAGGCAGGAGGATCGCCAAGAGTTTGGAACAACTTGAATGACATCACAAGACCTTGACTCAAAAAACCAAAAAATAAAAGCAAGTGAATATTGAGCCCCAGCACATTTTTAATTTGATGGAACCGGGGATTGAACTCAGGCCCCTGTGCTTGCCAGGGAAGCACTTATTCCACTGAGCCATCTCCCCAGTCGTGTGTGTCCCCCCCCCCCAGCTCATTTTTAATAGACTAGCAAAAAAATGAAAGTAGCTGATATTATCATTTTAAATGCACTGTTTATTGGTCATCTGTGTCTAGTATGAAATGTTGAATAAGGCAGAGATTGAGAATAATACTTGATTCATATGACAGCCAAGAGTTACTTTTAAGGAAGAAAACATTTACATATAACTCTGTGCTGTTAATACTTTCCAATGCTTTCATCCTTATCTTTCTTTACCTTTAAGAACTAAAATCTTTTGATTTATAAATTTCTGTGCGATCTTTTTTTTGTTTAAGCCAGGACAGTTAGCTACCAGTTTCACTAGTTAACTGCTAAATAGTGTTTGCATGGCACACATTATTACTCGTCTTCCAGCTAATCTAAGAACAAAGACTTTGTTCAGTGACTGCTAAAGGTTCCATTTGGCCCCTTGGTTTGGACATTGAATTTTAATTGAGACGGGGTTAAATTCATATAAAATGCTCAGGTGCTTTTCTAGTGGTGTACATTTTCAAGTAGTAATGTGTCAGTATTGCTGTGCAGGAATCCATAGTGTGTGAAAATTGTAAATGCCATGATTGGTGTGTTCAAGTTATTTTTTTCCTTCTTTTCTTGCAGTTAAAGGCATTAGGATTTCCTGAAGGACTTGTGATACAAGCATATTTTGCTTGTGAGAAGAATGAGAATTTGGCTGCCAATTTTCTTCTACAGC
>NW_004524670.1:7154617-7164484 GCF_000260255.1 Octodon degus
ATGCTGATTTGATTCAAAATTAATGCAGATGTTTCAAATTTGGATTTCTGATACTTGTAAATGTTTTTCCTTTATTAGATAAGAATGTATTACCATTTAAATCATTAGTATTATATTGCTTTCAAAAAAGAGGTGAATAGAACTATGAGCCAGCATCTTTTACTGCATTGAAAGACTGGTGGTTCCTTTGGAAGGGTGGGAGATGTGGCTGGGAGTTTTGGAAAATATACAATCAAGATATCTCATGGCATATTAAAAGAAAACTCTTAATAGTGGTGTTGGCTTTTATTTGGATTTTTTTAAATCTCAGTTTATTCTTTGTTACTGTTACTTGATCATAAAGAAGGGCAAATATCTACTTGTCCAGTTTATCAAATCTATTTTCCTAAATATAAACAGGACTATTTAAAGAAGTATTTTTCCTACCATCTGATGCTAAGAAGATGACTTTACACAGATGCCTCCCCGCGTGACCTCTTGCTATGTCCTTAGCAGTTTGATGATGACTGAGCTTTTACGTCATGCGCTCACTCGTAACCTGTCTCTTGTGAAAATAAATGAAACTATGATTTCCCTTCACAATGTACAAGTTTAATTTTCATGTGTTGGTTCCATAAACCTGACAGACCCTTGGACTTTGTGTTACCTGATGTTTTACAGTGGATCGTGCATACTGTCTCAGGAGAATAAAAATAGGGATTTGTAAAGCTTTGAAGGCAGAGCAGTGAGTTGGGAAGAGAGCTGACATTTCTGGCCAGATAATGTAACACACTCACTTACGTTATGGCACTGTGTCTGCTACCTTAATAACCAAAACAACGGGGAAGAACAGCATCCACTACTTTCCTCTGGAAAGTGACAGCAGAAGTTGGTGGGTTGGCCCTTTTGTCCCTGGACAAAAGAACTGCCAGGTAGTATGACTGTCAGAAGACAGCTCAGGCCAGGTTCTGACCTTCTTTATATTACCTTGTTTAACTGCTCATTCTGTCAGCCAGCACACCATCAATGAAATGGGCTTTTTGTGCCTTTTATGTTACTGTTTAATTTACAAATAGTTATGGTGAATCTCTCAATGTTAAGTGGCTATTTGACTTTGGAATTTTGCATTTGAGGTGTACTGTCTATTTTTAAAAGATTTTTATTGTTAGCTGTACTGTGGGAAATGTGAGGAAACCTGAGTTTATATTTGTAAAATTCTTTGCCATCCTCTAGTCAAATATTTTTTTATTGTTTAAAACTAACTGAAGTGTTCCACCATATAATTTTTTCCTGTACCAGATGACTAAGATTTTAGAGAATTGATTATAAAATATTTTCAATACATCCAACATTGCATTTCTCATTTTTTAAGTGATTCTCTCAGAGAATCTTGGAGTGAAAGTTGACACCTCTTCTGTCCCCAGCACTTCTATTTTATTCGTTCTTGATGAGTAATTACATATCAGGAGGCCCGGGCACTAGCTTGATTTTACTGGGTCTCATTCTTTTCTCACAGAGATGTGACACTTGGTGTGCTAGAAGTCAGGTGTATGAAGGCTGTTAAAGATTGCACAGCAGCCCCATTGTTGCCACGCGTCTTCCAAATAGGTCTTCCATTCTCGTTAACTTTGCTATAGCTGAAGGCTGCTATAAAGTAGCCAGAAAGTAAGCAGTTTGAAAAAGTACAGCCATGACCAGCTCTGTTCTGGTAGGTTCCCAAGCCGTAAGATGCAGGTGCATCTTAGTGCAGCCCTTCTGTCCATTTTCTGCTTTTCTTTGCGGTGCCAGAAGCCAGCAGACTAGCCACGTGAGCCAGATCTAGAACCTTCATTAAGGTCAATGAGCTTATGTGGTTTTAAAAACATGTCTTTTTTTTTTTTTTTTCCTTATTGAAACAGCAACATTTCACTTGCGTTTTGCCTGTAGCTGTTCTTGTGTTACAGGGGTCTGCTGTTAACCGTTCAACACACTGGCCTGCGAAGCAGTTACCACTCGCCCCTTTTCTATAAGAGGGCCCACTCCTGGCTGAACTGCCGAGTCCACCAGATGTAAATCATAGTGCCTTTTACTCCTTTCTGGACATTCTTAAGACTCCTGACTTCAGGTTTTGCCTAGAGTTTGTTTCCATGTTGCTACTAAAAGCTCTTTACAGAGGAGTAGCAGCATCCCAGGTGTCTGGCTATGTCAGCCTCCTGATGTCTAAGTGACTGCTTGGAAATTTACTGTTTTGCTATTTCTTGTTCTTATGGTAAGAAAATGAAATTCAGCATTAAGCACATTAAAAGCCTGGCATACTGCTTTTTTTAAATGAGACAGGTGAGTCTGAGGGAATAGACAAGTAGTGTGGGAGTCTGAAGCCCTGGGGTCAACCACAGTGGAAGAAGAGTAGGTGGCCCCTGGAGGCAGGAATGTACCAGTCAGACCTATTTGGTTGGGTTCTTGCTACGACTATAGTGTGGGAATGGGAGGGTGGGAAGGGCAGTGACAAGGCAGGGAGTGAAGGCTTGGATTTGGTGGGGAAAGCAAGGCAGTAATGAAAGAAATTGGATGGAAAGAGCTTTCTCTTACTAGGATATGGTTTTTCAAGGGCTGTTCTTAAGTAGAATTTTCAACTATTGGGGGAATGGGGCTGGGAGGACCAAAGAAAAGTATGTTTGCTTCATCTGGTGTGATATGCGTGGCAAGGCTACTTTCCCAGTAATGGATCTCTTACTAGGTATTGCCCAGCTTGTCTTGTAGGAGCACAGGTGTAAAAAGGCATGTCAGACTTCTTAGATGTCAAACTAGTTCTGACAGCTTCCCAGTGTGGGCTGGCCATGTTCAGAGCTGTGTGGGGGAGGTTTTCTCTTCCCAGAAGTTCTGCAGTGTGCTTTGTGCTCAAGAGCAGAGCCTGGGTTCCTGCCTCTAACCCCCACTGGATCACTTCCCCAGTGTCTTGTGAACGTACAGCCACCCCTTATGTCTGCCATGGGTTAGCTCCATGGCCTCCCACCCTGGAGAATGTCCACATCTGCAGGTGCTCAAGCCACATATGTGAAATGACATCTTTGCCTAGAACCAGTGCACACCCTCTTGTAAACTTTGTCCTCTCTAAGTACCTAATACAGCGTAAAGGTTATGTGAGTAGTTGTTATACTGTGGAGGGAAATGACGACAAATCCGTGTGTGTTCAGATGCAATTTGGGTTTTTTGATCTGCATTTGGTTTCATGTCTCCTGGAAATAAGCTAGAAGTCTAGAACAGATTCCCCATGCCCTACGAGCGCCGTGGGAGCCATTATGGAGACAAATGCCTGCACCTACAGGCATCTGAAGGTGAGGGTGGAAAAATGGGGGGGGGGGCAGGTGGCCAAAACCACCCCAGATGAGACAGCAGAGGGCCCCTGGTCTTGGGCCTGCATACACAAGTCAAGAACAGACACTAGGGATGGGGAGATAGCTCAGTGGTCTAAGCGCCTGTCTGGCAAATGCAAGAACACTAGTTCAATCCCCAGTACCGCATGCCGTGCTGACCAAAACCCAGCATGGTGGCACACGCCTGTAACCCCAGTGCTGGTTGCTGGGGAGATTGAGACAGGATCACTACAAGTCCAGACTGCGTAGTGAGATCCTAAATCAATAATAATAAATTTTAAAAAGGAATAGACTAATCAGATGTGGGAGCACACACCTGTGATCCCAGGTCTCGAGAGGCTGAGGCAGGAGGACCACAAACACTGCACCACAGCCCTTGCCTGGGGGGTTCACAAGCATGAAAAATATTTTCATCTTCAAAATGGTAGTAAGCTTTGAGAGTGAGGACAAGAGTCTGACTACAGACCCAGTTGGCCTTTGCATTTTCTGCAGCGCCTAGTACGGGAGGGTACATGTAGGTCTGGAGCTGCTGTGCCTTTATGTAGAAAGCCCTGGCCTATCTTTTCTCCACCTGTGCTACAAAATGAGCAGGAGAGGCCTGGAAGCTGACTGGAGAAAAAGAAAGTGGAGGTCTACAGATGCACCATACTTCTAGCACTTTCACTCGGGCATTAGTGACATCTTCTGAGTAAATGAGGGAAGCTGACAGGTAGTGTGTTGACAGGCCACAGCATGAAGACAGCTTATGTCCACACCTTAGCCTGCCCATCAGCCCCAGCCAGTAAAGTGCCTGTGTGTCTCATGCGCTGGCAGCGCAGCAGACTCCTCAGGTGGTTCTCAAAACCAGGAAGCTGGCTGAGGCCAGCGACAGCCTAGACAACAACACCCGGTGGGCTGACAGTAAGTGTAGCCAGGCCTCAGTAGAGGTTTGTCACACATGACCATAGGCAAGAAGAGATACATGATGGTAGAGAACACATGATGTTGCCTTTGAGCTCATCCACGTCTGCAATCAAGTGCCAGTCTGCTGGAGTCCACCAGCATGGGTGACGTGAACCCAGGCCAAAGCTGTGTAAGGTAGGTGGCTGGTACTCCCAGACCCATAGAATAATTCTAGCTAATGGCCATTCTGATGCACACTGGCTTCATTTTCAGTGGCAGTAGAAAATCTTGTCACTGATGACACTGACAGCATGAGCATGAAGCCCAGTGAGTCACTTGCCATGAAGTAGCAGAGCCTGAGGGTGCTCTGATTCTCTTCAAGGATGACTTGTGAGTGTGCATGTAAAAACCAAGTGGGCCAGGACAGAGCCCAGAACAGTCCGGGCCATGTAGAAAAAGGCAACACCCAGGGGTGGGCTCACACAACATCTCACCACTGCAAACACCAGCAACAGAACCAGGTCATGGGGAGGCAAAAGGTTGTGTGCCTTGTTCTTAAGTGCCTTGTTCTTGTAGCTAAGCCCAGAGGGCTTCAATACGCAGAGGTCAGAATGAAGAAAAGAGCTGGGGAGATGGCTCAGTGGAATAAGCGCTTCCCTGGCAAGCGCAAGGGCCTGAGTTCAATCCCCAGTTTTGCCAAAAAAAAAAAAAAAAAGAATGTAGAAAAGATAGACAGCTAAGCATGTGTAGAGGGTCAGGAACAGGGGAACCGGAAGTGGCAGAGTCCCTGGAGGGAGAGCTGTGCAGAGCCAGGTGCGCTGCTTGCTGTAGTGGGGTCTGGCTGCTTTGCTGGGCAGTCCTTCCAGGGGCTCTTTGATTCATGTAGCACTCCAGGGGATTGAGCATAATTCTTGTTGACTATCTCAACAACTTCATCAGAATCAGAGCTGTGGTTTGAAAACCACCCAAGGAAGCTAGAGTTGTTCCTAGGTCTCCTCAATGAAGGCCTGGAGATGGAGAGATGAGAGCCCCTGGACGGAGCAGGAGAAATCGCCTAACCAGAAGGACACCCACTGCCTTGAAGAGCACCTTATTTATGTCCAAAGTAGGATTTGATTTTATAGTCTAACCTGGCAAGGCCAAGCTTTTCCACTTCCAAGCTGTTCTGATGGTTCTGTGTCTCGAGAAAGTGATGGCTGATGTGCTTTAGAGAGCTTGTCCCTGGAGGCCCTGCGTATGTTGGCTGAGGCGGTTCCTGTGCTGGAGGTAATGTCATCGAAGCTGCCCCACTTCGCAGGCCAGCCTGAGGTGGGGATGGTTTGCCTGGCCACAGGCTCCAAGGTAGACTGGCATGCCTTGGGTGGGCCTAGTGGTGACCCACCTGGGGACCCCCACACAGGCTGGGCAGAGCACAAGGCAACAGTGCAGGGAGAGGCAGACGGCCTTGTCCCCAAGGTGCAGGTACAGCATGACTGCAGTGGTTTACAGCTCACACTTCCCCATGCTAGCATGTACCAGTGCTGCCTGTCCTCCCAGGCCACTGGCACTATGAAAGGTCCAGGCTCCTCGGGGCAGCATCTGAGCAGCAAGGCTCTGATGCAGGCTTTGCCCTGGCTTTTGGGGAGGGAGGACTTTCCACCTCTGCTTGGGAACATGATGGCTGCAAGATGGCTTTGAAGCCATGCTGCGACTCAGCGGCTCCTGGCATCTGCCATCGGCAACACATACCTCTCCATGGCAACTGCCAGCTTCACAACCTTATACCCTTACTCATTTTTAACCTACCCTTCCCATTCCTGGGACGCAGTATCTGTCACCTGCAACTTCAAGTAGAGGCTTACTTGGCTCGCAGATTTCAGAGTTCAGTCCAAGACTGGCCAATTCCAAGGCAGAAATGGTGTGAGGGAAGGGCCTGGTGGAGGATAGCTGCTTGACCCATGCCAACCAGATACAGCAAGCAAGATCCAGAGGAAAATATATAGCTGCACAGGCAGCCCCAGCGATGCCCTCCTCCTGGCAGGCCCCGCCTCCTAAGCACATCCAACTCATCCAAGGATTTATCCACTGATAAGCACTATAACGCCCTGACCCTCCCCAAAATCCCACCTTCCAGAAGTTCCACCTGTGAACACATAAGACCTGGGGGTCATTTTTAGCTCTAAGTCATAACACTGTTATAACTTAAGATGGTTTTGAGTTGGGTTTTTTCCCCCCAACATCTTGTGATGGACATTAACAGCCTTTCCATTCTTATTTCAAGTTTGCAGAAAAGAAGAACTGTGCAAAGGGCTCCCAAACACTTCTTCACCCCCTCATCTGTAGACCCTTTTACATCCTGCAGTTGTCCCAGTGAGGTTCTCCATAGCAGGCAGGGCCAACCCAGTTAACATGCTTCATGATGCTACATTTAGTTCATCTTCTTCAGTCCAAACACGTCACCATCATTAATCACATTACTATTTTTAATGTCAAAGGACAGTTGCTATAGAATGCCACTTAAGTCATGCCTGCTGTTTCCTTATCCCTCTACTAAGGATGTATGTTTTGTTTTTGCCTTTTTGAGACAGGGTCTCACTGTGCAGTTTAGTCTGGCCTTGTACTCACTTTGTAGCCCAGGCTGGTCTCAAACTCACAACAGTCCTCTTGCTTCAGCCTCCTGAGTTCTGGGATTACAGGCATGTGCCACCATGCCTGGCTTAGTACATATATTTTTGGAAGAAATATTAAAAGCACTTCTTGTACTCTCACTGTCCCATGTAGCACAGGGTATCATTTTTCCAAACACTGATGATACTGATTTTGGCTAAAGAAGGTGGTACCTGTCAGGTTTCTCCACTGAAAACTTACTTCTATCCACTTGTATTTGATACATAATTTGATGAGATATTTTGGACCTTTGTACCTATCGTATTACTCATGAAAAATTTTCCCATGAGTTTTAGTATCCGCTCGTGTTTCTGAATTATTACTATAATGGACACCAGTGTTGATTTTCAAATTTCACTATACTTGCTGGGTAGCGTTCTCTGGTATTCTTATGTCTTGTTCCCCCATGTATTTATATCTGTATGTACTTGGATTTCTATTTTAGTCAATGGTACATAATTCATTACTGTAATTATTTTGGTGCATGAATTGCCCAGAGCTTTGCCAGGGTGTGTTTTCTTCAAGCTGGCTTGTGTGCTTTGTGTTGTACCCTTACCCACTCATCACTGCCTTCCTTTCTGGGACAATAAATCTATTTCAGGCTCTTACTCTTTCTGTGTTCTGTCCTGGAATGAGTCACTTCTCCAGTGAGCTCCCATTCATGGACATTCTATTTGGAAATTAAAACTCTTCTAGGTATGCTCATGGCTGTCTCGGTAGGCACAGAAACACACAGATAACACTCAGGGCCCGCTGTGCTGCCCTCATTTCTAATCCAGCACCATGAGGTTCATTCCAGCACCTTCCTTTCTGTACATCCAGTTCCTTCCTCCACCCGTGAGAAGCTTGGCTCTCCCTTGATATAATTTCCATCTCTGCCACCAGTCAATCCCCTTGGGTACTCCCTACTTTTCCAGTTCAGGTGCTGGGCTGCCACCTGCTGGGCCTTTGTCCTTGGGCAGCATTCCTCATTGAAATGTTGGACCCAGCCGTGGAGCCAAGGTGGTCAGATGACTCAGCATTTCTGGCCATAAGGCCCTGTGCTGGGTGGGGAGGCCCCCGCCTGTCCTGCCACTGTTGCCTGCTGTGTGGAGCTAGCATTGGTGAAGGAGTCAGCAGCAGAAGCCAAGTGGAGGGAGGGCAACAGCCCCACACGCTGGGCTCCTTGTGGCCCCCAAGGCCTGCGCTCTCGTAGCGCAAATCATGGCTGTGATCTGAACATTGGCTGATCATGAGCAACCGCCATGGGCTGGCACATGATGTGGAACTGTTCCCACCTCCTTTGTCTTGCTTATTCTGTATCTAAAAAACGTGCACCGAGCCCTTCTTCCTGGAAGCCCTCCCAGGACCCTCATTTGCTGCTAAGGACCTTGCCTGTCCTTGACACCACTTATAAATGTCTCCCATAGAAGTGAGGCCATGACGTGGAGCCTGCGTTTATTAACTGCAGTGAGGGAGATAGCACCTTGGGATGTGCCTTTCATCTCTGTCTTCCCAGAACCCAGCACAGGATGGGGCAAGAGAAGCCATGGAAGCAATGTGGATGGACAAATGGACAGCAAGCAAATGCTGACAACTTGAGTCAACTTTCCCGTGGCCCTGCACTCTCTCTTTTCTGCCACCCTTCAGCTCTAAAAGCCACCAAGGGGTTGGGGGGGGGGCAAGTTGAAGCTGAGAGACCATGAGGAAGGGCTCCAGGTCAGCTCTTTTCCCTCCTCGGCCCCAGGGCCTTTGCACCAGATCTGAACACAGTGAGGCCCTAAAGGGGAAGCCGCAGGATGCTGCTAGCAGTGCAGGTGGGTGGGTTGCTACGGCCCAGATGTTCTATAGGAACCCGTGGTGCAGCCAGTGTTCCTGGGGCAGGACAGGGAGCCAGTCAGGTCCCTGCCCAGTTCCGGCAGTGGTGTGCCCTCGGCCAAATCAGTCTTCTGGGCCTCCTTCTGGTTCTTTCATCTGGATAACAGAGCCATGGGGGCCTGGCTCAGTCGCTGGTGAGGTCAGAGAGAGCGCGCTGGAAGGCAGCTTTCCACAGCTTGAGCCAGCATGGAGAAGCCCTCCCTGCCTTGTCCCCACAATGCGAGCTCGCTAAGCTATTTGTAAGAGTGCAGAGTGAAGACTGGGCCAGCAACTTGGTGGTGGAGCCTTGCCGGGCAATACATAAAGCACTGGGCTCAATCCTAGCACCGCAGAGAGAGCTCTCCACTCTGCACCAGTCCCCTTCTGCGTGGCCCCAGTAGCTCAGGGGACTAATGCTGGAGATCATAGATCCAAGCCCGTTTCCCTGTTAGAATTTGTTTCAGGGGCAAAGGAATCTGCAGAAGTCCGAATGCAAAGCCATTCTCACAGGTACTCGTTGAAAATGACTTTTCCTAAAAAAAGATGTTTCAAAAATTTTCTGCTAGGTAACGTATATTATTTTAAAGGATTTTTTAAAAAAAAAATAATTTCTATCAAGTTAATATTGAAAGGAGCAAACAAGAGGAACAAACACTCTTCGGCGGTCTCAACAATTTTTAAGACCAGAAGGAGTCCTGAGGCCAACACGACTGCAAGCTGCAGTGGCAGGCGATAGGTCTGTGCGCTCCAGACTCAACGGATCCAGATCTGCTGAGCAATGTCGCTGCGGGGTCTCCAGGGTGGCGGTGGGGCCGCTGCCCACGGCGAGGCCTGGGCGGGAGATCAGGCTCCTGGGCCTGGCTGACGCCCTCGGCATCCTGCCCTCCAGCCTTTCCTTGAGGGGAACAAACTCTTCTCCCTGGCTCCCATGCCCGTGTAGACTTGCTCCTGTGCACACCTGCGCGGGGCAGGGCATGGGCGCCCATGCGCTTTCTTGCTGATGTACACGTCTCACTCTGCTTAGAATTGCTCCTACATGCCTCTACAGTGAGCTCCTACGCAACCTTTAAAACCCACTTCAAAGGCTCTATGCAGGCTTTCCTGCCCCAAAGCCAGCATAGGACTCACCCTTGTTCTCTGAATGTGTGGTGCACAAACTGCATATCTGATT
>NW_004524670.1:7164634-7181774 GCF_000260255.1 Octodon degus
AAAAAAAAAAAAAAAAAAAAAAAAAAAAAGTCAACCAGCAGGAGTGAGCAATAGGAGAGAGGAAGGAATTGTGCTTTTAATCTTTGAAGGCCACGGGACTGGGGAGGAGGGAGGGCTCTTGGGACACTAGGAGGAAAATAAAATGGAAAGGCCAAGTGCGTGATAGGGAAACAAAGGACCGGCCAGAGAGCAGGGTGGGAAAAATGAGAGGGGCAAGCTTCCCCGCACCCCGCAGCGCCCCCTCGTGGCCAGGGAGAGCAGTACAAATTCAGCAGAGATACAAGAAGCTGAGGTCCAGGCAGCCAGAAGCGGGTCCCTGGGGACGTTGAAAGAGTGGCTGTCGCCCATGGGACTCAGGGGGCTTCGGGTGCCAAGAGCTCTGTCTCCCTGACTCACTTCATCCTGCCTCAGACCGCCGAGCAGAGGAGGAAACCGGGACTCAGAGGAGGTGGGCCCCCGTTCTAACTAGGACACAGCGGCCAGGTGCTGGGCAGTTGAGGAGACTCCTGGCCTCTAAAAGCTCCTTTCTGCAGACACCCCTCAAGCTGGTGATTAAAACAAGATGTTGCTCATGCACTAGGCAAACACTACCACTGAGTTACAGGCTAGCCTTTTTTAATCATGAATTTATTTGTCTACTTTTTAAAACTGGATCTCCTTAAATTGCCCAAACTGGCCTGGAATTTGTGACCCTCCTGCCTCAGCCTTCCAAGGAGCTGGAGTTGCTGGTGTGTGCCACTGGACCCGGCTTTATGCTAATTTCATGTCTTGGCAAGTGCTAGTGGGTCAAAGTAGGATTTTCTTCAGGTGTCTGAGATGATCTTGGACCTCTGCCTTCCTAAGATATGCCCAGGGGAAGGGCATAGAAGGGCTGATAAGACTGGATTCCGATGGGTTTTTTCCTCTGTCCGGGTTGATAGGGTTTATATTACTGTAAACGGAGAGGGTGGGGGACACTCATAAAATCAACTGTTCCACTCCAAACCTTGCCCAGAGGCAAGCACGGTGGCAGGCACCTATGATACTATTGTAGGCAGCTGAGTTAGGTAGAAATATTTTAGGCAGACAGGGCTAGGCCCTTGAAGGAGACAGCATTTTTGAAGACAAGATACCTTGCAACTGTGGGAGAAACAGGTGCTCCCCATGTGGGCCAGACCTAAAGACCAAAGATCGAACAAATGCTGGCCTCCATAAAGATAAGCATCTGGGATTGATCATCACCCTGAGGAAGCCTGGAAGAATCACTACTCCAACCACTACAAGATAAGCCCTGTTCTATCTATGTTCATGCCTGCTTGTGTGACTCACTTTGCAATTTGTCCTGGATTTAATCAATTTTACCTGAGCAGTTGTGCTTTGATCCTTATTGGTTGACCATACTTTTGTCCCACCTCATGTGCAAGTTCCCATTTTCCACCTCAGACCCGCCTTGCCTCATGGTTTTGCTCTGTAAAAATCCCTAGAAATGGCAGATTTCTGGGCAACCCACTCAGGTCCCTCTTCTGTCCCTCTCTTGGACAGAAGCTTTCTTTCCCCTGATAAATATTCTACTCTTAACCTGCATTTATTCCTAAAATTAATTCTTCAGTCTTAGAGGACATGAGCTCGTCCATCCCAGGTATCTTTCAGGTTGGGAGTTTCACTTCCCTATCTCAATCCCAGAACCCCAGGAGAATGAGGCAGGAGGATCACAAACTCAAGACCCACTGAGCAACTCAGAGACTTACCGAGACCTTGTCTTGAAATCAAAAACAGAAACGTGGGGGCTGGTGAGATGGCTCAATGGTCTAAAGCACCTACTTAGAACAAGCTTAGCAAAGCACAGGGACCGCGGTTCAATCTCCCAGCACCACATGCCAGCCAGCCCCGCCCCCTGGTGGGCTGAGCTGGCCACACACACACACACACACACACACACAAATAAATTTAAAAAAAAAAAACAAGTAAAAAAAAAAAACAGAAACGTGCTGGAGACTGGCCCAGTTTTTTTTTTTTTTTTTTCCTTAGTGGTTATTTGTTGTACAAGATGCAGACATGATATCCTATATACAAACACTATTAGAACAAATACCTCTATTCATTGAATTAAGAGAATGTAGCTGTATATCTATCTCAACTATTTTGGATATACAGATACAAAATGGTCATTCATTTGTATCCCCTTTTTTTGTTTAGTTTTGTCATTTAAATATTATAGGTGTGTGAACTCAGCAAAATATTCCAAAATAGTCCAGTAGTTCATAATAGTATTGGGTCTTCCGCTTGACTGGCAATGTCAGAAATTGTTGACCTGAGTCGCCTACAGCTCAACATAACAGCATGGCTTTACTTCTTATATTTCATTTTTGTACTTTTCTGCTGAATGTTTAAGACCAAGATAAAGCAAGACCTATGCAACAAGAGTTGTAGCTTTTGGATCTGATAAGGTCAGTCAACTCCCCTCAGGATTTATCCTGAGATTCTGTACCGCAGTTTGTAGATCCTTTGTCAGTGTCAGCCATGTGGATGAGTCACGGCCATTGCTTGGCCAATGTGCTCTCTGTGAAAGCCTGAGAAAATGTTTTCTCTCCATGTGACTCTCCTTAGGCACACTCTACATCACTGATCACTTCCCTCTTTGGCCCCATAATCTCCTTGATCAGAAAATTTGGCACACAACTGAGTTACATGATGTTACAGTACAAGTTCTCATATGTCCTGAGTCTTAATTGACCTTGAAAGGCTAGGGGACTGGCCCAGTGTGAAGGCACTGGTTTCAACCCCACATACCAAGAACAAAACAAAAGCCATCCATCCAGACTCATGCTCCTGGAGGGCTGGCTTGTGAGGAAGCACACAGTCCCTGCAGGATCCCATGTCCAGCCAGTGATATCCCCAGCAGCTACCAGCTCCCCAAGTCCACCCCTCACACAGTCCAGGTGCCACCTCCTGGCTGGAGCCATGGGCCTCACTTGGCCGTGTGGATCCTTCTGGGAGAGGCCCCTGCAGCCGCTCAGGTGAGGGCACTGGCTGAGGACCCCACCGAGATGTTCAGATCTGTCCCTCCTGTTGTAGGTAATCAAATAGGTAGAAATATTAGATGAAAATATTATAGGCAGTCAGGGCTGGGACCTCAGAGGATACAGTATGGAAGACAAGCCCTTGTGACTGGGGGAGATAGGCACTCCAGCTGTGGGCCTGATCTCAAGACAAAAAATGAAACAAATACATCCACATACCTCCCTAGCAATGGGCAGTAGGGATTGATATTCTAAATAGGTATCAATCACCTTGAAAAAGCCAGGAAGAGTCACTAACCCAGCCCCCTACAGGAAGAGACCCTGTTCTGAATTCATGCCCGCAAAGGACCCCTGAACAATAGTTAAGAGCCTTTATTTGCAACCTTTACAAAGTTGCAAAACACAAGGCTGCCTAGTGACTAATAGCCCACAAGGTCTAGGCAGGATGTTTTTCTCAACACTAAGGTAGCTTGAATGCTCTAGGCAATGGGGCCCCATCCTGCCCTCCCACACAGGATCAATTTGAGCTTCAGTGGCTCCCAACAACTTTGGGTAAGTCACGTTACTTCTGCAGACCATAGTCTCCTCATTTAAGACACAGACATGTTTGGACCCACCCTTCACTGACCCAGTAAGACTTTCCCACACATGGCAGCAAGCAGTATTGGAGATTTATTTTTTTATTTTTATTTTTATTATTATTATTATTATTTTTTGTGGCAGAACCAGGGATTGAACTCAGACCTTTGCGCTTGCCAAGGAAGCATTTGTTCTGCTAAGCCATCTCCCTGGCCCTAGCAAGCGGTATCTAACATAGTCTGTGCCTCATGAAAGTGTTTTCATGAATAGAGCCCTGCTTCATCATCACCTGTTTGCCCTGTGTTCCATCAGAGTGAGCTACGGATGGCTTTCAGCCCTGCCTGGGGCTCTCCCAGGGTTTGTTAAGCAAATTTGCTAATGTTTTGTGTGCCCTGAGGTCTGCTGAGTATTCAGTATCCATGGAGTTCCTTAGGCAGAACCCAGCACTTGGCAGCCTCTTGGGCCAGCAGACAGAATAATGAATGAGGTAGGACCCCGCCTCCAAAAGGATCACCCTGTGGAAGGGGGCCTGGGGACACTGGAGCTGTGGGTGCCTGCTGCCAGCTACCACATTCCTCTGCTGCTGCAGGTGGGGACCATGAGGGGGGAGGGAGCAGGGGGAGAAAGGAGAGGAGGTGCACTCAGGTAGGGGCGCCTGACTGGCTGCTGCTTCTTAGCACACAGGGTACAGACCCAGCCCTGCAGATCCTGCCCTTTCCAGACTCCGATGGAGGTTGAGCTTGGGCCTCCCTGCTAGGTGTCCACCACAGCTAATCCACCCTGGAGGTCTCTCCTGGGCTGATTCCTCCAACGACAGACAGGCCCTCTTGTGCTGACTACTGTGTGGGCTTTACTTGTGCTCTTGTTCACGTAACCATAACTGAGTGCTGAGTGCCAGCCAAGTACCAACTGAGGACACAGACTCAGAGACCCAGACCCTGCGCCAGGCGTTCTGGGACACAGCTTTACAACACCATTGCCAGCGCCACAGGAGCAGACACAGAACCAGAGCAGAGTGGTCGGTGGAGGAACTGGGGGGAAAGCAAGGAAGACTTTCTGGAGAAGCTGCAGAGGGCTCAGGGAGTCTAGAGGACTGCTGTATTGTAGCATCTCCCCAGATGTGGCCAAGATACCAGGTTTTCCCAACAGGGCAGCCTCTTACCTAAACAGACTTACCCTGGTTAACCGTGTTCAGTTTCACAGTGACATTAAGTCTGGGGTTTGTCGAAGGCTCCACCTCCAGTCCCACCAAGGGAGATGTGAACTCCTTTGTGTGCAGTTAGAGACGCCCTCTGGCTTTCCATGACTTCTTGTTTCCTGGGCGTACCCTTGCAGCTCAGCAGCGCCCCCCCCCACCCCAGCGGTGCCCCTCTACAGCTGCTGCCCGGTCCTACGGCCCCCATGGCCAGGTGTGCGCTGGCTCCAGGCCGCTGGCCCACTCCACCCACAGCTCAGTCCAGTTCTCCTGGGCAAAGCTGTGCGAGTCAGAAGTTAGGGATGCAGTCGCCAACTCCCACCTGTCACTGCTTTCCTCCCTCACTCCCAGCATCAAGTGCTGCAGGTGAGGGTGCAGGGAAGCAAAAGCTGAAAGGGAGGTAGGGTGACGGGGTGTTCATTAGGGCCCAGTCCCGGCAAAGGCCTTGAGCTAGGAAGAGATGGACTCCGAGGCAGCCTGACAGAGCCTCTGCCGGTCTCACGTGGGCTGTGGGAGCAGTTGTGGACTGCGCGGATGTTAGTTGGGGTTATAACTGAAGGGGTTGGCGGTGTCCACACTGGAGGCAACAACCAGTACTGTCCCGTGACTGTGAATCCAGATAAACCAACAGGCAGAGTTCCAGTGACTTATACATTCCGTGCCGGAGGCGGGATTCCATCCCTGAGAAAAAGAAAGGAATAAGACTCTTACAGTAACTTGAGCTTTTCAGAAAAGGCTGTTGAGTGTAGAATCACAGCATATCCTCCTCCCTGCCACCACCCCCCCCCCCAGGTGACACCTTAGGTAACAGGGTCCTTGGGTTGCAGTGACAAGTTGGTGTTGAACCTTAGCTACGCTTTCAAGCCTTAGGCTTACTATTAATTACAGATTCTTTTTTCTGCTGTGACTTTTGCTATTATAAATCAAACCTAAGGCATAACCTTGCCTTTGGCACCCCAGAGCCTGTGGCCTTTGGCTGTGAACTTGTGACCTTGCTGCCTTACCTCCTGCTGTTCCCACAAAGGCCTCGGGGAGAACTGGCAGTCCCAGGTGTTATGTGGGTGGCCCTGGGTGTGGCCGGCTGACTAGGACACTATATGTGTAACTCCCGGTCTCTCCTCTGCTGACAGGGGGCAAGAACCAGCCAGCCCTGCCTCAGTAGAGTAGTGGTGTTTATTAGACCCATCCGGCCTCCCCTGGTCTGTTACTGTGTGTCAGGGGAGGCTGGGTGCTGGATGGGACACCCAGGGCCACTTCTAGCTTGACTGTGCGGAGCTGTGAACTTGTCTCCCCCACCTACTCATCGCCTTGCCTGCAACCTAATAGGCCTGACTGGAAGTAAAGAGCATGTAAGCAGAAGGCTCCCTGCTCTCACCCCCACACGGCCCACCTCCAGGGCTGCTGGGCCCACTCTGGGTCTGGAGCCCTAGGGCTTCCGCCTCCTGTCCCTGGGAAGGAAGCCACCGCAGCCCCGCAGCTGCACAACTTTGTCCCTTAGTGTCCATGGGCTCGCTCTTCATTCCAGGCCCAGTTTTCCCCCGGAATCAACTAGAAAAGCATCTCTTTGGTAATGAGAGCATGGGCTGAAGCCAGATGCCTTAGGTTAAATCCCAGCCCTACCATTTACTAGCTGTGTCACCTGTGACGTGTAACTTCGTCTCTCTGTGCCTCAGTCTCCTCATCTGTGACACCTATGCTATAGGGCTCTTGTGAAGATGAGGGGAATTAATAGGTGCTGTGCTTTCATTAGGTCCTTATAACTGGACCCCTGCCAGCCTGAAGAGAAAGCCCCTATGGACCAACTCTTGGTTCAAGTAGGAAGCCCCCAAACCCCACCCCAGAAACTAAAATCTGCTTATCACCTTGGCTCTCAGGCCTGGTTCTCAGGCTTGTGGGAAACCCTGTAAATCTACAGAATGTGATGCTGTAAATCACCAGAATGCCACCACCATCTCGTCCTTCCCTGCCCCCAGAGGCACCAGACCCACCAAGGGACCCTCTGCCCTGCTTAAACTTGTCTATAAAGCAGATTTTCTTCCTTTGCTTGTGGTCAGCGGCACTCTCGCCCTTGGCCAGGCTGCACTCTGTTGAAAATATCGCTGTTTCCTTCAGTCCTGCCTGTCCTCCTGGTCTTGGTCACTCCTCAGCCTGACAGCTCTTAGAACTGTGCCACTCACACTGGTAAGCTCTCAGTAGTATTGCCTAATTCACATGAATGTTTACAGAGAATTAAACAGGGTCATTATCATAAAGATCCATTGTAAATGGCAGAGCTTGCTAGACAATATCAGAGCAATTTTTAAAAAAGTACTTTACTGTATCAGGAGGCCCGAGCAGGCCTCAGGAAATCATTGCTTGTCTGGGTCTGATTTCCATGGCTAAGCACCACTGGAAAATGGATGAGCTCATGACGTCTACCAGCCTCACAGAGCCTTGTTGTGGGCTGCCTATAATTTTAGGCATGGGTACTTACTAAATTTTCTCATTTGCTCATCACAACCAAGCTTAGGGTGGCTATTTTTATCCACATTTAATGACAGGCTCCAGTGTTTTACCTCCAACAGCCATTATTTGTATTGAAACCCTCCTGTGCACACTGACTGCTGGGCGCCGGGAAGGACATTCAGTGGCCCTGCCTTTAACCAGCCTGATTCCAGTGAGAGGGACCAAGCACGACTGAATGCGCCAGGCACCACCTGTCTGCTCTCTGTGCTCTCAGATCTCGCCCTCCTTTTTCTGGCTCAGCTCAGTCACAGGAGCCACAGACCTGGAGTCCTACATTGTCAGGCTTCCCTGCTAAGGGCTGTGCCTAGGTTTGCCCAAAGGCAGAGGAACGCCACCCTTTGCCTGAACGCTTGGGCAGGTAGCTCCACCCTGCTGGGTCTGCACCCAGCGCCCCCACCAGCCTCCTGCAGGAGCTCCCACCCTGATCCTGGCACCCCGCACCGCCTAGTTCTTGACCCCTCCTGCCCACTCCTCCAGCACTCGGGCAGAGTGCTTCCCTGAAGTTGAGGTGCACCTTTCCTGCTGGCTCTTCTAAGAGCCTGTTACTAAGCATAGACAGCTACATTAGATAGAAATAGTATAGGTTTTCAGACAAGGCTGGGCTCAAAGGACTCAGTAGGATTCCTTGCACCTGTAGGTAGAGGGACATTCAGTGCAGGCCAGACCTCAAGAGAAAAGGTGGAATGACTGCAGCTACATACTTTACTTCAGGCTAAAGAGGGATGATTGATCTAAATAGGCACTAATCACCTGGGTGGGGGGCCAGGAAGAGTCACTGACCCACCTCCTCCAGAAAAAGCCCCTATTGGTCCACATGTACACTTGCTATTGACTTGCTTCCTTTTTTGATCCCCATTGGATCAATATTACCTGACAACTAAACTCATAATCTTATTGGTTGAACCTAGTTTTGCCCCACCTCCTTACCACCTTGTGACTTCCCACTGGATCAGTGTTACCTAAGCAACTATATTCGTAATCTTACTAGTTGACCATAGTTTTGTTCCACCTTAGACTTGGCTCACCTTGTAGTTTTGCTCTGTAAATCTCCCTTGAGAAGTGAGGTCCCTGAAAACCCACGCAGGACCCCTTCTATCTGTCTTAAAATCTTCCTTTCCACCAATAAGCATTTTCTGCTCTTAGTCTCCACTATTCCTAGAATTCATTCTTCAATCTTAGAGAACAGGAACATCTAGTGGGCTAACAGGTTGGGAGTTATATTTCCCTTATATTATTTAGAAGTCCTATATCGTACCTATGTCACTGTCTTGGTAACCTTTTACTTGTTCCTCGGACAAAATACCTGACACTCAAAATTAAGGAAAGAAATGTTTATTTAGTTCACAGTTTGTAGAGGTTTCAGTCTATACTGGGCTGGCTCCCAGGCAGAGTGGCACATGGCAGAGGGTAGCAGTTCATGGCAGCAGAAAACAGTGAAGAGCAAAGGGAAGGGCAGTAGCTGTGGCTCCTAGCCAGCCTCTCTCCCCTCCTTATATTATAAATAAGCTACGCTGGGGCTGGGGATGTAGATCTCACAGAATGTTTATGCCCTCCTCTTGCAAAGGATGAGGATATTTACAAGCTAAGAATCCTGGCTCTCTGCTGAGTCACTTAATTAACTTCTAAACTTCTCAAGTTGACACAATATATCAACAACTACAATCCACCCCTTGTCAACTTGGCAACCAGACATTTCCTTAAACCAGTTTCCAGTACATAGACAAGCTTATTAACATTTAACAACTTGAACACTGCATTACATTAAAACCATAACATTCTTCCCCCGGCCCTCCAAAGACTCATACACATCCCTTTATGCAAAGGCACTTAGTCTATCTACAAGAGTTGCCAAAGTCCTAAGTTTCAGCATTGCTGAAAAGTCCAAGTCCCAAGTCTCTTCCAAGATCTAAGGCAAACTCTTAGCTGTGAGCCCCTGTACACATGAAAAGCTGAACACTTCCAACATTCTAAAATTCAATGGCACAAGAAAAACATTACCACTCCAAAAGGTACAAGCAGCGGGATACAAAGCACTGGAACCAAAGCAAGTCCAAAATCCAGAAAGACAAACATTAAGTCCTGTAGTTCCATGTGGACATACAAAGCAATCTGTAACAAGTAGTGATCTCCAAACGCCTTACCTGGCTTCACCCCTACAGCACGTCTGCTGGTAGCTCTCATGGCTTCTCTCTCACACCTGCTTTGTGTAAAGAGTTGACAGAGTTTTGTGCCTTAACTGTGGGAAATTATTTAAAAAACACTGTGCTTTTGTTATCTAGTTTAAAATATGTATTCTCCCTCTCCGCTCAAGGCTGTTCACCAATAAATAACTGTTTCTTGTCAAGGCAGCAAGCTAACACAAACTCCTCAACCATCTCCTGTAACATAGTCAGTGTAAGATGTATCTTGTAAGAATATGCACTTATCACTAAGCTATGAAAGATCTTTAGTTACGAACAGTTTACAACTGTGTCAGGTGAATGTGGTCTTCTGTTGTTCTGTGCTAGATAACAAATTTGCTTACCAAGCTGGATTTCTGTTATAAATAAATAAATAAAAATAAATAAATAAATAAATTTAAAAAAAAATCAGAATCATTTCTGTTATACCCCACCTGCTACCTATGTTCAATTCCAATCAGCCTTCTCCTGTGTGAGAAGTGGCTGATGGACCTGAGCTCAGTAAATAAAAGGCTCTATTCAAATTTCGATCTGGCTGATCTGGTTCCTATACAGAGTGACCCATAATACTTTGCTCCCTTTTTTGCAGCTTTCCTTAGACAATCCACATTCCTGGCTTTTTCAAACTTCTGAGATTTTCATCGAATAGGCTTCTCACTCACAGTTTTATACACTGCCCTTTTAGGGGCCCACTGCCTGGTCTCCTAGGCCTTCTGAAATCTAGGAGGAAGCCTTCTTAACCTCAGAAGTCCTGCATTCAGCATGTGCCTAAAACCAATGCCGTGTGGATGACGCCAAGGGCTGCTGCCAGCTGGAGCACTAGCCAGAATTCCTTCTCTCTTGGCTGTAGGGGTCGAGTGCCTGGATGGCTGAGCACTCTGACCCTGCTTCTGAGGAGTAAATTCTCTATGTTGGTGCCATTCTGGAACCTGGTATGGTTGTTGCTTCCATTCTGGAACATGGGGCTCTGTGGCCTTCTCTTCAAAGCAAAGTCTCTCATCCTTGGGGTTTTGAGGCTGCAGAGGGGGAGAACCTGACACCTCTAGTGATGCCCTCAGGACATCTGTTCTACTCTCCTATTCCTTCTGGACATTGGGGATCTCGGTTCTATCTTTGCAGTCCACAGCCAGCTTGGTGCTTCCTTTCTGGTCAAACTCACAACATTTTAGATCATCCTGCTGGGCTCTTTGCTCTTGACTCTCAGCAGCTATCTGACTAAAAGTCCCCAGCAATAGCCATGCCACTGCTTCAACATTTGACTGCTTTGGAATTTCCTTTGTCAGATTAACTAGTCCATTGTGCTTAATCTCAGTCTCAGACAAAGTCTCTGGACATGAGTAAAATGCAGACAAGCTTTCTGCCAAGCCATAAGACAAATCATCTGGAGTCCAACAACCAATACAGTCCTTCTTCCCAGCAGAAACCTCCACAGCCTGGTCATTACAGGCAGGATTCCTATCAGCATACTGGTCTTCTCAGCTCTAAACCAGAATCTCCCATGCAGAAGAGATAAAGGCATTCCAGCTCTTCACTACTGGGGACACCTCCAAACCTTTCCTATCATTTACCATAAGCCATTCCCAAAGGCTCTTCAATGACATGGCCAGGTAGTCACAGCAATAACCCCACTTCTTTGGTACCAAATTCTGTCTTGGTTACTTTTCACTTGTTCCTGGAATAAAATACCCAACAGCCAAAATTACGAAAGGAAAGACTTATTTATTCAGCTCACAGTTCGTGGAGATTTCAGTCTATATTTGGTTGTATCCCAGGCAGAATGGCACGTGGCAGAGGGCAGCAGTTCATGGCAGCAGACAATAGTGAAGAACAAAGGGAAGGGCAGCAGCTTTGGCCTCTAGCCAGCCTCTCCCCCCTCCTTATAAACCAGCTACCCTGGGGCTGGGGGGAGGGGTGGGTAGAACTGACAGCATGTCCATGCCCCGCTCTTGCACAGGATGAAGATGTTTACAAACTAAGAATCCTGGATCTCTGCTGAGTCACGTAATTAAACTTTTAGACCTCTCAAGTTGACACAAGGTGTCAAGCAGCACAGTCACTTAATACCTTATGTTCAATTCTCTCTGTCAAATTACCTGAGCTTTACTTTCCTGTGGGGCCCTGACCAAGAAAATCCATCAGATAATCTCAGACAATGACAAATGCTTTGAAGATCACAAAATGGGATCAGGGGCTTCTGTAGCGAGGGTGATCGGGGCAGGGGGGTCCTCTGAAAAACAAGAGAAGGACGAGAATCTGATCAAGAATCGCAGAAATGAAGCAGTTCTGTAGACGTCTGTAGGAAAAGTGTCTCCCACCCAGAGGAAGAACAGAGTCACTGAACTGGGAGTAAACTGGGTGCACTCAAGAGGCAAGAAAAAAAAGATAACACTTGTACCTGAGCAACATTAATAACAGAGTTACTGGAACAGTAGGAGTCCAGCAGGGGGTGGTCATAAAGGGCTTTTGTCTCTACTGGGAGGTGAGGATGCTGGGCTGAGTGGGACAGGGGTTTGCAGGAAACTTGAGGAAGTGTCATTGGGCCTTGGAGAAGAGTTTGGCCCCAATAAGTGAACACAGCAGTTAAGGCAGAGGCTCCAGGGCTAGCAGGGCCGAGGCAAGGCTGGAGGCCTGTTCTAGAAGCAGCTCCTCTGCAGGGGAAGGTGTGGGAAGAGCCGAAATCCTGGGCTGATTTCCTGAGCAAGTCAGCCCAGCATCAGTGCCTGGGCTCTGCCTTCACCAGTCTGGAAGGACCATACCTCCCTTGGCTGTCTGGTGTCCTGGCTCTTTTTGCAGAAGCCACAACAAAGCTCAGCTGGCCGCCTATGCCCCTAGAGGTGCCAGCACACAGTGGGGTCTCTTCCCATGACATTTCTGCCAATTCGAAGGCAGGGAATCTATGTGTTCTCGCCAATCCCTGAAGTTGTCAGGTAGGTGGGCTCACAAAAACTGCAGAGCAGTTGCTCTTTCAGTTTTGAACTATTATGGCATGTGCTTCTCCCTAGAATCTAGGTATACTACTTCCTAGAGCTGCTGTAAAGTAGATGGTGCAAGCAACAGAAATTCACTGCCCCCAGTTCTGGAAACCAAAGTCTGAGATCGAAGTGTGGCAGGATTGGTTCTTTCTAGGAAGAAAGACAGCTTCTGGGAAGAATCTGTTCCTTGTCTCACTCCTCCAGGTGATTTTCTGCTACCTTGGGCATTCCTTGGCTTATAGAAGCAGTGCCCCAAACTGCTTTCTTCTTCACATGGGGTGTGTGTCTGGGTCCAAATTTATTTATTTATTTTATTTTTTTTGTTGGAACTGGGGACTGAACTCAGGCCCTTGCGCTTGCTAGGCAAGCAATTATTCTACTGAGTCATCTCCCCAGCCCCTAAATTTCTCCTTTTACAAGGTTGTGATCATATTGAATTAGGTTCACTCTAGTGACATCATCTTGATTTTCTGTGAAGATTCTATTTCCAAATCGGATCACCTTTACAAAGTAGAAGTGCAACATCTGTTTTTTTTTGTTGTTTTTGTTTTTTTTTTTTTTTTTGGCGGAACTGGGGATTGAACTCAGACCCTTGAGCTTGCCAGGCAAGCGCTTATTCTACTGAGCCATCTCCCCAGCCCCTTGTTTTTTTTTTTTAAACCATAGTAAAGCCAGAGCATGAGGTCTTAGACCAGAATGAGCACTGCTGCGAGCAGGATGCAGTCTCTACCCCAGGTTCCTGGGGAAAGCATGAGGTTTCTTTTCCTGCAACACCATTTCTTCACCCTCTGCCTGGGACCAGCAGGCAGGTTGGCAGCCACACACTAGCCTCTAAGTTATAGAGTTTCATGGAGCTTAAACATCATCTATCAGCAAGGGCTGGTTAAATAGCTCAGCACATTAAAGCACCTGCAAGCAGGTGCAGGGGCTGGGGGTTCAATACCCAGGCCTGCCATGCTGGTCCCACCCCTGGGGCACACGGAGTCAACAACTGAGACTGGGCGTAGTGGTGCACACCTGTAATCCCAGCTCTTGGGAGGCTGTAAACAGGTGGATCACTATGAGTCTGATCTAGTAGTGAGACCCTGAACACCCTGTAGACCTTTCCCTAAAATACATGAAAAAAAAGTTATCAATCAGTCTTTCCTGTTGGAGATAGGGAAACTGAGGTTCAAAAGGGAAAATGACTTGCTCCCTTGGGATGGCACTGGGAGAATGTCCCCTTACTGGTGGGGTGCTGGGGTCCCTGGCTTGAAATAAATGGGTAAAGGAAACAGGTGCTTCTTATAGGCAATGGGAGAAGAGGAGGAGGTATCTGCAAGACTGTGGCAGGCAGCACTTCTCTGAGTGAGCGCTGATCAGAGCGGCACCAAGCAAAGAGTGGGCACCAGCAATGTTCTGAATGACTGCGCAGCTCCTTCCCTGCTCAGAGAAGCTGGCAGAGTGGGCCACAGGCTTAGGCAAGGCCCCAAAGGAGCGAGGTAGTGAGGCGATGCCAGCTGCAGCTGCGGCCTTGCCAGCTGCGGAGTCAGGAGTCCCACGGCAACTGGCTCAGACAGCAGTGGAGTTCGCGGGCTCGTGTGGCCAAGTGGGGCGAGCAGGAGGCTGCGGATCCCCAGGGCCGTAGCTGTAGTGCCCAGAGCCCCGCCTCCTCTCATGTTGGTTCCAGCGGCTTGTCTGCCTTTGTCCTTGATGTCTGCTCCCGGCTGCTGCTACCTGCCCAGCTGATGCTGTGCCAGCGTCCAGCTGAGAATAAGGCTCTTAGTGTAGGTCCAAATTGAAAATTCCAAGCTAACACACCTGCAAGCCCAGCACGTAGGAGTCTGAGGCATGAGGATCTCCACGTGTTCAAGGCTAGCCTGGACTACATAGCAGGACTGTGTCAACAAAACAAAACAAAAAGTGTAGTCCAATCCTGAAATCCCAGGAGTCTGAGAGGTTAATGCTTGACGCAGCAGGATCACAAGCTCAAGCCCAGCCTGGTCAACTTACCAACCTAGACCTTGTCTCAAAATAAAAAATGAAAAGGGCTGGAGATGTAGCTCAGTGAGAAGGCCTGGTGTTCAAACTCCAGTATGGGGAGGGTGTGGATTGGGAGTTGAAAGAAAAGAAAACTCCAAACCAATACCTCAGCTGACTGCACTCTGGCCAGGCAGCCAGGGCACAGAGCTCTTGGCCTGCAGTTTCCCTCACAGCCACGTGGTTGATGTGGGTGGGGGAACTACTCCTCCCAAGACAGGAGGGACCAGCTAGCATTGATTTCTGGGTAGATCTCATGGCAGCAGGTCTTTGCCAGGACAGAAATGCACTTCAACTCAAGGCAATCCTCCTGCCTCAGCCTCCCAAGTGCTGGGATTTCAGGCAAGTGCCACCATGCAGGGCATAGCACTTATTAGGTGCAAGGCAACACCCTCAAGCCTTTGTGGCAGACAGTGCCTCCTTCAGACCTCACAACAGTCCTTCACCTACCAGACACCATGACTGGAAACCAGATCAGGAAAGGAACGCAAGAGGTAGCATTATAAACATCGGAGTGAGGTGGAAATATAGGTAGTCACACAGGGCGGTAGCCTGAGACAGAATGGCGCCCTGAGACAGGATTTCACTACACAGTTCAGGCTGGCCCTGAACTCACTTTGTAGCCCAATCTGGCCTCAAACTTGAAGAGATCTTCCTGTCTCAGCCTCAAAGTGCTGATATTACAGGAATTCACTACTGCATCCAGTCCTACCCTTGTAATCTCATTTGTTGACCATAGTTTTTTTGTATTTTAGGGAAGAGTCTACAGGGTGTTCAGGGTCTCACTACTAAATCAGTCTCAAAGTGGTCTGCCTGTTTACAGCCTCTCAAGAGCTGGGATTACAGGCACCCACAATCATGCCCAGTCTCAATTGCCACCTCAGTGCGCCGGAGGCTGGGCCTGCATGGCAGGCCCGGGGATCAAATGCCTGGCCCCTGAGCCTGCTTGCAGGTGCTTTAATTTGCTGAGCTATTTTGCTGGCCCTTGTTGATCATAGTTTTAACCCACATTGTACCCACCTTGTGATTTTGCTGTATGAAACTTCCTCTGAAATAGCTCATGTGGGGCCCCTCCTGTCTCTCAGGAGCCATTCCTATCCCCCATTCCTGTTCTCCAACAAATTGTCATACTCTTAATCTCTATGGGTCCTGAGGATTCCTTCTTCAACTTCCGGGTACACAAACCCAGCATAGCTGACATCTAGCGTTCTCCTATATCAGTGGCACCTGAGTTCCTAAAAAATCTGCCTCTTCCCCCAAAAGAGATGAAAGTCCACCCTTAAGGAGCCTAGACATCTCCACCGTGCCTCCTGTCCTGTGTCTGCAGCTGCTTCACCACCTGGAGTGAAGCAAAGCTCAGCCCCCGCTCCCAGTTCTGGGATGCCACTAGCTTTGAGACATTTCAATGCACTGAGTTCCCCCTGGCAGCATGGAATACAGTGTGCCCCCTAAGCAAGGGAGGTGTGGCTGTTGAATTTCCAGGAAATTATAATGCAAATTAACCTGTTAATTCTAAGACCTCAGTTTGCTGTAAACCTTACATGGTGAAGAACTGGGTCCCAAATGGTCAATTTAAATCCAGAGTGACCTGTGCGAGGTGACCAGTAAACAATTCTTGCACTGTTTATAATTAGGTCTAAATGGGGGGGGCACATGTAGCCCCCTACATGGGTCTCCTCCAGAAAACCCAGGAGCTCTTCTTTTTTCCAATGAAACTCTCCTAACCTCCTCCCTTGGTTCACAACTTCACCCTTCAATGTTTGTGGAACCACAAGCCCAATACACACAGCATCACTAAGCCGGGAATCTCAAGGGGCTGCTGGAAACCCTGTACCCAGGGCCTAGTTCTACTAAGGAGAAGCAGGATGCTGCTTAAGCTCTCCCCAGGGCCAGCTGTGTAAGTTACCCGCCTCTGTGTAAAGTCAAAGTGAAGTAAAAAATTATTATGGATTTTGAGACAATAGAGATAATAGAGTATTACATCCAGTGCAGGGCGCCTGCAACTGTGCCACCCCAACAGGAGAGCCTGAGATGGGTATTGAGCAAGGTGAAAGAGCGAGCGATACTTCCTAGTCACCCAGGCCTGGCAGCATGCCCCAGTGGGCACCCTTCTGTGTGATAACAGAGCTACTTGCTATACAGCAGTTTTGCCCAAGGTTCTGAGTTTGATTCCTGATAATCCTCCCCAAAAAATCCCAGCTGAAAGGAACATTTTATGGCCCCCACTTTACCCAACATCAGTCTCTGATGTTTATTTATCCTTTTAAAAGAGACAGGCTCTCACTATGCAGTTCAGGCTGGCCTTGAGTTCACTTTGTTGCTAGGGCTGGTCTTGCATTTGCAAATTTGCCTCCTGCGCAATCTCTGGAGCGCTGGGATTACACATGTGCGCCAGCGCGCACTGCCCCAGTCTCTGATCTTTCTTTGAGGATCCGCTCCGCCTGCCTTTCGGTGAGTACGTGCGTGACCCCCAGGTAAGCCAATCAGAGCACGCTTGGCAGAGCGCATGATCACATGACTGAGGCCCGCCCCACCTGGTGACTCTTGGGCCCAGCTGTGTCCTACAGTTCCTGCCACTGCCCTCCGCAGAATGTGGTGCCGTGGTGCACAGCCCATGGCCCTGCTCAGCCTTAGCATGAAATTAGAGGTCAGCTGCAGGAATGTGGGATCTTTTTTTTTTTTCTTTTCAAA
>NW_004524670.1:7182804-7254384 GCF_000260255.1 Octodon degus
TATGCTTCTCATGTTTGCACATAAGTCCAAAAATCTCACCATATACAACCTTGAAGCAGGACTGTCCCACAGTATTCCTTTTCCTGTCTCTTGCTTTCAAGGAATGTGGGATCTTGACGTCTTTCGCATCCTGAGGCTGAGCCTGACCCTGAAGTTAATCTAATGTTCTTCCTGGGCTTTTCCTGCCTAGCAAAGTTTCGCTTCCAGAATTTCAGAAATCAGTTCTGATTTCTGATTCACCCACCTCCCACAGCTGTGAGGTTGACCCGAGAAACTCCATGCCCCCAGCCCCAGTGCCTGGGACAGAAGTCAGCGATTGCCTTATTAACTTAATAAAAACCCGCTATCCTTATTGTTGCCACTGTTGTTGGCTGAGTGTGGGCGTAGCCTGGTTTGCAGTTGGCACCCCGGCCGACTTCCAGCTGCAGAGATCCGGGGGAGCCTCGGGCTGGGTCTGTCTGGAAGCCGCAGCTCCACGCGTTCCCAGAGGCTTCCCCGTGTGCGGGTAATGTCGTAATTGCAGCCTTCCCAGCTGTCGGCCATGGAGACAACCCAGAAAATGAGGTTGGCTCGGTAAATATTGAAACAAATTATGCAAATCCATTCTCACTAGAGACTCAGCTGCGGAGGCAGGGTCTGATTGGTGGGCCCTGGCCCAGCTTGCCCCTCTCCTCCCCCCTCTGCTCTGTCAACCAAAGGCAGCCACCTGGGGCCTGCTGGAGAGGCTGCGCCAGTGCAGAGTGACTCCTGTAGGCTAATGACATCCAACCGGGCATGAGAGGGTAGCAGTTTTGGAGGAAGGTGGCAGACGAAGAGGAGTGGCGGTCTTCAGGCCCTCCTATCTCCTCTTCTCCTTCCAAAAGAGGGTACCTTGGTGACCTCGCACTGAGCACAAGTCTGGCCATGACGATCAGCACTGCCCAGTCATGCCCATCTCAGGGACACTGGAATGATGGCATTTTCCCCCTTAGAAAAAAGCATTTCTGTGGCTCTCCCCCCTGGAGACCACTCTGGTGAACTCAGAGTTCCAGAAAGCACGCAGATGCGGAGGGCAGGTGCCTGTGCTCTCAGCACTCTGAGAGGCCAAAGCAGGAGGATCACAAGTGGGAGCCCAGCCTAAGCCACTTAGCAAGACCTTGTCTGAAAAATTAAGAGAGCGAGTAGGGATGTAGCTCAATGAGAAGGCCCTGGATTCTATCCTCACTAACAAGAAGAAAAAAAAAAATTCCAGAAACAGGGTCAGGAATCAGGGAAACACATCACTCGTGCTCTTTGTGGAAGCAGAAGGGGTCCCTGTGGTCATGGCAGGAGCAAACAGGTAAACAAAAGTGGGGGCACCTGGGGAAGTTCGTTTACCTGAGGGTATCTGGACAGCCGTGAGGCAGAGTCTGGGAAGACACAGGTGGAACAGAAGCCTGGGTCTCAGGCTCGGATCCTTCCGGACCATTGCCCTAATGGGTGGGACTGCAGACCACACTCTGTGAGACTCAGTGGCCGGCGGGGAGCACCAAATGGGGAGGAGGCTTCTTTCGCGAGTCCACAGCTGGGGGGGGGGCTTGGCAGCGCAGGCCTGGTGCTGTGTCCTGCACGGTGCTCCCGGGATGAGCAGAGTACTGGCCCCATGTGCAGCACACAACCTGAAGGAGCCAGCATGGAGAATGGGAGAGGAGGGTGTGTGGGTCCTTGTGAGTCAGGCCCAGGACAACTGTCTGTCCAGGATCAACCGAGAGATGGATGGGAGGCAGCTCCCCAGGCAGCAGGGAAGGCACTGTGTCACCTCCCCACTTCCTCCGCAGCAAATGACTACAGACCTGCGAGTCACACCATGCACACTTATTATCTCCCAGTTCTGGAGGCGAAAAGTCCAGGTGGCCTCATAGGGCTAAAATCAGGGTCTGAGGGGCTGCTCCTTCTGGGGGATCCAGAGAAGCTACTCTCACCTTTTCCAGTTTCCAGAGACCCCTGAAGGCCTCGGCACCCAGAATTACAGCTCCTTCTCCAATTTGGACTATTTAAAATTTATTTTTATGTTAGTTATTTATGTAAGGAATGGCATGAGGCAGAGCCAAGACCACTGGGCTTGTGTAAAGGCAACATGGCCTGGAATTTATTGTGCCAGAGAGCAGGCAGACAGAGGGCTGAAAGACTGTAGGAAGGAAGAGAAGCAGGCTACTTTCGTAGGGCTTGAATGAAGGCTGGGAACATTAGGCAGGAAGGTCTCAGTGATGAGTTCCGGGGGTCAGAGCTCTCTGGATGTCAGTGGGTGAAGGCCTTGGGCGTCCGTTGTGCATGCTTGGCTGCCTGTAGATGGCCTGGTGCTGGCGAGAGTCTGTGTTCCATTGTCCCTCTTGTATGACATCCTGTGCTTTCCAAGGGCGCTGGTGTTGAGCTGAGGACAATGCCTCTGCTAGCTAACAGGACCAAACTGAGCAGTACAACTTGCTTCTTTTCTTTCTTTTTTTTGAGAAAGGATCTTAATTTGTAGTGCAGGCTAGCCTTGAACTCACTATGTAGCCTGGGCTGGCCTCAAACTCTTGGCAGTCCTCCTTCCTCAGCCTCCCAGGCACTGGGATTACTGGTGTGAGACGTGTAACCTACCATATTCACAAACCCAGGAAATCAGAAGTAGACATCTTCAGAAATGCATTACTTCACCTATCTCAGGCGTAGGTTAAAAAAACTGAGTTAAAATGAAGGTGGTAGTGTAGGCCTGTAACCCCTGGACTCTATGCGACACAGCTAGAGGACCAAAAATTCAAGTCTCGTGTGAGGCAATTAGTGAGATCTCACAAAAGAAAATAACAAAATAAAACTGTAAAAATGGGCTGAGGATGTGGCTCAGCTTGAAGGTCCTGCCTGCAATCCCCAGTGCTGCAAATAAACAAGTAATAAGTGAAATGAGCTAATACTGGTCAGTATAACCCACAGGTTGGCAAGGCCTGGGAAATTATGTTATGCTTAGAAATATTTTTACTTTCATGAAAATAAAATAAATACAGCTTTGTTAAATATTTAACAAAGCAAGTATGGGTACCATGTTCTATATATGTGACCCTGTTATTTTCTATGTACCATTTCTTGTTCAATATAAACTTTAGAAAATTTTTCACATGAAGAAACTTACAATTTGTCTTGCCATGTTGCAGACAAGCTAAGAGCTAGATCTGGGTCTTACTTTCTGTCTGTCGCAACAGTCACACTTTTCTGGCTTTACAATATTCTCAAGTGTTTCCACTTTCAAATCTATGAGACAAACTTCATGTAAAATTAACCTAAGCAGCGGGAAGTGTAGGTTGGTATATTTAGGGAAACCAGAATTATCTGTGGGGAAAACTTGCTCCTGGGAAGACAAACAGATGAGTCCATCTAATAACAAAAACTATTTTCTTGCTGTCAATCAGTTGTAAGGCAGCTGGAGGTACCGAGCTGATTGTGTTTCTTTCTATTCAGCTTAAAATATCCTCAGACTTGGAGGTCTGCTTCAAACCCTATTATGAAACTCCCACCTCCTTATTCTGAAACTCCTGCCCTCCTGCCCCAAGCCAACCTTGTTATCGGCCTACTGCTCCTGAGGGTCTAGGTCCTCTTTATCTCCTGCGCCTTATCTCTCCCCGCCTGCTCAGGCCACCTGCTAGGTTCAGCTACCTGGAAAAATCATCATTTGGGGAAAATCCCAGGCAGTACACACCTGCAGTCCTCTGCTCTGCAGATCTTGGCCACCTCCGCCTTCTCTGACTGTTCCGCCTTCTGGCTTTTGCTCAGGTGTTAATGCCTTGTACAAAGCACCACCCCAAAGCCAAGATCGCTAAGTCTGTACCGCTGTCTGCTGGGAGCACGGGAGAAGAAACAGGGCTGATAAGGTTTTGAAAGACAAAGCCAAACAGCATTCAAGACTGCGTGGCCGGCCGGGGCACTGGAGATGGCCTGGCACAAGCTTTCCACCCAGGCCTGTCCCTGGCTAGTGAGTCAGCCTGTTACGTAGCCCACATACGTGCAGCCAAGCTTCCCAGTCTAATTAGTGGCAGAACAATTGGCCTATTTGGCAGAACTTGCTGCAGCCTGGATGGAAGCCCTCTGCTCCCTGGGTGGGGCGGAGAGTTTGTGATGCTTGGAGGCCGTTCCTGGGAATGGGCCCCTCCTCGGGCTGGGCAGAGGTGGATGGGATACCCATTTTATTAGAGAAAGCCTTGTGCACTTCAAAAGAGATCTCAGAGAGGAAGAGTGCCCTTGTCACCGCCGGTGTGGTGGGGGAGTGCTCCTTGCTGCCCGCCAGGGCAAGATAGAAGTCTCGCAAAGAGGCAGCTGCACAATGCTGCATCAGAGTCCCAGAAGCTGCAGCCGCTGCTCGTGGTGTCCTGTAGGGGTGCAGGCAGATGAGATAACGGAGCTCAGACACCAACAGCTCACATGTGGGAGACACCATGCCAACTCCTTGCAGCAAAGCCCGCCCAGTGGTGAAACAGAAGCCGGAGCAGCAGCAGCCCAGGGCACCTGGCACAGTGACCATGGACACTGCCCACACGATCGAGTTTACCATATACCACCCCCATACCCAGCTGAACTGGTAGAATTGGGAACAACAATGTCAAGGAGAATCTCTGGCTTCTTGGTTGCTGAGACTGTGGGACTGACTAGCAGATGGAGGGGCCAGCCTCGATCGCTCACTACCCCTGCCCTAGATACTGGCTGCAGAGCAGGGAGTTCCTGCGGGAGAGGCAGGGAATCACTCCAGGTCTGCCTGGTTCATGGCAGCCATGTGTAGAGTGTGAGACAATGCAGGGCTTGTGCCCTAAGCTGTGAACAAATGGCAGTGATTTGCTGGTCTTGTCTGGGAGCTGGGTGTGCGGCAGGTGATGTCTGACCTTACCACCTAGGGCCCGGTGATGCCTGGCTCCCTGCAGGCACGAGGAGCCTGTGCCTCCGAGAGGCTCCCTCCTGTTCTCTTGGGTCACTCGTGGCCATCCTCACTCTCTGTGTGGGCACAGGATTAAAGAAGTAGCTACTAGAGTGGCCAGCCTAGGGAAGGCAGGGCCACAATGTGTACGCGAGGTCATGGACACAGCAGACATGAGGGAAGCCCCAGACAATGGGGAAGTCCATTGTCTGTTACTCTTCTTTCATTGCTGGGACAAATACCCGACATCCAAAATGAAGGAAGGAACATTTTATTTAGCTCACAGTCAGTGGAGGTTTCAGTCCATACCCAGCTGGCTCCAAGGCAGAGAGCAACTCAAAAGCGCAAAAGGGAGCCACAGCAGCTCAAGAGCTAGCTAGCTTCTCTCCCCTCCCTACACTGTTATGCAAATTATCTGGCCCAGGACAGGTGCAGCATCCACACCCACAATAATCCATCACAAACTGCAGAAGCCACCCCATGACTGCATGAGGCTTTGGTGGAGGGGGGACAACTAGACACAAACTATAATACCCATGAAGGTCACATATACACAGAGGTGGATAGACCCATTGGGGGCAGGAGTTGATCGGGCCAAGACTGATAGCCAAACTCCTCCCTGCTAGCATGATGGAGGCAGTTGTGGGAGGCTCAGATTCCTCTCCCTGAAGAGGGCACAAGGACAGAGAAGAGTGCTCATCTGGCAGCCGCAGCTCAGGCCACTCAGCTGGCAGAGCATCTTGCCTCCTGCCCTCTAGATGCCCCATTCGCCTCTGAGGACGGTCAGCTTTGAAATGCCCCTCTGCAGGTACTGACTAGGACTGGAGGACTCATGTAGAACTAGCAACCACTGGCCCCTGACCAGCATCCAGTGGGGTTCTAGCCCTCATGAGCACCAAAAATGAGTGTGCCCTGTTGTTTGGGAGCCCACAGAAGTTCTGGGACCCTGCTTTGTAGATAGATGGATATAGAAGTAGCAAACTTGGTCATCTTTCCCATAAGAAATATAAGGTGTATGAGTCTCCCCAATTCTGGAGTGCATCTTAGGAGTTGATATACTCCATGGATTATGACTCCAGACTGCTGTGAAAGAATTCTGCCTACAGTGTATGCTGTAAGGACGATGGCATCAGCCATGCAAAGCATCCCCCTTGGACATTGCAGGTACCCTGAAAAGTAACAGCTGTGACTGCTAGGTAGATAGAATGCACTAGAGAAGGTGGGGATTATCCAGCTAGAGCAGAATCCCATAAATCTCCTGTGGGACCGGTTTAAAAGCCTGATGGCTCCTGGAGGATGACAGTGGAGCTTTGTAAGGGTGTCCCCCTGCAGATGCCACTGAGCCCCTGCAGCGGGCCTCACGGATGGCCTAGGTCAGGCACCGAGTACTCACTGCTTTGCAGCAGGTTTGGCTAATGCTTTGTTCTCCACTGATGCAGCCTCTCACAGCCTGAACCAGACCTTTTATGTGGGAGGGCAGGTGACAGACTTTTGCAGTACCACCCAAAGGTCCACCTTGGGTCGTGGTTAGTGGCCTCGGATCTGGCTCAGTGGTTAAAACCACCATCTGTACTAAGGTACCATTATACTAATATTCTGCTTATTTGTATCTTACAGACCTCCCGGCAGCAGCACCAGAGCTCCTCGCCCATCTCAGAGCAGGCGGCTGGGTGTTCAATGAGGACAAGCTGCAGGCGCCTGTAGTGTCAAATTCTTGGGGATTGTCTGGTTGGGTCAGACAAAAGTTATCCCGGGGGGCCTGGCCCTAGCTCAGTTCTTTAAGTGGCTGCTTCCACAAAGCTGTCAGCCTCAGGTTGTTGTAGTTTGATCCCCACAACCCTCCAGCCAGCCAAAAGTGCCCTGAAGGCATTCGAGGAGCAAAAAAAAAAAAAAAAAAAAAAAAAAAAAAAAAAAAAAAAAAAAAAAAAAAAAAATCCTTAAAAAAAAAAAAAAAAAAAAAAAAGTTATCCCGGATGCAGTCATGGATAAGGTCCAGGCAAACCTTGTCCCTAACCGCAGTAGAGCAGTTGCAGATTCTCTTAGGGTTTCTAGGCTACTGGAGGGCTTCCATGCCACAGCTGATCCAGTTGTTACAACCCCTACATAGGCCCAAGATTCCTGAGACTGGGCTCCAGTAGAAGGGCCCTTTACAATTGCAGAAACAGCCATAAAGAGAGCTCAGACCTGGCATATCTTTGACCCAGTACAGCCATATAGCATGGAGGTCCATGTGACTGTGGACAGTGTTGGGTGGGCAGAAGCAGAAGCCAGAAAGGTGACGACAGCCAATAGGGCTCTGGTCACAACAGGAGAAAGGAGCCAAAAGCTGATACAAATAAACAGCTAGCTTTCGTGTCTGCTGCTCTTAAGGCCCAGCAAGCACAACTAAGACAGCTCCTGTGATCATTAAAACCGCTGGGCCAGTAAACCCAGGAGCAGTACTTCTTGAACACCATGCAGGTGATGTGAGTGTGGGGTGTGCGGGAGGCATCCCTAGAGCAGCACCAGTGTAGAAGATAGCCCACTAGCTCCCCTACAGGCACAGTTACAAGTGGTCCTGGGATCCCATGACAAACATGTCCCTGGAGGCCCAAGATTTCTACCTTGGAGGGGATAGAGCCAGAGCCAAGCCCCTATTCTGGGGAGGGAGAGTCTTCCTATTACTGGCCATTGCCTGAGCCTATATTATGGATGTAGATTATGTGTTCAATGTGCCACACTTCTCCCTAGGGACCCTTGCAGAAGATTGATGGTGTGGCAAGAACCCCAAAGTAGGCTGGCGTGTTGGTCAGGGTACCCAAGAAGCCTTTCCAGCTGGGACCTGTTCCACTTTTTCAGCCTGGGCCAGTGGCAGAGCACAGACCATAGCTGTCAACCTCCATGATCCTCTTCCAACCCAGCCCTGCTGAGTGTTCTGGATGCGTGGTCTCGGCTTCTCCTTGTAGGATATGGTCTCACCAGGACCTTAGGAGTTACAGCTTCTCATATCTACTTTCCAGCTGGCCAGCAGTAGAGCGAGGAGGAAGAAGCCCAAACTCTAGAGCTTGCACATGCCAAGCCGCATCTTGAAATCTACCTGTGAACCCTCAGGTCTGGGACTTTCAGCCCTATGCAGTACCACTTGCTCACAAGGGGCAGAAATGAAGACCTTGGGTGTTCCGTGGAGGCACACAGACCTGGCATGAGCATTGCCTCCAGAAACCTTTGATTTAGTGCCAGTGGGGCCATCTGCAGACTCTGGAGTTCCGGGCAGGTCATGGGGTCTCCCTGAGCCACAGCCTCCTCACCCCTGTCTCTTGAGCTCACAATGAAGATCACATGGACAAAAACAAAACATCCAGGGGATCTTTGTCAACAGAGTATGGGGTGGGTAGGTCTCAAAGGGCATCAGGAAAGGCTTCCTGGCAGAAGTGGCAAAACAGATGCCAGGGCAGATCTCCTCTGTCCTCTGTCCTTGTAGGTTCTGGGAGCAGACACCGGGCAGCAGAGAAGGTGCAGAAGGAGCCCAGCTGTATGAGCACCTGCCTTCTAGGCAGCACTCCCAGATGCTGCAGGTAGGGAGGGCCCAGCTTGGCTTGGTTATGTTGCTGCTGCAGTGAGCAGGTGTGCTCTGTGTTGGAGATGCAGAGAAGCCCAAGGAGAACATCCCCGGCTAGCTGAGCGATGAGTCAGTAGGACAGGTGAGAGCTTGCTCTGGGACAGGCGTTGCGGTTGGCTCAGGCCTGGCAGAGAAGGGCCAGGAGCCAGCAGCTGGGGGGTCCAGGCCCAGCAGCACTGACTATCTTCACCACTCTGAGTCTCAGTTCTCTCTCTGTGACACCAGGGTGATGCTGTCCTATCTACTTTACTGTGACAGGAAGACAAAAATGGAACAAAGAAATGTTATTTATATTGCACAAAGTATGGACATTGAAACCCAGCAACAGTGGTCCTCTCCAGGGTAGGGACAGGGGCACTGGAAGCCAGGTACAGGGGGAGACTGTACCTTGTGCACCCTGTACAGTGTGATATTTGAGCCAGGAGATAAATCAGTAAAGGTGACCCTAAGGTCAAACGCATCATCAGTGGCATTGATGTCAATACTATTTAAAGTGTTCTTTCTGCATCATCTCTCCGATTCACTCTCACCAGGTGGGGAGGAGATTAAGCCCCAGGGCTGCAGAGTCTCTGGGCTCCCAACTGCTCCAAATTGTTCTCGTGGTTTGTGTTCTGGGCCCTTGGCATCGGCAAGGGTCAGAGGCATTGGAGGAAGCGGGGTGGAGGGCTTCCCACTTAGCGCAGAACGTCAAGCAGCTCTTTCAGGAGAACTGCAGTCCTTAGGGAATGGGACGCCAGCATTGGGGATACTAGGGCCCCTCCTGTGGGGTCTTGGGGAGTGGTTGCTGACGGAGAAAACACAGATGCAAGGCAACGAGTGACCTCATTTTATAAAATAAAAACTCATAGTACAAAGCTACAGATGACAAACCGCATGTGTGTGGCTCCAAAGAAGAAGAAAGATGAATTTCATATTGCTTACAAGGACTTCCGGGGGGCACAAAAGGGGTGAGGAAGTTAACATGGGCCACAGTAGTGGATGGTTGATGATTTTAATTTATTTATGAACTTATGAATTTATTTTTTAAATATATTTAGGGGGCCCAGCCCTAGCTCGATTCTTTAAGTGGCTGCTTCCACAATGCTGGCAGCCTCAGTTTGCTGTAGTTCGATCCCCACAACACTCCAGCCATGCAAAAGCGCCCTGAAGGCATTCAAGGAGCAAAACACACACACACACACACACAAAAAAAAAAAATTCCTTATGGGCTGGTGAGATGGCTCAGTGGTCTAAAGCACCTACTTAGAACAAGCTTAGCAAAGCACAGGGACCCCGGTTCAATCCTCCAGCACCACATGCCAGCCAGCCCCGCCCCCTGGTGGGCTGAGCTGGCCACACACACACACACACACACACACACACACACACAAATAAAAAATTAAAAAAAAAAAGAAATTTAAATATATTTAGTGTAGGGTCTACAGGGTCTCACTACACAGATTGGACTCATAGTGATCCTCCTGTTTTCAGCCTCCCAAGTACTGGAATTACAGGACTGCGGCACCATGCCCAGTCTCATTTGGCATCTCACTGCACCCCGGGGGTGGGGCTGGCATGGCACCTGGGCTTTGAATCCTGGTCCCTGCATCTGCCTAAGCAGGTGCTTTAATCCACTGAGCTATCTGGTCAGCCCTGTGTTGATGATTTTTTAAAATGTTCTTTTCATTTATGAAAACATTTATTTATTTATTTATTTAGAGACAGGGCCTTACTATGTATGTCAGACTGGTCTTGAACTTCTGTATAGTCCAGGCTGGCTTCCACCTCCTGGTAATCCTCCTGCCTCAGCCTCCTAAATACAGGGATTACAGGTATGTGCTACCACACCTAACTCATTTATGAAAATGTATGCTTATGTTGATGGTTACCCAAAAAGATGCAGGAGGGTAGAGGGTGCAGCTCAGTGGTGGAGCACCTGTCTAGCATGCGCTAGGCCCTGGGTTCTATCCATAGGACTGAAAAAGAAGAAAGGAAGGAAAGGAAAGGAACGGAACAGAACAGAACGGAATGGAATGGAATGGAAGGGAACAGAGGGAGGGAGGGAGGGAGGAAAGGAGGGAAGAAAGAAGGGGAGTAGGAAAATTACTGCAAGAGTTAATATTCATGGGGATTCTCTTATACTGGTGAGATTCTAAGGTGCTATTTTTTGTTTAGATGTGTATTTGTATGGATAGTTCTGATTATGGGGAATCAGTGTGCATTGTTTGTGGAGTCAGGGGAAAAGGTCAAATTCTCATGTAAAAGCTATCCAAAACAAACTAAACTACTTTGCTGGCATGGAAGTGCATGCCTGTAATCCCAGCACTCAGGAGGCTGAGGCAGGAGGACCTCTGCAAGTTTGAGGCCTGTCTTGGCACAAAGTGACCTCAAGTCCAACCTGAGCTGCACAGGAGACCCTGTCTCAAAAAGACCAAACCAAACCAAAAACCCTAAATGACTGATAAGCACCATTTCATTAGCTGGAGTTACAAGTGAAGTCAGACTTCTTTTAAGATTCTGAAGAAATACTTCTGTTTATGAAGAAGTAGTCGTGGTCCCTTTTCTGCTCTCCCTCCAAGTCCTGGAGGTAAGGTTCGGACCCCAGGGGTGGTTCTGGGTGCCTGTGCCACTGCAAGGGAGCAAGGCCACCAGTGCCTCCTCTCTCCAGTGACATTGGGGACAGGTGGCATTGGTGGCACTTGGCAGGCCACCTCCAGTGCTGCCCGCGAGCCCCTGCCCTCCCTGGCTCCATGCAAGTGCCACCACAAGGTTCGCAGTAAAAGTCAAGCCTGGTGCCCTCGCTGGGGCTCATCCCTGGGCTACTTCTTTTTGAGGCCACCCAGGGCAGTGGGGGCCTCCTGCAGGAACCAGCTTCCAGGAGGCTTTAGTGAGACTCCCTGTTCCTTAAACCACACGATCTCACCACTGCCACCGCCACCCGCCCCCGGAAGCCACAGCAAACCAGCAGACACTGCGCGTGTGAAATGCGAATGCAGAGCAACAGGAACACTGACCAAGTTAGGACAACACGCTTTCCGTGTAACCCCCGACAAGCTGCCAGAGACAGACTAGACTAGATGACCTAGGGCCGACAGAACTGCCAGTCAGGTTTGAGAGTGAAACTCCAGTCATTTCTGGAAGCAAATGGTGTCACAACAGGTTAACCACAGTGACATAAAAATGATCCCTATATACTTGGTCTCTATCTCTGGCTCCAGGTACATTGCTTCTAGCATTCTTGCAATTTCTTAAATGACAGGGTGGTAGGAACATCTTTTGTTCTAATATTTGGCCTTTGACCCCAGTTCCTAACATAGCTCCTAAATCTCTTGGAATCTCCTGGAGAGTGAGAGCATCTTTTGTCATAATAAGGTGACTCTTGGCGAGCTTCAGGACAATGTTGTGATGGGCACAGATACTGGCAAAACCGAATCATGATTAGAAGTTTGAAACTTTGATGGTGGGTATGTATAACCCCAGCACTCTGGGAGGCCGAGACAGAAGGATCACAAGTTTTAGCTCAGCCTGGGCAATTCAGTGACTCAATGAGACCCTGTCTCAAAATTTAAAAAATGGCCTGGAGATATAGCTCAGTACGTATTCTTTGGTTTCAATACCCAGTAATATAGAAGAGGAGGAGGGGGAATAGGAAGAACAAGAGGAGGACAAGGAGGAACACCAGGAGGAGGGGGACTTTCACTCTCACTCTCTTCTCCTATCTACAAGCAAGAGAAGAGGTATCAGAGATTGAATTAATAATCAGGTGATAACAGGAAACCTCCAAAAAAAAAAAAAAAAAAAAATGGAGTGGGAGCCGGTGCATGGTAGCACAAGACTGCAATCCCAGCAATCAGGAGACTGAGGCAGGAGGATCACTGTGAGTTCGTGACCAGTCTGGGCGACAAAGAGAGCTCAAGACCAGCCTGAACTGCATAGCAAGACTCTCTCAAAAACACACACACAAAAGGTACGGGAACGTCTAATTTGCAGCCAGTTTGAGCAGAAGAGTTGTTAGCTCAGAGACTACTTGTTATTAGAGTCTGCACTACAGGGAGAGCTTGTGAGACTGAGCCCCGACTCTGTGGGGGCTACACTAACTTGAAGCAGTTAGTGCCATCATTATGGGACATCCTGCTGGGGTCTAGAGTTGTTGATGTAGGAGAGTACACACAAGCACGATGATCAGTGTGTTTGAGCCCCAGCTCCCAGCCTGCTCCCAGGGCCTCCTTCGTATAGTTTGGGTAGATCTGTGTCCCCAAAGCTCTTGAGTCTGAAGGCCGACTGGATCACAGGACACCATACACATCCGGGGATTAGTCCCCCAGGAGTCCATAGCTGACTTCTTGTAGAAGGTGGGGCCTGTTCCAGGCAGTCTCTGGGGGCATTGTGACCCGGGTGGTTACAACTTCCTCCCTGCCAACACCCTTTGCTGTGCTTCCTGGATGCTGTGGGGTGAACAGCTGGTCCTCTTTCCACATTGGAACCAGCGGGCCATAAACTCCAGCTGTGAGCCAAAATGAACCTCTCTTTTTTTAAGTTGCAGGAGTTGGGTATTTTGTCCTAGTCATGAGAAAGTAAGCAAAACAATCCTTTCTTTGTGTACTGAGGCTCGAACCCAGGGCCTTCACACTGAGTTGCATTTCTAGGCCTGTTTTACTTTGAGACAGGGTCTTGCCAGTTAGATCTCTAAACTGCCCAGGCAGGGCTCGATCCTATGATTCCCTACCCCCGCCCCAGAGTGCTAGGACTACGGCTACGTGCCGCTGTGCCTAGCTGGGTCACCCTTCCTTAGCCATCCGAGTCTAGTGTAGCCTCCTGACATGCTATCTCCGGATCCCGCACTGCCTCTGCGATTTGACTCCAGCATCTGGAATTATGTTTTCTTTGATCTTGTTTTTTTTGGGGGGGTGCGGAACTGGGGATTGAACTCAGGCCCTTGCGCTTGCCAGGGAAGTGCTTATTCTACTGAACCATCTCTCTCCAGCCCTATTTTTTCTTTGAACCAAACATAAAAATATTTGTAGCCTAAATAATGAGCTTATGAATTGTGTATATCTTTGTGGCACATCTAGCTATCGCTGAGCCATCAATGTAACAGCCAGACACACTTAATAGTAATTAAGTGCAGTCATCTTTGATTCTTCACTGACTGTACAGGCAAACCACAACCTTTACACTGTAGTATTTATCATGTTGTTACTAACGTAGATTTACCGAGGTGGGAGAAGAGAAATACTTCAATAGTTTGTTAGTTTGATTTAAAATTTCTACATGTATGATATGTAAAAATTTGTGTCTGCTGGCTTTATAAAATTATGAATGGCCCTGAACAATTCTTAAGTTTCTAGAAAGACTTCAATGATTGCATGAACATTTCACATAAATTTCTGCTTCAAAAATAAAAATTTTACTTTTAAAACATGTAGGGAAAAAAAAGTCTTGGGGGTCAGGGATATAAGCACCTGTCTGGCAAGCTCAAGGTTGTGAGTTTGAACCCTGGTACCACCAAAAAAAAAAAAAAAAAAAAGGGTTTCTCTTATTGCTATATTACAAATCAGAGATGGGCTGAGTGATGCAGGTCTCTGTGTGTACTCTGAGGGCTGTAGGACCCCTAGCAAGGACACCAGGACACCCAGAAGCTGGGAATAACATGGTCTCACTGTGTGGTGCACCCTTGCCTTGAACTCTGTGTAGCCCATAGCCAAGTATATAGCTCAGTGGGACAGCCCACATTTGTCATGCACAAGTTTGATTCCCTGTACAACAAACAAACAAAGCATTCATTCACAGCCCAGTCAGGCCTCCAGTTTCTAATTTGTGGCTGTCCTCTTGTCTCAGCCCCCTGAGTGCTGGGATTACAAGTGTGCACCACCACCCCAGGCTTAGTGTTAAGAATCTTGAAGTGACTCTGGGAGTCAGTGACATTTAAGGATGTGTCCATGGACATTACCTGGGAGGTGTAGGCTCTGCTGGATCCTTCCTGAAAGCAGCTCTGCAGAGATGTAGTGCAGGGCACCCTCAGGAACCTGGTCATCATAGGATAAAAGTGTGAATACCCGAACTTTGAAGAAGAGAACAAAGACCCCAGTAGCATGCTAAGAAGTCACATTGTAGACAAATTATGAACATAACTAAGGTGGTCAATATGGAGAGACCTGCAGCCAGACACCAGAGCATGTGGTAAAGACAAAAACTCCCCTAAGAGTCTCAGCAGGTGAAAACTGCATTTGGGGCATGTCCTCATTAGTTGGTCAGCCTGCAGTGGCAAGCAGAATCACTGAAATGACACCCAGAATTGGAGGCAGATTTAGTTTTAAGTCGATGGGCACTGATCAGGGTCGTTCCCAGAATATCAGGCCCTGCTGTCTGATGGTTTGGGGCCTACATAGGATAAGCAAGCAGAACATACACAGGCAGAATGACTTGTCAACCAGGGATCATCACTATGACCAGGAGACAGAAGCAACAGCATCTGGAACAGGAAGGGTCACGTGGGCAACTAACATACTGAAGAATACTGCCGAGGGGGAGGATTTTCTGCTATAATCCCTAAACGTGCCCCCTTAGAGTTGACACCATATGTAAAATTTAGGAGAGTTGGGAAGGCTTACAAACAGGAAAAATGGGAATGCCTTTGGATCCCCAAGGCTTTCAGAAGCCTGAAAGAAGGTAGGCATGGTGGCGCATGCCTGGAAGCCCAGGACTTGGGAGGCAGAGACAGGAGGATGACCATGAGTTTGAGGTCAGCCTGGGCTACAAAGTGAGGTCAAGGCCAGCCTGCATTGCATAGTGAAACCCTGTCTCAAAATGACAAAAAAAAAAAAAAGGCTGAACTATCACAACTGGAGTGTGACCTTATGCTGTAAGCAAGGTATCATTTTCATAGGTTATGAAGGATAGGAGCAAAGGATCTGCTCTAAGGAGGGCTCCCCGGATTGCCAGAAGGGGAAGCAGAAGCCAGTGCAGATTAAGCCTTGGGGCGGGGGAGTTCTTGGTTACCACGTGGTCATCAGATGGGGAAAAAGATACAGACCAAAAGGCAGTGGTGAAAGAACATCACTGGAGAGAACTCATCCCTCAGAATTCATAGTATTTGACAGGAAAGAAACTCCTGGAGGAATATTGGCATGGACTCAGAGCCTAAAGGGCTGGCAGAATTTGCTAGAATGAAGCCAAGAACAACTACAGAAGATGACGCTCCAAGAACAATAGCTTCCCCTTGTAAAGGCTGTACAAAGATGTTTAGAGCTAACTGTGCTAGGAGAAAACATCTGTGCCCTCTGGCCCCAAGGTGCATGTCTGTGGAGATGGGGCCAAACTGTCACTAAGAGCTCACAGCTAGGGCAAGCCCCGCTGGCTCAGACTGGAGAGAAATCCTCCCAGTGCACATTCGAAAGCTGCAGGAAATGTTTTCTATTGGACCTCAGTGTGCCCACACAAGTACAAATTCATACTGGAGATGGGCCACGGGTGTGGCCTTGGGTGGCTGTAACTGGAAGTTTGCTCAGTCAAATACCTGGAATTTCAGGTCCTTTTAGCCATAACACATGCTAAGGCAAGAAGCAACCAGTGAAAAGAAGAGAAAAAACCACCAGAAACATCTTCTAGGAGTATGACTGGGAATAAGTATACTTCTCCTTTGTATGTTATTTCTAGGAAGAATTTAAAAAATGAATCCTATACATCTATGGGATTTGTTTAGATGAGACAGTAAATATTTTAGAAGAACCTTCAATAAGATAACATTGCTAAGATGTTCTATCTTGCTCTGTAATCTCATTTGAAAAACACGATATTTAGACTGGTGAGATAGCTCAGGGGACTAAGTGCCTGCTCAGGCAAGCTCAGGGACCAGGGTTGGATGCCCGGAACCACATGCCCCACCAGCCCGCCCCCAGGTGCACGGAACTGGTGACCCAGTCCAGGTGTGGTGGCGCACGTCTGGAATCCCAGTGCTAGGGAGGCTGACAACAGGAGGATCACTGTGAGACTGATATGTGTAGTGAGACCCTGTACGAAAAAAAAAAAAAAAAAAAAAAAAAAGAGAAAAAGGTGATGTTTTTGCAAAGTGTGGCCCCAACAGGACCGTTCATAAGCTTTGTGCCAAAAGACAGTTCTTCATACAGCAACGCTAAAATGGAACTTCTTTTCACATGTAAATACAACTTATAAACATGAAACTTACCTGCTGCTTACAATTTGTTCTCAATTTTGCATTTTGAGTGTACATTTTGTACACTTTTTAGGATATGCTTAGTAATACGGTGGATGATTTTTTCTGGAGGTATATAAATCTGCTTGCAGTAGATTTTCTTTATAAGAATGGGCAGTTATATGCATACTTCAAAAGTACTTTTTTTTTCTGTGCGAAAGAAATTTATATGGGTTTTGTTTGCTACCCTAATTTTGGTTACATTCTTTGATGTTAACACCCTTTATATAATTGTATCATATAACTGTGTTGGATCATGTATTATCAAATATTAGATGTGATTTAATAGTGTTAATTCAGACCCATTTTAGTCACCTTTTTTTTCAAAAAATACTGCCAGATGCTAATGTTCAGTGTGATTTCTTTGCCCATTGAGCTACAGAAAGTGAGACTCGGTTGTAGAATGTATTGCACCTTTTTTTTCCCCTGTCTTTTTGAGACAGGGTCTCGCTATGCAGCTCAGGCTGACTTTGAGCTCACATTGTAGCCCAAACTGGTCTCAAATTCTCGAAGATCCTCCTGCCTCAGGAGGCGTGCACCACCACAGTAGGCTCATTGCATCTTTCAAAACCTGAAATGTACATTCCATGTAGCAGAGAGGGCAAAAATAAAATAACAACCCTAAAGAAAGAGTATAGCAGGGAGAAAAGAATCAGTGAAAGACAAAATGAATTTACATCAGAGGATGGGAGTGCTCGCCTATAATCCCAGCACTTGGGAGGCTGAGGCAGGAGGGCTGCTGTGAGTTCGAGGGCAGCCAGGCCTACACAGTGAGCTCAAGTTCAGCCTGAAGAACTCCATGTATTTCTTCATTTAGTAGTTATGTGTTCTTCACATTATTGATACTCTGTGCTTTCAGAGCATTTAATTTCTTAAAGATCCTTTCTCGCCTTCCAGAAAATAAAATCAAAGTAAGCAGAGGCTTCTCCCAGACTCACCTCTTAGTGATGGACTCTCTGAGGACAGTGCGTCAGGATGTCCCCATATGTCTTCGGGCACTCACAGGTATGCAGCTCAGCAGCACACTACAAGTCTCATGTTCTTAGGCATGTTTAGCACTTGGCACCAGTATTTCCAACATCAATGTAAGTGGACAAGGGTTTTTAGCATGGTGTTTTCATTAAAAGTAACTAATTTTGTATATATTTGTATATATACATACACACACACACACACACACACACACACATATATATATATTAAAAACTAACAAAAAGAGCATGTATACTTGCAATTTTTCATTTCTGTTTTTTTTTCTTTTTAGAGAAGGAAAATTTATTGGGGAATGAGAATAGAGAAAAGAATGTAGAGGGGCCCCTGGGAAATAGCTCAGTAGAATAAGTGCTTGCCTGGCAAGTGCAGAGTTCTGAGTTCAATCCTTGGTACCGCAAAAAAGAAAAAAAAAGAAAAAGAAAAAAGAATGTGGACTACAAATAGCTCCTGAGAAACTGGAGGGGTCTTGAGTGGGTTACCTAGGTTTTTGTTTCATTTTGTTTTGGAGATAGGGTCTCAGTATGTAGTCCAGGCTGTCCTTGAGCTCAGTGTGTAGCCAGCCAAGGCTGGCCTCAGATGCAGTAGTCCTCCTGCCCCAGCCTCCCAAGTGGTGGGGTGCAGAGTTGTGCCCCCACACCTAGCCTGAATGTCTCCCATCCAGACTTTAACCCATTGCATATCAGCAGAACATGGCCTCATGTAGCCAGGGTCACCCCAAAGTAAAGCTTCGTTCTTTTTTTTACTTTTTAAAGAAAATAAAAAACAGTAAAACTAAACAAAAACCAGGAAACAAAAAGCAACGCATTAGAAATGATACAGAACTTCACTAAACAAAATAATAGGAATCCAGAAGCTTCTCTTGTCATCTCCACTTTGTAGCCACACTGCAAGGCAAGCTCACGCATGAGCCAAGCGTGTACAGCCAGTTCTTAATTCCTATGCAGATTTTCTTAGTACTGTGCAACCAAATAAAATTTAAAATTCAAAGAGATGTGTCATGTTGAGCCTGCTTCTAGACAGTGACAAGCATCTGTAGCCTTCTCCACACCATTTTTTTTTTCTTATTTATCCAGGCAATGCAATTTCTAAGGTTTTATTATAATAAGAAATTAAGAATACCTCTACACATAAAGGCTTATAAGAACTATATCCTTTATTTGATTTTTTTCATAGGCTAAGATTTTTTCCTCCCATCTCTATTCCACAGGACATAGCATGGGTTATCAAAAAAGAGAAGAGAAAAAAATATAGTTAGGGTGATACTGTATCTAGGAGGGGTGATCTAAAACTGAGGGGAACACACTCGAGCCATTACTAGGTAAAGTGGGACCAGAGGAGAGAAGTATACAAAGTTAAGTGCCAGGGGAACAAAAGGGCTACGTGTGGGAGGGGTGGCTACACATAGGCCTTTGAGACTGGGAATGAAGGATCCAATCTGGAGTGGAAACCCAGCCCCACTTGCTTGGCTTGGCATGGTGCTCATAACTTCCAATGTCGAAGTTCTGGAAGGGGCAGAACTGTTGGAAGGGAAGGTGTGTACGTCTCCTACTCCACATCTTACCCTCCCGTCCAAATTCTCTGTGAACAGCCTTTTATGCTGATTGTGTAAGTGAGCACAGTGTGGTTGTTGGGCAGTCCTTTTTCCCAGCAGGAGAAGGGGCTCCCCCTGACCTCAGCTTTGTTTGTCTTGACTCTTCTTTTCTTCATTCTCCACCATCCTCCCTCCACAGCTTTAAGAGCTATGCTGGGTGGGGTGGGTGGGGCACTAAACTACTTTTCCTTCACTAAGAATATCAGGATTATAAAAATACTTGAGATCTATGTAAGCTTTGATTCAATGAAAGGGTTCCATTGCTTAAAAACAAAGAAAACTTTGAAAACAGCTATTCTCTGAGTTAAGACAAAAATAGTTTTTTATTTTGTTTTGTTTTGCTTTTTTGCCTATATGTGGGTTTTGTTTTTTCTCTATAGATATTCTCTAGGTTGTGTTTCCCAAGGAAAAAGCCTAATGTCTAATTTTTCCTGTATTCAGGATGCCACGGTCATAGACAATGCCTAACATCTTTAGAGCTTTGCGGCTCTGCAAGGAGGCTTCTACAGTTGTCAGTTTGGGCTTTTTGCAAGGAGAACAATATAGTATAAGACACATATTTTATAAATTATTTAGAGTAGTCACCCAAAGAATCATATATGAGGAAAGTACAGGAAATCTGTCCACACACTAAAGACCAAAGAATCCAGCAGAGGGCCTGCATCCCACTGTAATGTCCTGCGTGAGTCTAGCTGAAGACCTGGAGCTCATAGCAGGGCTTCCCACAAGCCCTATTGGAGGCCTACGGCCCCCGACAGTGTCTCATGCGTGCCTGTTTCATGGATCTGCACTGGGAAGGCCTGAAGGTCAGTGGTGGAAGTGAGAAAGTCTGTGCCAGCAGGCTGAGGGATCTGAACTAAAGCCAAGAAGCAGCACTAGAGACCAGAGCTCTCATCAGGAAGGACAGCATGGCTTGATCCTTTAAGAGAATAAACAGCCCCCCACAGCTTCTAACAGCACCCAGGAGCTTCCCTAACAGCTCTTTCTTCTCCAGTTCTGCCTCTTCTGCTGCTGGCAGCAATCCTCAGGTGACCTCCCACATCAGCACCACGCTGAGTGTTACAAGTTGGCAGTCTTGTTGTCAATCTACCAGAGCAGTCTTTTTAAAAAATTTATTTATTTAATATAGGGTTTCACTATACAGCTCCGACCAGAAGTGATCCTCCTGTCTTAGCCTCCCCAGTGCTGGGATTATAGGCATGAGGCACCATGCCTGGTTTCTATAGCTGGCATGGCATGTGGTACTGGGGATTGAACCCAGGTCCTTGTGCTTGCCAGGCAGGTGCTTAGACTACTGAGCTATCTCCCCCACCCAACAGTCTTGAAATAGCAAGCAATATGGTCTATGTTTGCCCTGGACTAAAGTTTTAATTAATAAGATAATTCCTATGTTCCAATTAGTTAGAACCCATCACTAATGTATGAAAAATCTACATAACACATTTAATTTACAAAGTCTTTTATTATTTTCATTTAATATGCAATAAATATTTTTGAGAGCAAAGCATTTGTACATATTTCAGAACAAAATAGACGAAGAACACTAACTTTGAGAAACTATTCTAAGGAAAGACAGTCAATAAAATAACAAATATTCTTCAGGCCAACATGAAGTAACAGACTAGCTTGGCCAATTGGCCTGAAAAAAACTAATGAACAACTTTTATAAAGCATCCATCTTTTTATGGAAAAGTAGCAAATTCTTTATTCAAAACTATATGTTGGCGGCTGGTGAGATGGCTCAGTGGTCTAAAGCACCTACTTAGAACAAGCTTAGCAAAGCACAGGGACCGCGGTTCAATCCCCCAGCACCACAAGCCAGCCAGCCCTGCCTCCTGGTGGACTGAGCTGGCCACACACACACACACACACATACATACATACATAAATAAATAAATAAATAAATAAATAAAATTAAAAAAAAAACAAAACGAAACTATATGTTGTTGATCTCTAGAGACAGAATGATGGCATGAGGTCATAAAAAGGCACTAAAATGACATCTTGAAATAACAAAAACATCTTTTTCTTTTTTTTTTGTATTTTAGAGAAGGGTCCACAGGGTATTCAGGGTCTCACTACTAGATCAGACTCATAGTGATCCGCCAGTTTACAGCCTTCCAAGAGCTGGAATTACAAGCACGCGCCACTATGCACAGTCTCAACTGCTGTCTCAGCGCGCCCCGGGGGCGGGGCCAGCACGCAGGCCTGGAGATCGAATCCCCCAGTCCCTGCACCTGCTTGCAGGTGCTTTATTCCGCTGAGCTATTTGGCCCCCGAAAAACAGCATCTTAAAGACAGTAGCCAGCAGGGTCATAAAGGGCTGAGAGGATGGGATGCCGTGGAGCGAGCCCTGTCCTTGCCCCAGCTCGCTGCCTGGCGAGTTTCCAGACCCGGCTGGAAAGAGGCCGCTCACGGGAGATGCGGGGGTTGGGGGGTGAACTAGGAGTCTCTGAGGCCAAGGTGCCAAGGCGGCTGGAATTCACAGGACAGCATACTAGAAAGCAGAGCTGTGGCAGAAGACACCAGAGACGACACCGCTTGAGCCTTCGTGCAAATGCCAGTCCGCACACCCACGTGAAGAACTACCAAACACCTTGCAAAGAACAACTTAAAAAAACTGAGCAGGACCAATTTCTGGGATTCACACAGAGCTGCAATTGTGTATCCATCCGAGTGGAAAACCTCACAGCTCATGAAGGAAGTTAAGGAAGGACATGGGTATATGAAAAGAGACCCTGATTAAACTCCTACACATGAAAAATACAGTGGCTTAAATGGTATTGCTCTGGTTGACAGTTAATCTAATGTAAGACAAGATGGGTAAAATTCTGTAAGTCATAGGCATGAGAGAGACTTTCTTTTCTTTTTTTAAAAATGTATTTGGTACAGGGTCTCACAGCAGCTCAGACTCATAATGATCTTCCTGTTTTCAGCCTCCCCAGCACTGGGATTACAGGCATGCATCATCATGCTGATCTCAGTGGCCCAGTTACACAGGAAATAGTTCCAAGAATCAACCAATGAGCCACATGTGGTCGCGCATGCCTGTAATCCCAACACTCAGGAGGCAGAGGCAGGAAGATCCTTGTGAGTTTGAGACCAGCCTGGGCTACAAAGTAAGCTCAAGGCCAGCCTGATCTGCATAGTGAGATCCTGTCTCTATATAAATAAATAAATAAATAAAATCAATGAATGGGATCATAGTAAGTCAAAAAATTCTGACAGCAAAAGCAATCTATAGATTGAAAAGACAACCTACAGAACAGGAAAACATTTTTGGCCAGTGATCCCTCAAAGGACTGATATCTAGAATTTATAAATAACTAAAAATATCAGATCCCTCCCCCAAAAAAAAGATCCAATCAAAAAGCAGGAGAGCAAATGAATAGACGCTTCACAAAAGGAGTACAAATGGCCAATAAATACATCCAAAATTGTTCAGCCTCGCTGGCCGTAAGAGAAATGCAAGCTGTCTTTTTTTAAAATATGTTTTTGAGTTAGAGTTCTGCCCGGTAGTGCAGGCTGGTCTTGACCTGGCAGTAACCCTTCTGCCTCAGCCTCCCAAGTGCTGGGACTGCAGGTGTGCCCTGCCACATTTGGCTCTAAATTAAAATAACAGTGGAATTCTGCATTACCCCAGAAAGAACGGCCGCCATTAAGAAATCGAAGAGTAACACATGCTGGAGAGGCTGCAGGGAAAAAGGAAGCCTTCCACACTGTTGGTGGGAATGCAAACTGTTACAAGCACTATAGAAATCAGTGTGGAAATTCCTTAAAAATTAAAATTAAAGATTCCATTTGACTTAGCTGTTCCCCTTCTAAATATCTTCTCCAAAATGTTAAAGACATATTGTAGAGATACCTATATATTCATGTTTATAGCAGCAAAATTCGTAATAGCTAAATCCTGAAAGCAGTCCCTATGTCCGTCAACAGGTGACTGGATTAAAAGATGATATTTACACATAATGGAGCAGTGCTTCTCCATAAAGAAAGATAAACTTGACTCATTTACAGGAAAATTGATGCACTTTGAGACTCTAATGGTGAGTGAAATAAAATAGACATGCAAGCTTACACATCAGGATTTTTTTTTTAATATGAGAAACCTGGAGTAAAAATAAAGAGCAAGATAAAGCACAGATAATAGGAAATAGAGAACTATTTCCTTCTCAAAGGAAAAGGAGATCAAGAGACAGTATAGGGAGCCCTTTCTGGTCCTTGTCTCGGTCCAAGAGGTTTTTATTTATCATCCCAAAAATACATTATTGGAATCCCATCAAGTTAATTCTAATCTACCACTTCCAGTGCAACCCACGGCGATAATAAAGTCACCAAAGCGTATTTGTAGTTATGGGGAGCCAAAGGGTCCTAAGTCCAGCCATGGTGATGGCTATCTGGAACAAAGGCTTTGGCCCAGGGCTGAACCCAAGTTTCATTCAGTCATGAAGAAAGAGTGGCTTCATGATGACTGAGAATTGCAGGATATAGGTGAGTACCATGAGCTGGTCTAGGTAGGTGGCCTGCATTTATTCTGTCCTATGCAGAGAGAGGGATATGCACAAAAAGTAATTTGCATCATACTATTGAGATAGTATGTAATGTTTTGCGGTCCAGTGCTTCAGCTCTATGCATAATCTTGAAAGCCTTAAGAAGTCATAGCCTCTATCTCAAAGCTTGATCCCAGCTGACAGCATGGAGCACTGGTTCTTCATCCCATCTCTACCTGGATCATATTAAAGAGCAGCAGGTGGGGGTTACCAGGGAAATACACGTGCCATCTTCAAATACTACTACCAGCACCTCAGCTAGACCAATATGCACTGCTTAAAGCCAACTGAAGGGATAAGGAAAAATCCTAGCCTGTACCTGTCAATACAAGGAAATAGGGTCAGGCACAGCCAAATGGAGACAACTGCTCTTCTTTCAAGAAGAGTCACCCAGGTGTCCTCCACAAGATGGAAGCAGGAGAGGAAAAGGATAAGTGATGAAAAAAATTAAGATGTCATATACATATACTAGCTCCACACAGCAATGCAAACATTAGGTAAACAAATATAAAAATACAAAATATACATGTGCTAATAGACTCTAGTGAATTGCCAATTGCTGCTCAACTTGTTACACCCAGCTGAACTGAACTAATGTGATGCTGGATGTAGGAGGCCCATCTGAGGACTGTTGCCAGCTATATAAGAGGCAGAACTAGAGAGGCTGTTGGGAGGCTGTCAGGAAGCTGTTAGGGAGCTGCTGGTTCTCCTGGGCTGTTCTTCTGGGATACTTTGTCATGCTGGCTTTCCTGGTGAACTTGGCTATTCTCATTGCAGGAGGAGCTTGAGACCCTGTTGTCACTAAGAATGGCTGTAGTTCACTTTGGGAGAGCTCTGGTCCTCACCGCGAACATTGCCTCCTGGCTTTAGAGGGGAAGATGTTGCACAGTTCAGTTTCCTGGAGAAGCTTGTCTTGTTGGCTTTCCAAATGGGAACTCAGCTTTCCTCATAGCTGGAGGAGCTCAGAACTTCATGGTTACTGAGGATGGTTGTGGTACTTTTGAGGGGAGCTCTGGTTCTTACCTTGAGCATTGCTTCCTGGCTCCAGTGCACTGGCACAGACTTTCTAGCTTCCACCACTGACTTTTTGGTCTTTCCAGTGCAGATCTGTGAAACAGGCCTGCATGAGACATTGTAATGGGCTCTAGTCTCCAGTTTGACTTGTGAAGGCATTGTTATGAACTCTAGGTTTTTAGCTGGACTCATGCAGTTTAGTAGAATCCAGACCTTCAGCTGGATTCTTTCATCTTTAATGTGAGGACATACTTCCTGCACTTCTTTTTTTCTTGCACTTTTTGTATAGGATTCTTTGGATTATTCATTATAAAATAGTCTTATAAAATGTGTCCTGTTTTGTGTTATTCTCCTTGCAAAACCCCCAAGCCATGACATAAACAAAAACAAACATCAGATTAGACACAACAAAAGAAAAAGAATTAGTGAACGTAGAGACATAGTAATATAAATTAACCACAGTGAACACACTGAAAAAAGACAGAAAGATAGAAAAAGAATTTGGGCACTTCAGGATAAATTCAAGTGATCTAGTAGGCTAGCATTGAAGTCCTCAAACAATGAGGCTTGGAGCATGCTGATAGAAAAAAAATCATCTTAAAAATAATGGTCAAATATTTTCCAATTTTGATCAAAATTATATATTCACAATAGCAAAAGTTCAATGAACCTTGAACACAAGAAGCAGGAGGATCACTGTGAGTTTGAGATCAGCCTGGGCTACATAGTGAGACCTTGCCTCAAAGAAAAAAAAAATGATGAAAAATCACCCTAACTCATTTATACTCAGTCTGCTCAAGACCAATAATAAAAAAGAAAATCTTAAAAGTAGCAATAGAAAAGACATGATAGTTATCACCCCCCTTATCTGGGTGACAGCAGATTTCTCACTGGAAACACTGAGAGCTAAAGGGCAATGGAATGCTATCTTTAAAATACTGCTGAGGAGGATTGTTGTGAGTTTGAGACCAACCTGGGCTACAAAGTGAGCTCAAGGACAGCCTGAACTGCTTAGTGAGACCCAGTCTCCAGAAGACCAATAAATAAATAAATAAATAAAAAGTGTAGCCAGTAGTATAGTGGCACATATCTATAATCCCGGGACTTGGGAGGCTCAGCAGGAGGATTGCCACAAGTTTGGGGCCAGCTGGGGTACATAGTGAATTCAAAGTCAGCTGGAACTACGTAACAAGACCCTCAGCTCAAAAAAAAGGAGCTCTAAATTTTCAAAAGTGAAAAACATGTTTCATGAAAAGGGAGAATATTTTCAGACATACAAAAATTATATATCTCAGCCAGCCAAACAGCTCAGCAGAGTAAAACACTTACAAGCAGACACAGGAGCCAGATGTTCGATCCCCAAGCCCGCCATTCTGGCCCCACCCCCGGGGTGCACTGAGATGGCAATTGAGACTGGGCATGGTGGCACACACCTGTAATCCCAGCTCTTGGGAGGCTGTAAACAGGCAGATCAATATGAGTCCAATCTACTAGTGAGACCCTGAACATCCTGTAGACCCTTCTCTAAAATACAAAAAAGAAAAAAAAAAGAAAGAAAAAATTATATATCTAAATATTAGTTACTCAGGACTACCCAACAAGAAATGTTAAAACCCTTTGAGACAAAGGACAATGACAACAGCTGAAGATGTAGATCTGCATAAATGAATAAAGAACACTAGAAATTATATATATATATATATATATATATATATATATATATGGTATTTTTCTCATCATTGAAATCTCTTTAAAAGATAATTAACTCTAAAAACCACCATAGGGTTTTTAAGCATATGTAGAAGTAAAATGTATGATAACAATAACACAAAACTAGAAGGGGAAAAAAATGGATGTATGTGTTTATAAAATTCTTTAATTGTATGTATCAGCGCTGGTCAGCCTGTGGCACACATGCCACAGCTGACTGTTCGGCATCACTGAAAGGTCTAGAGGGTTTGACATCACTGGTGTGTGCAACAGATAATATTTCTTAGAAGTAGACTGTGATAAATTAAAGATGTGTAATCTAAACCTTAAAGCCACCATTAAGATAACACAAGAAAGAATGGTAGGTAATAAATTAATAAAGAAGAGAGAATGAGCCCCTAAAAATACTTATTTAATAGAAAAAGCAGAAAGAAAAACACCAAATGGAACATAAAATAAATTACAGGTAGTGGATTTAAGCCATATTGATATACAATAAAATATAATGAAATTAAAATTGAAAACGAGTAAGCTCAAATGTCAAGAGTTGACCTGGAGAAGTACAGAGAGGGTGGGAGATGCATTTGATGACAGCAGGACAAGACTGACTAGCGGATGGGTTGTCTGAGATGCTGGGGCCCTAAGGTGCAAGCACGTCTGACCAATCAGAGAAGAGCAAGGCGGCCCAGGTGGCTGGACCAGATCAGGTCAGAGGATCGAGGGGACAGGATAGAGACAGGTCCTGGAAGCCATGTGCTTACTGTGAGTGAAATATGAACACACGAATATGCTGGGCTTCGAGGACAGTGTGGCCTTATCACACTGATTTATGCTTTAGAAAGATCACTCTGCTTCTGTTCTGAGAACAGCCTGGGCAGATCAGGGAACGTGGGGCAAAGAGAGAAAGGTGGAAAGCAGGTAACAGGCTGCTTAGCCTTTCAAGGGAGAGGCAAGGGAGGCCCGGATCAAAGTCATGGCCCAGAGATGGAGAGGAGAGGTTAACTTCTGGGCAGGTACTGGCGGGTGGGCACACGCCAACAGTACTTCTTACTCAAGAGAATGTGGGGTTTGAGAGGAAGGGAGACAGTGAGGTTGACTGAAGGATTTTCATTTGAGAAAATGGCAGGATGGGTTTTTCCATCAGCTAGGATTTGGGAAATCTGTGGGAAAGTAGGCTGGAAGCAGAGCCGTGCAGCTTGGACATCGGGAACCCTGTGTGACTATTAGATGCTGGGGGGTGGGGTGGGCTCAAAGGGCTGCAGAGGCCACCGGAAGTGAATGTCTGGAAATCGTTGGTTTAGAGGTAATATGGAAGGTAAGGTCACGAGGGAGTGCAAGTAGGTAGATAAGGGCAGGAGAGAACTCTAAAGGGGAGAACATGCCTTAAAGGAAAGGATGGGGCTACCAGTGGGTGGGGAATGAGAGCAAAATGATCTGAAAAGCAAATAAATTCTCATCAAGGAGGAGGGAATGATTAACCTGGTGAAACACATCTGCCAGGGTGGAAAATAGCAGGGCTGAGACTGAGACACGACCATGGAATTCTGCAACACGGTGGTCACCAAGGCTCAGGGTGTTTCGGGTGGGGGAACTGGAGCAGAACAAAACCAAAACAGGGCTGGCTGAAGAGAGAATAGAAAGAAAAATTAGAAACAGTACATACAGAGGGGTATTTCAAAGAGCTTTGCCTCCCAAAGGGCACAAAGAGGAATACGGGCCGAAGGACTTTCTTTCAAATCTTGGTGGAATAATAGCGGGCTAGTTTGCTGGTGGGAAGGACCCAACACAGAGCAGAAGGCTGATCCTGTATGAGAGAATCACTTGAGCAATGCTCTTTTTATTTATTTATTTATTTATTTATTTACTTGGTACAGGGTCTCACTGCAGCTCAGACTAGTAGTGATCCTCCTGTCTCAGTCTCCGCAGCACTGGGATTACAGGAGTGTACCACCATGCCTGGTCTCCGTGAGCATCTTGGTGAGCCCGGGGTTCCAGGGCAGTGCAGCATGTGGTGCCAGAGATCAAACCCGGGTTCTTGTGCTTGCCAGGCAGGTACCTAGACCGCCTAGCTATCTCCTGGCCCCTAGAGCAGCATTGTTGTAGGAAAGAGGGGACGCCAAGGGAGAGACCATAAGTCAGACATCCCCCCACTGCCAGTTCTCAGCATGGGAAGAATGGAATCATTTCCATTTATTTGATGTCATAGAGACAGAGGGCATCGGAGGGAGCACAGGACACACCGCTGTGCTCGCTTTGCAGCAGGATTCCCTTGACTCCCTGTGTCCCTTGAAGCTATGAAGGACCCTAAGCTTCACAGCGGTGTTTCCCTGTCCTCCTGCCTGAGGACGAGAAGGCCCATGGTCATCTACACAGTAAGTACACAGTAGAGTGCAAAACCAGGAAGGTGGGAGGAGAGCCCTGGGTGGGAGGGGAGTGCTCAAAGGAGCAGGTGACTGAGGCGGTACTTGCTGGAGGGGTCAAGGGAGATGAAGGCCGGAAAAGCGCCCACTGGCTTCTGCCAAAGGAGCCTTCATCAGGGCAGTTTCCCTGGTGAAGAAAGACAGCTTGCTGTGAGTTGTGGGTGTGTGGGAGGCAAGCAAGCAGAGACACAGGGGAGGGTTTGTTCCCTTCGCTGGGCTCCAAAGGGAGGGGAGATACAGGCACAAGTGCAGGGTAAAGCGAGGGGACAGAGAGCCATCAGGAGGGGGAGCCTGTGGGATGTTTAGATGCTGAGAGCTGAGAACCAAGGAGCAGAGGGAAAAACAGAGACAGAGGGGAAGCAGTGGAGCAATTTGGCAGGAGCTGAGAGACTGCCAGCCCAGTAGAGGGAGGAAAGGAAAGGGAAAATACAGAGGGAATTATTTTCTTCTCTTTCTTTCTTATATATTGCTATGTCTTGGTTTGGTTTGGTTTTCACAGTGGGGATTTATCACAGGGCCTTCCAACTGAGCTACGCTTCCAGCCCTTCTTATTTTTTTCTTTTTATTTTGAGACAAAGTTTCAGTGAATTCTTAAATTACCCAGGCTGGGCTTGTGATCCTCCTGCCTCAGCCTCCCAGACTGCTTGGATTATAGCGTGTGATACCACAACTGGCCACAGAAAGACTGTGAGGAGGAGAAGAGCAGGTCTGCCTGTGCTCCTGTCGGGGAGCACAGGATGGGATGGAAGTAAAAGAGGAAGCCAGCAAAAGATTCCCTGGGATGGAGCCAAAAACAAGGGACTGGGGTGGGGGGTGAACCGTGAACCCTCCACGCAGGCGTGGTTGGGCTTGTGTTCTTTTTCTAAGGTTGGGGCATCATTTTCCTGACCTAACAGAAAGCTCCAATGGCAATCCAAGCTATCAGTACATGTAAATTGTCACTGCATTGGAAAGAGCAGAGGCCTGCAGGATTGCTGTGAGTGTAAGGCCGGCCCAGGCTTCACAGTACATTCAAGACCAGCCTATATTAGATAGCGAGACCTTATCTCAAAACAAAGTGCAAGGGCCTGAGCGGGGTCCCAGGCACCACCCAACCATCCAACAAAAGAGCACAAGGCAAGGCCAGCCTGAGCTACACAGCAAGACCCTGTGATAAATAAAAGAAGGAAAGAAAAAGAAAGAAAGAAAGAAAGAAAGAAAGAAAGAAAGAAAGAAAGAAAGAAAGAGAAAGGAAGGAAGGAAGGAAGGAAGGAAGGAAGAAAGAAAGAAAGAAAGAAAGAAAGAAAGAAAGAAAGAAAGAAAGAAAGAAAGAAAGAAAGAAAGAAAAGCAGGCAGCCTACTGTGGAGCTCTCTGAAACAAAAGCAGACCAACAAAGAAGGCTCTTGGAACATAGTTGTGCTGAGGCCATTAAGTGGCAAGGAAATTAGCTTTTTTTTCTTTTTTCCCTCTTTTCCCGGTCTCAAACTCCTCAGGTTCCTAGGGTGCTGGGTTGCGGGCAGGCACCACACCTTCTGCTTGTATTTTCTTCACAGCAAAACTATCTATCCTCAGTCAGTATGGGTGTTGCCTTCAGATAATTTTGAGGAACCATGGCAGCCTTCCTGTGGCCAGGTACCTCCGTATGTAATACCTGAAACATGCCTGGCCACCTTGTCCCTCACTCCTCAGTTCACAGCACTGATTCAGGAATCAGGTGGACAGCATTGCCGTTAAGTCCCAGCACTTGGGGTTCCAAAGATTGAAAGGTGTGAGAACAGAGGATTAGGGCTCCCTCACCTCTAAGGGCCATGAAAAAAAATTCTTACAATGAGGAGAGGGGGGCCATGGTGACTGCCGGACAGGAAGTGGAGGATGCCAGCAGAGAGGCCCTGGAGTCAGAGGAGGGTAGGGAGAGGGTGAGCCCGTGTGTACTGCAGGAGAGGCTGCAGGACCTGGGACCCTAGACAGCCCTACCCTGCCACACTCAGGGACACTTGTGCTTGTTTATTTCTCTCTTGCTGCCATCTTCAATGTCTACCAGTTACTTCAGAACAAAGGCTTTATCTTTCCATACTTCACTGTGACCTGAAAATGATGTAGCTGATCCTTCTAGAAGGCTTTTCAGAATCCCAAAGAGCTAGGTGTGGTGGTACACACCTAGAATTCCAGCACTCAGGAAGATGAGGCAGGAAGACTCTTTGAGTTGGAAGCTAGCCTGGGCTACACAATGAGTTTAAGGCCAACCTAGACCACCTAGCAAGACAAAATGAAACAAGAATCTGGGTGACCTGGGCATGGTAAGATATGCCTCCAAGCTGCTGAAGAGGCTGAGGCAGGAGAATCATGAGTTTGAGGCTAGTCTAACCCAGGAAACTTAGCCCTTGTCTCAAAATAAAAAATGAAAAGGTGCTGGGGATAGAGTAGGGAGTAGATGGAGCTTAGTGGTAGAGCTTACCTAGCATAGGGAAAGGCCTGGGTTCAATCCCCAAATTCAAATGAGTTGTTTAATGATACCACTATCACTTTAGGTTGATATTTGGTACTCTAGTAAAAAAAAAAAGCCAACTGTGAACCCCATGCAGGAATCCACAACAAGATCTTTCAGAAGTCAAAGCCCCTCAGCTCAGCCTGGCTTTCTTGTTATCGCCCCTCAGGGCATCAGGGAATGATGCACTGACTCCACTGGCCACCCAGTCTGCCATGGAATGGAATGTCCAAACTGCACCCTGGGAGCAAGGTGTTGCCCTCTCTCTGACCCTGTGAGATGGCCTTGTGTGACTGTGACTGCAGGGAGACCTCTGCACCTCACGCTTCCTTCACACACTCAATAGCTACTCATTAGTAGCTATCTTACCTCCAAGCCATCCAGCGAGAACTGCAAGAACTGCGGTTCTTGCAGTTCTAGTTGCACTAGTTGCCCTTCCAAGTAAAGGATGGGACAAAGAAAGTCCCGGAAGGAGCAGGGGAAAGGGCTGGCCTGTGGGCATTCCACGTCCTGCCCTATCACCTGCTTTGTTTTTTTTTTTTCATTTGTGCATTTGCTTCAGGGTCTCACTTGGAAGCTCTGACTCATAATGATTCTCCTGTATTCAGCCTTCCTAGCACTGGAATTACAGGCCTGTGTCACCACACCAGGACTCTGTGGCCAGCTCAGGGCACCCAGGAGCAGGGCTGGTGCAGTATGTGGTGCCAGGGATTGAACCCCATTCCCATGCTTGCCAAAGCAGGCACTTAGTCCATTGAGCTATCTCACCATGCCCCACCTGAGTTTTAATTAAAATTAAAAGTCTTCTCATGCTCCCAGTTCACTGTGTAAAAAAGTTGGAATGTATCATGCAGTATGAACTTAAATCGTTATTCCCAAATTTACACACATTGCAACCTACAGTCAACGTGGCTCTCTCCTAGGTCCTGCTGGAGCAGAGAGGTAGGGAGAAACTGCAGCGGAGTCAACCCACTGTCATAGGCGGGCGCACAAGGAATCTTTGTATGAACATCCATTGCCAATGGAGAAGATCAGAATTCTATAAAATAAAGAGAAGAAAAAAAATTCTAGGGGGCCGGGTAGATGGCTCAGTGGAATAAGCGCTTCTCTGGCAAGTGCAAGGGCCTGAGTTCAAATCCTCGGTTCTGAAAAAACCAAAAAACAATTTCTCCTTTAGGCCACATCGCCACACTGTCCTCTTTCCTGCTATTGGCTGAAGCTTTGTGTGTATTCTCCCAGTCTTCCTTCTTCACAGTTAAACTCATATTTGTAGTATCTATGTATACTTACACATAACTTTATATATCTATTTCACATGGCTTTAAATAAATTAATGGGATCATGATGCAAATGATATTCTGAATCTTACTTTTTAACTTAGTGACATCTATTGCCACTATAGCTTATGTACAGTTGTGCAATTATTTTTTAACGGTGGCATGGGATTACATCATAGTTTCTTTAATCGTATTCTGTAGCCCATTCTCTTCTCCCTCTTGGCTCTGTTCCTGAGGACAGCGAAGAAAGGAGTCCAAGGATTCCTCAGGGGGAATGACCCAAGCATGGTACAGTTAATGCAGAAGAACAGAAAAGTGCCTGCTAACCAAGAGGAGCTTCAGACAAGGATGTGGAGAAGGCGCCTAAGTTCAGGAATTTATATGCACTTATCTGAACTATTTTGGTGAGTACATGAAGGTGAGACAATTAAACTGCTTGTCCAAACAAATAAACTGGTTGTGACTTTCAGCGAGGCTTCTGACATCAGGAGGTGTAGACTTACCTTGTACCTCACCTTCTCAGGGCTTGTCTCAGTTTACTTAGGCTCTATCATTTGAAACAATGTGGTTGTGATTTCTAGCTGGACCTCTCACTTTAGAACAGACTTCTAGCAGGGAGTGGTGGCACACACCTATAACCCCAGCACTTAGGAGGCTGAGGCAGGAGGATTGTTGTGAGTTCAAGACCAACCTGGGCTACAAAGTGAGCTTAAAGCCAGCCTGAGCTACATAGATTCTGTCTCAAAAAGACTAAAAAATAAAAATAAAAAACCAGACTCCCTTGTCCTGGCTTTCCAGGACAGACCTCATTGAGTTTCCTTCCCCTTGTATTTTAATTTTCTCAGAGCCTAGCTCCATTTATTCGGTCTCCATCACCACTGCCTATTGTTTTTCTAGCTCCTAGTCTCAGTTCTGTCATTTCCAGAGTTTTAGGTGATATGTTGTGACTATGACCAAGAGCCTCGTTCTGAGTGCCCCTGTTATCTATACTCTATCTATGGGTATATTTGTTACCAGGAAACATATTCAGAAGAAGTATTTCCAGATTCTTGGTTCTGCTTATTTTTGCAAGAACTACACTGGAATTCAAAAACTTGGCATCGATTTCTTCTCCCAGAAATAATGAACATTTTAACTTCTTGGTCATTAATGTATCCACTTGACTTAGATACTTTTCTATCACTGGGGGCCAAATACCTGACACTCAAAATGAGGGAAGGACAGCTTTATTTAGCTCAGTTACTGGAGATTTCAAGACACTGGAGGAGAGGCTGGGGAGCTGCCGTGTCCAGGATGGCCCTCTCCACACTCTGAGAAAGCATAGGCTAGACAGTTTAAGGGTTCATGCCTCTCTGGCCCCACCCCTTGGACCCTGCCCTGGTCCTCTGGCCCTGCCTCTTAAGCAATCCATTACTCCTCCAGCCGCATCTGCCCCATAACTTACATGAGGTTTTGGGGGGACAACTAGACACAACCTATGAAACCATTTATTCAAGGGATGTTTATAGAGGCTTCTTTTTTTTCAAAATTTTATTGATAAACAGATAGCAATGAGACAGTTTCAAATCAGAAGTACAGTTTCAACAAATAACACACTGCATATAATCTTCTTAGTGGCTAATTGCTGTACAAGATGCGGACTTGAGATCCCATTTACAAACACCACTAGAACAAATCACTCTATTCATTAAGAGAAAGCAACTATATATCTATCCTAACCACTTTGAATACACAGATACAAAATGGACATTCATCTGTATATCCCATTTTTCTAGGTTCCGTTATTGAATATTATAGGTGTGTAAACTCAGCAAAATATTCTAAAAGAGTCCAGTAGCCCATAATAGCATTGGGTCTTCTGTTTAACTGGCAATGTCAGAAATTATTGACCTGAGTCCCCCATAGCTCAACATAACAGCATGGCTTTACTTCCTATATTTCGTCTTCATACTTTTCTACTGGATGGTTAAGACCTAGGTAAAGCAGGACCTGTGCAACAAGAGTTGTAGCTTTTTGGTCTGAGAAGGTCAGTGAAATGCCCTCAGGATTTATCCTGAGATCCTGTACCTCAGATTGTAGAACCTTTGTCAGTGTCAGCCATGTGGATGAGTCACGGCCATTGCTTGGCCAATGTGCTTATAGAGAGCTTCTTATATGTCGGACAGCATTATAGATACTGGATGTAATGAGGAACTTGAACAATAAACCAAAAATAGAATAAAATAATAAATGATCAAATAGTAATAAGTATTGTGCGGGAAACAGAAACATGGGCTGTGCTGTGGCCGGCTGCACGGGCTACTTTAGAACACTTTGTCCACGAGGTAGTGCTGCAGCTAACCCTAAGAAGGCACCGACCTAGGAAGATCAGTGGGTGTAGACCCTGGAAAAGGAGCCGAAGCATTACAGACATCCTGAATATGCCAGCAGTGCCACGCTGGGATCTAGGAGGGACTGGCTTGGAATATTGGTTTCATACCTTTGTAGCTGTGCCCTTGGATGTGTTAGTGGACCCATCTATAAATATGGGTAGTAACTTCAGCATTATAGGATCATTGTCAGGTTTAAGTGAGATAAAATTCATGAAATTACATAGCACGTAATCATTTTGCAGGCCATCTATAAAGAAGACACATCAGAGTCCTCACATTCTATACCTGAAGGCGCAGCAGCTGTTGTCAAAGCAAAGAAAAGGTTATTGATCCAGAGACCTGGGAGCTGGAGCAACTGGCTCTGTCTCAAAGAGAAACAATGGCAGATCTGAGCTCTTCTTGTCTCTGGATTTGACCTCAGACAACTAATGAAATCTGTAAGTCATAAGGTTTCATACCAGCCAGTCTTTATGCCCACTGCTATTTAGTTCTGAGCTAAGCAGAATGAATTGAGGCTAAAATTAACTTTGTGCCTAAAATCTTGAACAATGCACTCTGAACTAAGCTAGTTTTTAGAGTACTGCCCTTTGGACAAGTTCCAGCACTTATAAGAAGTTCTAGATCCAGCGATAAGATGATCCCAAAGCCTTTGCCTGGAGAAAAAAAAATAGTCCCATGCAGCAAAAAAGCTATCAATGCCCTGTTTGTTCTCCCTTTTTATGGAAACATTGCTGTGACTCTGGGGTGGCAGAAGGTCAAGCCAGCAAGCACCATCTCCGGGACAGTGAGCGGCGACAGTATCTGGTTCCTACTGCCCAGAGTCACAGGGGAATGCTGGGGGCTGAACAGAGAAACCACACAGAGATAAATGAGCACCTGGAGCAGGGACGCAGACAATGACACGTTTGTGGCTGCACCATCCCCACAGAGTTGAGGAGAAACACAACTACCCCACTGCCATTCATTCCCAGGACACCTAAACCCAGCCCCCAACCCTAACCCTAACTGTGATGCTAACCTGAACACGTACCAACATGGAATTCTGTGTTCCATGGCACCTCATTTGGCCTTGACCTATATGCCAGACTTAGTAAATATTCTTGAATGAGGACAACTTTACCAATTTCTCTGACATCTTATTACCTTTTAATAGGATAAGCAGAGGAGTGCTCCATGGTGTTCTAGTAGCACCTTATGGCACTTGACTGTCACCTTCAATTCTTCATTACATTAAACTTATTTTAGGAGATGATGGGGCTTTGTAATTGAACTCTCATGGGCATTTAGAGCAATTCTCTTCAACCTTTAATGTGTGACACAGTAGATTCAGATGGGGGCTGGACTTTCCATTGTTGACAAGCTCACAGGTGGCACCACAACTGAACCATTGTCCACACCAGGGAATGGATCACATTGGGCTTGACTCACTGGAGAGAAGAGGAAAATCTCAGGCAAACAAGAGCCTAATAGGGCTCATGGTGTTCTAGGGAAAACTTGGCAAGATGCTGCAACCACCTGGATAAGCAGTCAGGGATGAGGTAACTCTCCATGAAGACCCACACTATGAAACGCATCAGTACCTTGAAGAAAATCCCCTCCACAAGCTCTCACTGCCATGGGTGCAAGCCACTGCTCATAGGCAGGGAAAGCCCACAGCTGCAGGCTGCCTGGCCTGGGGAGGAGGCAGTGAACAAGCTTCCAGGGGACCCCGTGGAGTTGCCAGGCTCCAACAGAGTGATGAGGAATCCATAGTGCTCCAGAGTGGGATAACAGTCAGGGAGCCGTGCTCTTTATACTGCATTTCCAAACCCAGATCCTAGAGCCACAAGCAACCAAGCAGACAATAACCATAGCCCTGTTTTCTTAGCCCTCACAGCACTCAGTTTTCTGCAAAATGCCTTTGTTAGAGCAGTCTGCTGCCCAAACGGAAGTGGGTATGAAGCTGGCTGGGTTCCTGACTCTTTCTACACACGTATTTCATGGTGGACCAAACTCTGGACTCAAAGAGTATTTATTTATTTTGGAGCCAGATATCAAACTCAGGGCCTTGGACTTGCTGGGCAGGAGTTCAGCTGCTGAGCTATCTCCTGGGCTCCAGGAGTATTTGGATAAGTGCCTGGAGGTTGAAGTTAAAATTAGTTACTGCAGAAGGTAGAGAATGGATGTCAGGAACAGGCCTCCTTGAGGCCCTTCCTGTAGGATGCCAATGTGGAAGCAGCCCAGTGTGATGGGAAAGGGACACTGGATTCACTTGTTACCCCCATGGCTTCATCAAGTTACCCCACTTCTCTGCACTTTGTTTTCCTCATCTACAAAATATTATCTCCTCGCAGGACTCATGTTAGAATGAAATGAGGCATGAACGTCCATGCCAGCACTGAACGCTGGGCCAGTCTTGTCCCGGGCACTCAGGTACAGTGATTCCTTCCTAAGCTTAGTGGTTCACTTGGCCTCCAAAAGCCTCAACTCTGCTGACCATGAGAAGCTTTGCAAGACTGCTGACTTTCGGATGTGATGGCTCACACCTATAATCCACCCTTAATCCCAGCACTCAGGAGGTGGAGGCGGAAGGATCACCATGATTTCAAGGCCAGCCTGGGGTACATAGTGAGTTCAAGGCCAGCCTGGACTAGATAGAGAGATCCTGTCTACACACAATAAACAAACAAACCAAAGAAGTACAGCCACATACCAACTTCCTCTTTCATCTTCTGGCGGCATATCACCTGAACCAGACCAGCCAATTGGAAACCCTTGTATCTCCTCAGCTAGAAATGGTGTAGCAAGGTCTTATGAGAGTTCTCTGGAGCCTGGGTTTGGCCAGATATCATGGTGAGCCCAGAATAGTCCTAGATCATCTGATGATCTGGTGTCCTCCAGCTCTGTTTAGCAACAGAACACTCCCAGAAGCCCTGGCATGGATGATAAGGTGCAAATGCATGAATGGTGAGAGGCTGTGCAATTTATGGGACAGCATACATTGTGCTTGTGGTTCGGTGTTCACTTAAACAAGGCAGGGAAAGAAAGCAATTGAAATGGCTCTCTCATTCCCTTGGTCCCTTTTTTCCAGTCATCTTCATGGAGGAACAGGAGGCAACCCAAAGATTCTTGACTTCTGGGAGGCGCTGGAGGGGCTGCTGTCCTCTGAAAGGTCAGCTGGTGTCATCCTGATGGGGTGACATCCTGAAGGCCTCTTGGGCCGATCCCTGGCTGGGCCTCTTGGGTTGCTCAAACGTTTCTTCTCTTCTTGCACCTCTTTCCTTCTTCCTCTCATGGAAGCTTTCCTGAGGTTGAACAATGCTCTAGAATAACTGGATCAGGCTAAGAATGTGCAGCGGGGAGGAGATGCTGCACCATGGAGGTGACTGGTAGCAGCAGCAGCCCGCAGGCCATTAACCAGACAGGAAAATCTGGAAGGGTCACACAGTGGCCCAGCACTGTCTGAATCACCCCCAGTTCCACTTAGAAAGCTGAGCTTTCACTGCCAGGTCCCAGCTGACTCTGCACCCCATGTCCCCCCATACCCTGTCACGCACCCCAGTCTTCCACCACATGGGCTTTTTAGCATCCACTGGATGTCTCAAGCGTCCATGCTTCAGGAACTTTCCCATGTTGCCCACTCTCCCTGTCATGTTCTCTCCCTTTTTGTTGCTCAGAAAACTGACTCCATGTCAACATCTCTGAGCAAGTTTTCCCAACCCTCCGAGGTACAGCTAGATGCTTTCTTTCCTCTCACAAAGCTCAGCCCATGACTTTCCATTACTGCCTTAGAGCTCTGTCCCTGGCTCATTCCACTGGGCGTGTCTCCACAGAGCCATGGCTTCCTCATCTCTGTGATCTCAGAGCTTGTCTCAGGATTCCATTTGCATGATGTTCTTTAGATGTGTGTCAAATAGAAGAATGAGTGAGTGAGCGACAATAAAAGAGGTGGCTGTGGAGTCAGGACACCATGATTAGTGGCTCAGCTCTGCTGGTGTCTGTATTGTGATCCTAGCCAGTCACTAAACTTCTCCTAACCCCAGAGTTCTCACCCATAGAACAGCAATGGCCACCTATCCATGCTTCCTACCTTGTAGAGCTGCAGGGAGGACCCAGTGACATAACTATGGGAAATTATCTTGTAAGAGGAAAGGGGCAACGTACACACCCCAACGGCACCAAGTGTACGAGACCAAGCTATGTACGCCTCACTGCTGAGCAAGGTAAGCACTGGGAGAGAGGCCTCCCGCTCACTCAACCTGCCAAAAAGCTGTCAGCAGAAGCATCTTTCTGAGCAAGCCTGAAGACAGATGTATGTGCTTATATGGAAATGTGTTTTTAACCAACATAACATGAGAATGGAATTCTTTTTCTCCTCCACATCCAGCCTTGACAGCTAATTAATTCCACTTGGAGGAAGGAACCAGGCATAGAGCAAGCAAGAGCCCTGATTCCCTGTTTGGGAAAGAACGGATAGTAGCTCTCTTGTGCAGATCTGGGGAATGGCAAAGGCTCAACCAGCACACCGGTGTTGAAGGATCTCAAAGATGGTTGAGTCTGACATCATTGATGTTTCCTGACAACCCTGGAAGGGGCCATGACTAGCTCAAGATCTGTAAATGGCAGAACAGAGCATGGCCTCCAGACTCCCTCTCCACAGCTCCTGCCAACAGCATCCTGACCACAGGGGCCATGGGTCTTCGCCAGCCTGCTGGGGGTGCTTTGAGTGGACAGGCATGGACCAAAGTACTTGATCATTAGGGCAGGCCTCAGTCTCTTTTTAGTAGCTACTGTGCTCAAACGACACTTTCCGGTCGATGGGCTGTAGCATCCCCTTGCCTTCTCCTAATAAGCCTCACATTCTCAGCTCCCAGATGCCCCGGGAGCGGCTTTTATTCCCTTAGCAAGGCATTCATGGATGGCCTTCCCCGTGCTGAGGACCTGCGCTGGACTCTGCATGGGCCACTGAGCTCCAAAGCTGCAGTGCAGGGCGCTGTTGGCCTGCCAAGAGACACAGGATGGGTGTGCCAGGTCTCTGGCTCTGCTACCAACTCCCAGGGGTGGGGGTCTTTGACAAAGCGTTGCTATCTTCTGAATCTCAATTTTCAAACCTGTGAGACAAGGCTGAACTCCTTCCCAATTTGAAGCCAAGGAATTTTTTTTGAGGGGGTATACAGGGCCCTAGACCTAGGGCCTCCAGCTTGACCTAAATCCATCCCCAGCTCTTTTCAGTTTTTCTTTTATTTTGTGACATGGTCTCATTAAGTCACTAACCTGTACTCGTCCCACCTCCACCTCCTGAGTGCTGGGATTATAGGACTGTGCCACTATGTCCAGAAAGCTGGAATTCTTGATGCTGCTCCGACAAGATTAAGGGCTTGCATTCAAATTCATTTTCTCAACTCAGATGTCATTCTGGCCAAGGATAGTGGTGCACACCTGTGATCCCAGCACTTGGGAGGCTGAGGCAGGAGGATTGCTGGAAGTTTGAGGCCAGCCTGGACTACACAAGTGAGTTCAAGGCCAGTTGGACTACAGGATAAGACCCTATCTCAAAGAAAAAAGTCAGCCCTACTCCAGAGGAGGAGACAACATGATAACTGAAGTAGCAGCCTGAAGCAGGAGCTGAGAAATTCACCAGCAGCTCCGCGCAGCTCTTTCCTGACTTTGTGAGCAGATGTCTGGCTCACTGTGGCCCCAGGAGGCTGGGCGAGCTGCAGGCACTGTTAGGTATTGCTTGTTATTAACTGTTCCCTCTTCTAGCTGATGTCTTGCCTGGCTTCCTACCGTCTGCCCCAATCATCTCCACGTCCACGGTTCCAACCACCATCTCATGCTGAGGATCCTCAAGCCTGTTCTGCTGCTCCCCCTGGGTCATCTGCCCTTTCCCTTGGTATCACTTCTGGGCTTCAGACAAACACTCAGCTTCTCCCCTAGACAGTCCTACAGGCCACTCCCTTCCAGTGTCCCTGGGCCTCCCAGGGCTGTGTTGCTCTCAGCCTTCCTTGTCACAGCAGCAGGGTCACCACTCAGCTAGCTGACTAAGCAGCCCCCTGGAAACCTCTCCAATGCCCCTCTTCTTCTGCCTACCCAAGCTATCGGCTGATTGGCCCCAAATGTTCTCCCTCCTGATCCTAGCTCATGTCCTTTCCTTCTTATTTCCACTGATCGTCCCCCAGTTCCTACCTCAGCAACTCTTAGTGCCAGTGTCCTAAGGGAGCTTTCTGACTCCTTCTGTGTGGCAGCTCTTCTGTGTGTTCTGCACACCAGAGCTGCCAGCACCAGGCCCCAGCCTTGACTGGGGAATCACACACAAAGTTTTAGCTCACATAAGCCTGGGACTCCCTGGGCTTCTTAATGTAATTTATCATGATTGTGGCCTAGTGTAAGGATCTCTTAGGGACCCTAATGTCAAACTAAGGTGGTGGGCTACTGGGAGGAGAGACACAATCAAAGCATGGTACACACATACATGGAAATGTCACAGTGAGCGTTTTTTTTTTGTTTTTTTTTTCTGTCCTAGAGATCAAACTCAGGACCTTGCACTTGCACTTGCCAGGCAGTTCTAAAGCATTCCTAGCCAGGCCAATGTGTGGCACAGGTGTGATTGTGTTTTTCTTCTAAGACAAAAGGTGTTAATGTAGAGTTGCTTTTTCTAACCTAAAACTTCAGTATTTAGGTTTAATTGCTGTGGTGGCACTTTGTGAGAAATAAGTGGGTTTTTGCCCATCACTGCTATAGCCCCTTTCATGTCCCACTGTAGCTTAGCAGGCCATGGATCACAGCACGCAGGCAAGCAGGAGCCCATAACACAGCTCTAAGGTGGGAGATAGATTAGTGGAGAGAAAATAAAAGGCAAGAAGGCTTTGTAGGAGGTCAGTGAGATACAGAGGACAAAAGCAACAGAAACAAAGAATTCATGACTCTTCTGTCCTTCCTCAAGCCCAAAGGTATAATTAGTACAAATGTTTGTAGATGCAAACACTGACAGATCTTCCCTGGATTCCTTCCAGCAAAGGAGTGTGCTTGGCTAATACCTTCACGCTCTCCTAGGGAAAGGCAGGGTGGAAGTGTGGCCTGATCCCAGAGTCCCCTACTGAACCATCATCCGTGCTTCCCAGGTCCCAAGGATGACACTGAGCACGCCCTTTCTCTTCCTTTGAGTAGCACCCTGCGCATTCTGAGCTTACCTGGCTTTCACAGGATGAACACTGGCTGTGGCAATCCTTTCAACTCTCAGGCTCAGATACTTTCTTCCAGCAACCTCACCCTGCTCATAAGGTACCATCAAGGCTGTCTTTCTGCGTCACCCATTTTTTTCTTTACAGTTCAATATATATTTGCTGTATATTTGCTTTTTCAACACTTCTACTTTAACTCTCTTGGCTGTGATTCATGCTTAGCCCTTGAGGTTCATCTGATTTTCTCCTTGGTTGAGCTGGTGGGGCTGAGGTTGGGGCACTCTTGGACCCAAGTCCCTGTGACTCCCAGGTCCATGTTTTTTCCGCTGCCCCAAGCATCCTTGAGGAGTTTTTGCTTTTCTGATAAAGCAGAGCTTGTCCAAGGGCAATCTGATCTGAGCAGGATGAGGTCAGAAAGCAGATGTGCAGGAGTGAGCACAGCCAAGCTGTGGCTTCCAGGCTGGTGTCTTGCAGTGAGGGCTGCTGAACCCCCAGAGGAGCACCTCTCTGAGAGCATTCCTTAGAGGCAGCGTGAGAAGGACACATCCAAGAGACCTGTGAAGAGGCCAAGTCAACTTGAAAAACTCCTTTGCCCTCTTTGAGCCTCAATTCTTTGTCAACAGCTAAGGGTAGTATATTTGCTTTGGTTCAGCTGAGTGTAGAAATCCTATGAAAAAATGTCTGGGAAAGTGCTTTTAAACTGTGAAGGATTTTTAAATCCATAAGATTCTACTATTCTATGTGCACATGCAAGCAACTGATGCCTGAAAGGGAACCGGAGGATCGACACATTAGTTTGAAATGCTGAACTGACCAGGAAGTGAATTGGTCAAGGGCTACATGTGGTTTTCTAACCAAGGATCCTAATTTGTCTTGGGACAGCCCAAGACTCCTGTAAAACAGTACTGTTCAGGTTGTAACACACTAAAGATTAAGACATATGGGCAAGATACCCAAATTTACAGCATATTGGCTATTTTGCAATTTGAAAATCTGAAACCAGATTTTGGAAAGAACTATATTTCTCCCAGCCAAGCAGCAAAGCCAAAGACAGAATCCAGCAGAGAAGGTCCAGTGTGTGCTTCCAGAGTGTAACCGGGGTTGGCGAACCGAGAGGTCCGCAGGGCAAGGCAGTGAAAGTGAGATAACGGGTGAAGAATGAGGTGGGCAGGGCTTCTGATGGCAGCTGATACTCAACACCAGCCTCGCTGGCCTGGTAGTAATCAGGGCTGAGAAGGCCAGATTTTCTGATTGTTCAGGAGAATCAAAAAATCTATGTTTTTTATAATTTTTAAAAAAGCTTTTGTTTATTTATTTATTTGGTACAAGGTCTAGCTATGCAGCTCAGCCTCGTAGTGTTCCTCCTGTTTTAACCTCCCTAACACTGGGATTACAGGAGTGCACCAGCACACCTGGTTTTACTGGCTGACATGGTGTGTCCAGGTTCTGGGAATGGCACGGCATGAGGTACCAAGGATCAAACCTGGGTCCTTCTGCTTGCCAGGCAGGCTCTTAGACTGATGAACTATCTCCCCAACCCAAAATTTGTGTCTTTATAGGTGCATATATGAGAAATTTTCATTTTTAAATATTAGCAGTCAAAAAAATTATTTTATTTATTTTATTGTGCTACTACTGACTGAACTCAGGACCTTATGTTTGCGAAGGCAGGCACTTATGCCGCTGAGTTATCTCCCTGGCCTGTAAATTATTGTTTTTTGTTTTTGTGCTTTTATGGTCCTGGGGATCAAACTCAGAAACTTGTGCTTGCCAGGCAGGCACTTATGCAGCTGAGCTATCTCCCTGGTCAAACAAATTTAAAACCTTGTGTGGGCCAAGCTAAATAGCCATGCTGACTACTTTTGACCACCCACTTTTAGCTTCTGGTCTGGACCTGGCTGCCCAGGGCAACTATTTAGGGGAACTTTTAGATATGGCTGTGCTCAGACCTTGCCACAGACCAATTAAAATCTGAATTTCTGAGGATGGAATGCAAGCATGATCCAAGCCACTTCGGTGAGCAGCGAAGTTAGAGAGCCAGTACTTTACAGCCCTGCTACACGAAATCTAGTCCTAAGCCAACAGAATTGGCCCTGGGGGTGCTGTCAGGCTCTTTATGGATGAAACCAGGAATTGGTGATACCAAAGAATCAGGGGTTAAGTCCTATATCTCAGGTTTTAAAATGCATATTAATAACCCAAGCATGTTAATAAAATGCAGGCTCTAACTCACCAGGTTTGAGGCAGGGCCTGAGATTCGGAATTTCCAGAGCTTCTGGGTGGTGCTGCCCTTGTGGTGCAAAGGCACAGAGTGACCAGAGCCTTGACCAGGCATCGGCAAAACCCACAGCAATAGGACAATCCCAGCCTGTCTTCATACAGCTTGCAAAGATAACTTCCCATTTTTTTATTGGTTGAAAAAAATCATGAAAATTATATGAAATCCTAAAGCAGCTGTCCGTAAATAAAGTTTAACTGGAATACAGCCACATCCATTCATTTCTATATTGTTCATGACTGCTTTTGCACCGCAAACTCACAGTGAAGTAGTTGAGAAAGAGACCATTTAGACTACAACACCTAAGACATTGACTTCCTGGCCTTTATAGAAAATTAGCCCAACCCCAGCAGGTTCCTGCCTTGCCCTCTGTTGAAAGCCCTGCTGAGGGTGTCAGCCTGTTGTGGCTTAGGGCTCTTCAAGGCAAACAATACAATATAGGACACACATAAAATGATTTATAGCAGTCACCCAAAAAATCATATACAAAGAGAGTGCAGGAAATCTGCCCACACACTAAAGACCAAAGAATCCAGCTGAGGGCTTGGACCCATGATAATGTCCTACACAAGTCCAGCTCAAGTTCTAGAGCCCCCAAAAATGCTGTCCATGAGTCCAGATGGAGGCCAAGAGCCCACAACTATGGCCGATGCAGGCCCACTTCACAGATCTGTGCTGGGAAGGCCCAAAGGTCAGTGGTGGAAGCTAGAAAATCTGTGCCAGTGGCATGAAGGATCTGAGCCAGCAGGCTGAGGGAGCTGCACTGGAGCCAGGGAGCAGCATTCAGAGTAAAGACCAGAGCTCCCCCAAATAATACCACAGCCATCCGTAGTGACAGTGAGGTCCTGCGCTCTTCTCACAATGAGGAAAGCTGAGTTGCCATCAGGAAAACCAAGAACCTTCTCCACAAAACTTATGCATCATCATCCCCTGTGGATCCAGGCAGCAGTGCTAGGTGAACCACAGCCACTCTCAGCGACAAGTTCCTGAGCTCCTTTGTGATGAGAACAGCCAAGTTCATCAGGAAAGCCAGCATGACAAGCTCCTCCAAGAGAACCAACAGCTCCCCACAGCCCCTCAAACCTCCAACAGCTTTCCTAATAGCCTCTTCCCACTCCCAACAGCCCCTCTTCCTCTCCAGTTCTGCCTTCTATGTTGCCAGCAACAATCCTCGAGTGGGCTCCCATAGCCAGCACCACGCTGGTTCAGTTCTGCTGGGTGTTAAAAGTGGACCGCCTGTTGTTAGTCCACCACACAGTCTAATCCACCTGGCAAGATGGCACACGGGCATCCTAGTGTCTACCTCCCTGGTATGATTAGGTCAGATGTGAGGAGTTCCTGCTGTTCTTGGCTTGCTGTAGATATTCTGCACTTCCCTCTGGCTGGGTGTATTTCCTTCCACTAGATGTTGCATTGCCTCTGCTTGAAAGTAGAGAAATGCTTCTGAGGATGTAAAGGACGTGGGGCTGGAAGCATGTTGTATTCAATAAATAAAAGCAAGCAGCATTGGCCATGCTGTCCACACACCTTCCCTGTGGCTCTGTCCATCCTCGCAGGCACCTACACAGTCCAGTCTCCAGGTACTCTTAGCTGGTGCCACTGTGGCCAATCTATTATCTCATGAATCCAAAGCCACCATCTTTCACCCTGCTTTGGATACTGCAGCTGGACCTCGGAGGTGTTTCTTTTTTTTTTTTTCCCCATAATTTTATTGATAAACAAATAGCAATGAGACAGTTTCAAATCAAATTGGTAGGACAGTTTCAATAATTCACACATTGCATACATTCTTCCTAGTGGTTAATTGCTGTACAAGATGTGGACATGATATCCTATTTACAAACACTATTAGAACAAATCGCTCTATTCATTAAGAGAATGTAACTATATATCTATCCTAACCACTTTGAATATACAGATACAAAATGGACATTCATCTGTATCCCCTTTTTTTGTTAAGTTCCGTTATTTGAATATTATAGGTGTGTAAACTCAGCAAAATATTCTAAAAGAGTCCAGTAGCCCATAATAGTATTGGGTCTTCTGCTTGACTGGCGATGTCAGAAATTGTTGACCTGAGTCCCCTATAGTTCAACATAACAGCATGGCTTTACTTCTTACATTTCGTTTTTATACTTTTCTGCTGGATGGTTAAGATCAAGGTAAAGCAGGACCTATGCAACAAGAGTTGTAGCTTTTGGGCCTGATAAGGTCAGTGAAATCCCCTCAGGATTTATCCTGAGATCCTGTACCTCAGATTGTAGAACCTTTGTCAGTGTCAGCCATGTGGATGAGTCATGGCCATTGCTTGGCCAATGTGCTCTCTGTGAAAGCCTGAGAAAATGTTTTCTCTCCAAGTGACTCTCCTTAGGCACACTTTATATCATCGATCACTTTCCTCTTTGGCCCATAATCTCCTTGATCAGAAAATTTGGGACACTACTGAGTTACATGACGTTATAGTACAGGTTCTCATATGTCCTGAGTCTTAATTGACCTTAGAAGACTAGGGCCAAAATGTTGGCTTTCCTTGTAGCCCTCCTTTTTCTCTAATTTTGGCCTGTAAACTTAGGTTGTTAACCATCCAGAAGAGAAACTTATTGTTATTACCATACAACTTAGGCTGTTAAGCTTAACTTCACTATCTGTCTGCATATCAAACATCTTAGGCATAATATAGGTATTTTTCATCAAGTATTGATATGTTGAGCTTTATGTCCCTACAGAATATGATAAAAAAAATTAAAAAAAGAATATATTTTAAAAATAGGCATAAAGAATTATATACTTCTTATGTCGGAGGTGTTTCTTCATTGCCAGGGCATTGGTGTCAGGCTTTGTCATGGGGCTCTGCCAGGCCAGAGTAAGGGGAAGCACTACCCTGCCTGCTCCTGGGGTGCTGCTCTTTGGCACAGCCAGCCTGCCTAGCGGCTGTGCTCAGCCCGGCAGCACTCACCTGCCGGACCTCGCAGGGTGGTCCAGCGTCTGGCCTCCTGCAGGCTGCTTCTGTTGGTGGGCTCCAGGCTGCCCACACCACTGGTAGCTTTCTCTGCCACCTGGAATGCTTGTCCTTTGCACCAACTCTGCCCCATACTTGAGGCAAGTTTCCTGTCACAGAAAGCTCTGTGGTCAGACAGCAGCAGTGTGTTCCCCAAACAGTTGGAATCTTAGTCACAGAGGGAGCGAGAAGGGAGATAAGAGAGCTCCTTTGAAGACCATGGTTCTTTTTCCTTTTCTCTCCCTCAGCTTCAGAGATCATAAGTACTCTCTGCTCTACTACCTCTGTGCCCTTGAGAGTTCTCATTTCCCCTTCTAATAATTACCATGTCACTAGGTAAAAGTCCCTTGTGATTATGTGTTATCTAGAATGGTCAAATGCACAAAAACAGGAAGTAGGATAGTTCTGATTCCCAGGGGCAGGAAGAAGGGAGCAACAGAAAGCTGGTCTGTAACAGGGCAAGGGCTTCAGCTTGAGATGAAAATATCCCGGGGATATATGGTAACAATGGTTGCTCAGCAGCACAAATGTACTTGATGATACTGAACTGCATGCTTCAAAATGGTTGAAATGATAAATTGTGTTATGTAAGTATAAAACTGCAGCTTCTATGTCCTGATTGGGCCTCAGGGGACACACTGGCCATTGCAGCTGCATCCTAAGTGGCCCTTCCTCTGGGTCTCCTGCTTTAATTTAATTCATCTGTCAGCCAGCAACAAAATCCATGCTCCTCAGTGCAGCTCTGCCCTGCCCATCTCTCATTGCAAGCCCTCTATCTGGCTTCCCAATGCTTTACAAGCAGGGTTCCAACCTCTGAGCCAGGCATTCAAAGCCCTTGACCATCCAAGGCCATTGTACCTTCCAAACCTTGAGGCCCGTTGCTCCTCATCTGTCTCTCTTCTATGTCCAGCCAGGCGGTACAATTCCTCTCCTTTCTGCTTACTCTGACCGACGTTTCCACCTCTGCACTTGCTCAGACTCTCCCTTCCTCTGTTCCTTCTATCTCCATGTTGTCTCAAATTCAAGGCCAAATGCTCTGTAAGACTGCACTACCAGCTCCCAGTGTGAAACACTCATCCTGTACAATGCGCGGGCTGCCTCTCTTGCAATGCAATTGTGTGCATGACTCTTCTTCCCTACAATGGGGAGGCGTCCTGAGACCAAATTCATATTGAAATAATCCTTAGATTCCCTAAAGTATGTCAAGGGAGCCTTGCACATAAGCATCTAGTAAAGATAAACCATTAAGAGAGAGAGAGAGAGAGAGAGAGAGAGAGAGAGAGAGAGAGACTTAAAATGTCTATGAAGCTCTCAAACGCATCTTTGTTCTAGGGCAGTCATGGCTAAACCATTTTGCTCTTGCCTCCAGTCTAATCAATTGGAGGTAGCTGCTTGAAGTGCTGTGTAAAGATAGATAAAGCCACATCCAGTCTCGGGATAAAAGCATGTGATTGACTAGTAATGTCTTCCATGGTTCTAGGATGGAAAATAGCAACAAGCACGAGATAGATCAACACGTCTGTTCTAGTTGCTCAGAGGAGCAGATACTGTGATTCCCTGGGCATGTGCGGTGCACTCAATTCAAAGTGGAAGGTCAGGATCAAGGAAGATAGGATATTTTTTTCAAAGAAAGGTAGTGTTTTAAAAAAAATGTTTTATTCTTCTCTGAATCACTTTTAATTGGTAGTGGGAAATTTCTATGTGGTCCTAGTCCTGTGCATCAGTGTAGTGGTTGATTGTGTCAACTTGAGCAGTTCAGAAGCTTAACTAACTCAGCTCAGCAATTCTACACCGTAGGATGTAGAAGGCCCTCCCTAGGGCAGCTCACCACCTGGATCATATAAAATGGAAATGAGGACAGATGAGGACTTCTGGCTTTTGCCTTCAGTTTGAATGGTGCCTCTTGGCTTCTAGCACAAATTCTTTGGCTTCTGCCCTGGATTCTTAAGCCTTTCAGTGTAGACTCATCTCAGCAGCCTTCTGTTGCAGACCATTGGCCTCGACTTGCACAGAACACTGCAATGAGCTCCAGACGTTGGACTGAATGCTTTGTCTCCAGCATGAAGACACCCTCTGCACACGCCCTCATCCAACTCTGGCAACCTGGTAATCTGTTTCTCTAGTAAAACTCTGGTACAGTCAGTTCTTGTCTAATCAATTATATCAATAAGGGTTCAATTCTAGCTATTTTAAGTAAAATGCCATATGATGCAGAGCATTAGGTCTTAGAAAACCCTTGATAAAAGTGAGGTACAGAGATCTCTGTCCCAGCCAGGAAGACGGATGAGCATCCAAATTTAAGGGTGCCATCATAAGCCCTGTTCTGTTTCTCCTTCCCTCTCCCTCTCCTCCTCTTTCTCTCTCTTCTTCCCTTCCCTGTACTTGCCCTCTGGCTCTGTGTCTGGAAAATTTTTTCTCATCTTCTGCTTAGCAGTGGGGAGAGTTGGGGCAAGTCTTCCACAGGAGTGGTGGCTTGTCCGGCTTCCACTGCCACCGTTGCTGCTGTATTCTGACCCAGCGATGGTGTTGTGGGGTGCTGTCATGGATGCTGTCAGGGTGAGGGGAGGCTCCAGCCCTGGGTCTGAGTCTGGTTCAATCCATTATCAGAGGACTTTGCTGATGTAGGTAGTGGGTGTGGCTGACTCAGTGGCCTCTATCAGAGACTCTGCTGGTCTCTCTTGCTGAGCAGCAGGACAGCCTTTGATCCCACCCACAGCTTAGCGCTGTGTGTCCCGGAGTCCAGTGTGGCGTGACTCGTGGCCTTCCAGTGGCTGGCACTCTCACACGGGAAGTGACTGCAGCCAGTGGGTGCCCCCATCAGGCCCTAGGACCTAGGAAGACTAAGAGGTAGACATCCATCCTGAGGCTACTCCATAAGCACAGGAGCCTGAAACATGTCCAGAGGAGGAAAAGGAGCCTGATATCTTTTTTTTTTTAATTTTTTTTATTTATTTGAGAGAGAGAGAGAGAGAGAGAGAGAGAGAGAGAGAGAGAGAGAGGGGTGTGTGTGTGTGGCCAGCTCAGCCCACCAGGGGGCGGGGCTGGCTGGCATGTGGTGCTGGGGGATTGAACCGTGGTCCCTGATGCTTTGCTAAGCTTGTTCCAAGTAGGTGCTTTAGACCACTGAGCCATCTCTCCAGCCCCTGATATCTTTTTTTAACACAAGATACATCACCAAATTTTAATCTTCCCAACATTGCCTGGGGAGGGAGAGACAAGAAGGCATAAATAAGCAGTTTGTTCTCTACAGACTCTGTATTTCTGCTGCAGGGTTGAAGGGAAACTTGGGCTCAACAGCTACCAAGTTCATGAAAACAGAGACCCTGAATATGATGTGCCTGCTGTGGATTCAGCCAGCACCACGCCATGAGTGTCAGCCTGATTGTGTGCCCAGACTCAGCTGCCCATTTTCCAGGTACGGCATGTGACAGGGGAGCACGAAGAACATCACTGCGAGTGTACAGTCAGAAGGATCCAGGCTGGAACCTCCTGGGCCAGCGACAAAGGCTCATCGACCGGTGAGCTGTAAAGAAATGAAGGTGGAGGAGGAACAGACAAATTAAGCAACAAAAAGATTCGAAGAAGACATCAAACTATTGAAATAAGGTAGACTAAACTAAATCTTGGAAGGTGCAGAGGGCTGATAATGCTGTACAAAGAAACACTGAGTGTGGTGCCACAGTCTAGTCCTAGAGTGGTCTCTTTAGCCTCTGTGGAGGCTGAAGCGGGAGGATCACAAGTTCAAGACCAGGCCGGGCAACTTAGTGAGACCTGGCCTCAGAGCAAAATTTAAAAGGGCTGACATGGTGGCTCAGGGGTAGAGCACTTGCTTAGCCTGTGTGGTGCCCTGGGTTTGATCTCAGTACTCAAAAAATAAATAAATAAAACTTTAAAAATTAATAGAAACAATATAAATAATATACGAAACTGTTTTTGGAGGACCAGAGAGGTCTGAAATAAGACCTTTCATTGTGCCCTGGTGGAGTTCACTTTATTATAATTCATTGAACTATTGCTTGATTTCTGTGGGTTTCCTGTATCTGTGTTTCATGTTATAATAAATGTATTTAATTTTTTTTTTGAGATAAACTCTCACTCTGTAGTTCAGGCTGGTCTTGAACTCACAATATAGCCCAGGGTGTGAGAATCTTCCTGCCTCAGCTTCCAGAGTGCGGAGATTACAGGCATGTGCCACTGCACGCAGCTATATTTTTGAAAAGTAAACTGTAGGAGCCAGGGTCGATCAGCAGCGCAGTGCCTGCCTGGCAGGTGTGAGGCCCTGAGTTCAATTCCTGATACAAATAAAAAAATAAAAAAGAAAAGAAGTAAGAAAGCAGAGAGATACTAAGCTTCAGAGATGAGCCCTGTGGCAGGTGCAAGAGCTCTGGAGCCTGGGGGGGATCATAGATTGAAATACTGGGAGCCAATCTCTCCGTCCAGGGGCCTCAGTGTCCACCTCCAGAGCAGTGGACCAGCGTGGTCAGCAGCTCTGGTCCCCCTGCACATCCCGCAGACTCTGGTCAGCTTGTGGCAGTGTCAGCCCATTCACTGTCTCTGTTTTCAAGATAGTCCAACCCTGGGGAGAGGGCTCAGCAGCACAAGTGGCTGTGTGGCAAATGCAAGGTCCTGAGTTTGATTCCTGGTACAAAAAAAAACCTTTTAAACACACGATGCTGTCACCTGCAAACTAAGACATTTACAACGTGACAAGCCTTACCTTACTGATATTAGTGTGGTTTCCTGGTTTCCTATTGTGAAGATGCTGACTGCTGGGGGCAGCAACGTGCCCAACTAAGAGAAACTCAAGGCTCAGGGATTCAGTGGGGTGGGACCACGTGGGACAGCAGGCGGAGCTACCAGGGAATCTGTTCTTTGTCATCCTGATTTAAAAAAAAAACAGGATCAACCAGCTTCTGATTTTTATCTTTTGTCTTCCTCCACTTCCTGCCTGAAACTAGAATAAATGCCTGAAGGCCCCACAGCTGACTTTGATCCTGAGAGGGAGGGGAGGACAGAGGACAGAGGGAAGGTGGTGGAAGTGCTCCAGCTCACAACTCCATCCCCGCTGCTGACTCCTCATTCTTAACCCTGTTGGTTGGTTGGGTTTCTGTTATTTGCAGCAAAATGCCCTCCTGAAGGACTGAGCGGCTCTGTTGGTTGTAGTAGAGGGTTCCCTGCATGGAAAAGGAGGTGTCCGTGAGTGGCAGAAACAGATGCAATCCTTGCCTTGTAGTGTCAGGGCTTTCAAGAGCCAATTATGAAAAATCTTTGCTCTAGTCCAGAGGCGGAAATGACACTGGCCTTGGGGCTTCCTTGGTCCTGCAGACTGGTGGTGAGCAGGGACTATTTCAGGGTAACAGAAACGCAGGGATTGAGACTCCTGCACCGTGAACCGGTGAACAACTGAGACCATGAAGGGAGAGACACTTCCCCTGCAGAATGTGCAGGGAAGCACTGGCACTTTGATGGGCTTGTCACTGTTGTAACTCTTGTGTAGGTGATCAGAGTAAAGCCGACATTTCCCGAGTGTCTCAGGGTGCTGGCCTTTGAGCCAGAACCAGATAGGCGAGAGGCCCATTGCTGGCCGGCCAAAGGATTTGGCCAGCTCATTTTCTCCATATCCAGAGTAGGAAGGGGTGTGGCTGGGCCTGCCTTTGTGGAACACTGGGACACTGGACTGGGTGGAGGCCGTGACTGCATCCCTCCAGCCCATGTGGCCCTAACAGGTGCTCTACAAGGGTAGCCGTCTGTCCTTTTTCTCTGGTACCCAGTGAGGCCTCCTTAAAGGGCCATTCAACTTAAATTTAAATTGTGACATCAGGGCTGAATAGAACCAGAATGATTCTCTGCTCCAGCACCCACCTGAGGCCAGGATCTCGGCTGCGGGTCCCTTCAGAGGGAGAGCTGCCTCTGTCTGTGTGCTCTCAGGAGCAGGTGCTACCTGTGCCCAAGGCGGCATCACCCAGCTAGGACAGTTCTGCTTGTTAGCCGGTTACTCATCCAGACTAGGTTGACATCAGCCTCCCTGGAAGCAGGCCCCAGCGCTGCCTGTGCCGCTCACGCTCAGCTGCCTAAGCTCTGGGCCAGGTGCCACGTTCTGCCTGGCACATCTCTCGCTGGCTCTCTCCCGAGGTTACTGCTTCCTCTGTTGTATCAGGTGACTCATCCCATTATTCAGAAGGAGGTTCAAAGCAGCAGTCCCACAGCACCTGGTCTCTAGGGCTCAGATGCTGACAGCCAGCTCATGTACCCGGCCTGGTCGGCAGGTTTTTGTTTGTATTTTCCACTCACTGCATCTTGCTTGGCTTACGTTGGCTCACCATTCTGGAGGCAGCAGGCCCTGAGTGGTGGACCCCATCGCTTTTAGACCTCTGGTGGAGCAGCATGAGGTGGAGGGGCCAGCACTTGGGGGGACACCCACTCCACCTTGTGGTTGAGAAGTGAGAGAGAGGAGGGGGCTGAGGTCTCACTGTCCCCTCTTAGGCCTCCCCACATGCCCTGAAAACTTCCCCTAGAGCTCACCTTTTAGAGGCCCACTGAGTGTTTATTACACTGCAAATTGAACCCAGACACTCATGCCTATTTGGTAAGCACTCTGCCACTGAGCCCTTTCTAGTTTTTATTTTGAGACAATCTCGCTAAGTTGCCGTGCCTAGGCTTAAACTTGAGATCCTTCAGCCACAACCTTGCACGTAGCTGAGATTACAGGCATGCAGCACCATGCCAAGATGGACGATGTGGTTTATGTTAACAGCAAAATGATGTATTCATATACAGACATATGTTTTTAATATTATATATATTATTTTATTTTTGGATACAGGGTCTCACTACACAGTTCAGACCCATAGTGATTCTACTGTCTCAGCCTCCTCAGCGCTGGGATTATAGGAGTCAGTCACCACACCCAGTTTTGGGCTGGCAGGGCATGTGGTACCAGGGATTGAACTCATGACCTTGCACTTGCAGGGCAGGTGCTTAGGCCAAGCTCACAGCCACTCTCCCACATCCCACCTTGATCTTTTTACTTCTCCTCCCCTTCCCTGTCTCCCATCCCCAGCATTCCTTCCCATTGCCACATAATCCAGCTCCCAATTTCCTGTCATCTGTCCTTTATTTTACTCTTAAAATGCCAGGCCTGGTGGCACATGCCTGTAATTCTAGCATTCATGAGACTGGAGTCATGAGAATTTCCATGAGCTTGAAGCCAGTCTGGGGTACACGGTAAGTTCAGGGCTAGGCTGAGCTGCATAGCAAGACCCTGTTTCGAAGACCACAATGGCAGTGTGTATGACTAGTCATTGAACAGACTTAGATGAGATATTTGTACTACTAATATCCACAGCGATAGGCAAGAGGAGGAAGGAATTCAATATCCAATGGCAAGTACCTCTTTCCAGTGGTCTGGTGGTTAGAATTTGGTACTCTCAAATGTCCACTGACAGATACTGACTCAGTAAAACGTGGTATATACACACAATGGAATATTATTCAGTCTTTTAAAAAGAATGAACTTAGACACTCTACAGTATGGGTCAACCTTGAAGATATTATGCTGAGTGAAATAAGCCAATCCCAAAGGGTCAAGCGCTTGGGACTCTACCTTTATAAGATATGAAGTGTAGTCAAAGTCATAGAAACAGAATAGAACTGGGATTTGTGGGGGTTGATGCAGGAAAGGCGAGGAGCTATAGTTTAATAGGTATATAGCATTTCACTTGAGACAGAGGAAGAAGTTCTGGAAATGGTTATCAATGGTTACACAATATGAATGTATTTAAAGATCGATAAAATGATAAATGTTGCATTGTATACATTTGACTACAATTGAGAGAGAAGAGGGAGGGGAGGATGGGAAGGGAGGATAAGGGAGGGGAAAGGAGAGAGAAGAGATGATGCCCAGGCAGAGAAGGTTACTGTGATAGCAGAGCAACTCTGTAGAGAAAGTGAGACTCACCCCCCTGAAGCTCTAGGATTTCATCTGCTGCAGTGTAGGCTTCAGCCTCCTTTCAGTGGATGAGCTCATGTGAGCAAAGCTTTAGGGCAGGCATTAAAGCCGATTATGTGCCACTCTAGACCAGATGTGATCATAAATCCAGACAGAATAAAAGCTAATGATACCTTTGGATGGGTCTATGACACCTGTTTGTTCTTACTTTGCTAGCTGTCAGGAAGGTAAGAGTTCACATTCAACTAGGCATCATGCATGTTTAACTCCTTTTCACTTAGAGGGTCATGCTTTTCTCCTCTGCTTTCCCCCACTCTTTGGGAGGAACCACGTGTTCATCTCTATGTCTGTGATGCTGCAAATGTGAAATTGCATATGGTGAGTGTGTCCAGTGCACAGGGAGAGAAAAGCTGGCTGGGTGGGAGGGGTATGAGGGCCAGGACTCTAGGGGGCCTTGAGGGTAGGGTGTAGTTGAACAATCCTGTTGTATCCTGTATAGGAGGGAACATGTGAGATGAGACCTCTGAGTGGTTAAGAAGGACAAAGTGTGAGTGTGGGTGGGCAAGTAGTGACAGAGACTTAGAAGAGCTCTCATTTGGAAATCCTTACATTAACCCTGTGTGGTAGGCATGACTATTAACCACTCCCATAGGTTAGATAAGAAAAGCAGGCTTGGAGGAAGGATTTCATCCACATTCTGTAACAAGTTAGCAGCAGAGCTGGAACTAGAGCTGTTTTCCAGGCCCAGGTCCAAGACACCTGTTCTGAAACCTATAAAAACTGAGACCCTGAACTACATTACTAGTTCTCATTGACACACATTAGAGAGTCGCTATAATTCAAAGATGGCTCCCATTATCTCCTCCTTTCAGTATTATGTCCTTGTCTGTTGGCACTGTTGCCTGCTTCCAACTGATAGCAGAGAAGGCAGAGAAGGTAATGAGATATCACTGCTAAGACTACATGGTGAAAGTGACAAGGCTTTGCAGCTGTAATTAAGGTCCCTAATCAATTGGCTTTGAATCAATCAAAAGTATATTAACCTAAAGAGGAGTAAGTTGTATGATAAGTTGAGCCCTTCATAGAGGGTCCAGTCCTTCCTGGAAGTCAGAGGACCACTCGGCTGCCAATGTGAAGGTACACACTACCCTGAATTCTACAGCCACAAAGACACTCTGAGATGAGGATCGAGGCAGTCATTCCTGGACTCCCAGTGCAGGACAAATGTGAGAGACTACAGTGTTGTGCTAAGATGCCACATCTGTGGTAATCTGTTGTGCACCAATGGAAAACCAATAGAGTGGGTAAACATACTCATCTTTCTCAAGAACTCTAGAGAGAAAATCATACGCTAACTGGTTGTCAGGTTAACATGACCTCAGTAGATACATGAATCCACTTGAAGCTGATGCTTTATCTTCTTCAGTTCTTTTTAAAATTATATACAGCTCCTGGAGTTCATCCTGTCCTGACAATAACCAGGCAACCATAAGTGCTGGAGAAGATGTAGAGAAATTAGAGCCCTCAGACACTGCTGGTGAGAAGATAAAATGGTGTGGGAAAGACTTTGGAAGTTCCTTAAGAGATTAAGTAATAGTTACCAGCAGAGCTAGCAATTCGACTTCTAGGAATACATTCAAAAGAACTAAAGGAGTTGTTTGAACAAAATGTTTATAGAAACATTATATACAGGGGCTGGGGAGATGCTTCAGTAGAATAAGCACTTCCCTGGCAAGCACAAGGGTCTGAGTTCAATCCTCGGTTCTGCAAAAAAAAAAAAAAAAAAAAAAAAGAAAGAAAGAAACATTATATATAATATCCAAAAGTTGGAATAAACCAAATGTCTACCAGCTGATAAATGGATAAAGGAAATGTAGTAGCTCTATATAATAGAATATTATTCAACAACAAAAATCAATAAGTTATAATATGTGGCACAGCCTGGATTAAACATAACAATACTATAGTAAGTGAAATAAGCCAGCCACAAAAACCCACTTATTATATGAGTCCATTTATATGAGAAACCCAAATAGGCAAATCCATACAGGCAGAAAGTAGGTTTGATCCCCAGTGCTGCAGAGAAGGAGGGGAGAAGGGAAGGAGGAAGAGAGGGAGAGAGCTGAGGGAGGGAGAAGGCAGATTAGTGGTGGGCAGTAGCTAAGAAAGATATCTGGGAAACAACCGTTGATGGGTGGATGGACTGAGGGCTTCTTTTCAGGGGGAGGAAATGTTCTGAAACCAGGTAGTGGTGATGGTTGTAAATCTGCTGAGTACACTAAAACCCTCTCGATTTTATGCTTCACAGGGGTGAGTCATTGTCTAGATGTAGTGGCACACCTGCTTGCAACTCCTCTGGAGGCTGAAGCAGGAGGATCACAAATTTGAGGTTGACTTATGCACTTTAGAGAGACTCTGTTTTATAGAGATTAAAAAACACAACACAACTGGGGATGTAGCTCAGAGTACTTGCCTAGCATCTGTGAAGCCCTGGGTTCAATTCCCCAGAAAGACAGACACATCTAAAAGATGAACTTTATAAAATTATATTAAAATTAATTAAGGATATACTGCTTTAAAAATATCTTTAGTGTGGCCAGGGAGATGGCTCAGTAGAATAAGCACTTCCCTGGCAAGTGCAAGGGCCTGAGTTCAATCCCCGGTTCTGCAAAAAAAAAAAAATCTTTAGTGGGCTGGGGAGATAGCTCAATAGAATAAGTGCTTGCCTGACAAGCACAAGATCCTGAGTTCAATCCCTGGTATGGGGAGTGGGGAGGAAGAGGGAATTATAGATAGATAGATAGATAGATGATAGATAGATAGATAGATAGATAGATCTTTAAACCAGGCATAGTGATGTATGTTTGTAATCCCTGCACCCAGAAAGTTGAGGCAGGAGGACTGGGAGTCTGAGAGCAGCCCGGGCTACTTGTTGAGTGGCCAGTGAGCTTGAGGTCTTTTGCTCAGTTCATATGGGAAGCACGAATTGGCCAAGTGCAGCTCCACTAGCAGTCACCAGACAGCAGTGGACAGAGCCCGCCGCTGCCGATGCTCTCACCAGCCGCCGCCAGCCGGCGCTGCTCCAGACACTGTAGGCCGGCTCTGCGAGGCCTTGGCCACTACCGCTCATCCCTGTTAGCTGCTGCTCTCCATTGGCTGCTGGGCTCTGGAGCTCCTCGGTGTCAACAGCTCTGTCTAGTCACTGCGCCCACAGTACTCAGGAGAAATGCTAAGGAGATTTGTGAGGCTTTTGGCGTCCACATTATCTGAGAGATAAATCACAAGCAGATTGGCTGGGCTTCGTGGCTCAGTTGAATTCAAGGACAGCTGGACCTACAAAATGAGCTCAAGGCCAGTATGACCACCAAGATTTCTTTTGTTGTGTGTGGCTAGCTCAGCCTGCCCTGGGGGCAGGGCTGTCATGGCACGTGGTGCCAGGGATTGAACCCCGGTCCCTGTGCTTTCCTAAGCTGGCACTTTAGACTGCTGAGCTATCTCACCAGCCCAATATTTTTATCTTAACAGAGCCTGTGCTACAGTCCAGGAGGGCAACTACAAAAGAAGGAGCTTTCTTCGAGCAACACTCAAGCAGCCTCTGGAGAGTGTTACTTATCCCACAGCTTGTCGGCCTATTTCAGTGAGGGTCAGGGCTAAAACCAGGACATCTTCTGGAGTCCTTCTGCGAATGCTGGGTATGCAAATAAGGGGCCCAGCTCCCTCCTCTTCCTGCTTCTACTCCAGGCTGCTGTCTGTGCTCTCTAAACTGCAGCAGTATGGACAGAAGTGGTAGCCATGAGGAGGGCACCTTGCTGCTTGGCTGTCTTCTTGTTGGACTGGAGAGTGGTGGTTTGATAGCCAAGTGGGTACTGGAGAAAACTGTCCAAGTCCAAAGTCCACTGGCCTGGCAAGTGCAAGGGCCTGAGTTCAATCCCTGGTTCAAAAAAAAATCCACTGGGATGCAAAGGGGAGTGAAAAGGAGTACAGAGAGGAACAAGCAGCCAATGGCTAAATCACACATCTGATAAGGATTTAATTCCAAAGTCTATAAGGAACTCTTACAACTCAACAACAAAAACAAATGAACTGATTAAAAATAGGCAAAGGCCCTAAGTAGACATTTTTCTGAAGACTTGCAAAGAGGCAACAGATACATGAACAGGTGCCAACAGTGCTGATCATCAGAGAAATGCAGATCAGAACTGCGATGAGGGAAAGGAGGAAAAAAAAAGGAAGGGAAAAAGAAATATATATGTATGTACACAGGATAGCTTGGATAACTGTACTGCCAGTTTCTGCTGGTCTATTGAAAGGAACAGTTATGGTTAAATTTCTTTTCTCTCTTTTTTAATTTGTTATAATTTTGAGCCTCATATTACATGTTTATATCTGATAATTTAAGCAACTAATTTGAAGACAACAATATGCAATATAGCAATCATTGTTGGATTGCTATCATTTTGTTTAGTGAAATTCTGTATCAGTTCTACTGTGTAGTTTTTTGATTGTTCTGCTTTTTACAATTTTTGGTATTCTCTTTAAAAAAGTTTTAAAAGAAATACAAGGAGCTAGGGCCTCACAACTGTTAGGCTGATAGTAAGGCAGGCATGGTGGTGCGTGCCTCTAATCCCAGCACTTGGGAGGCTGAGGCAGGAGGATCCCATGAGTTTGAGGTCAGCCTGGGCTACATAAGCAATTTCAAAGGCAGCCTGCACTACATTCATGTAAAAACTTGTCTCAAAAAAAAAAAAAAAAAAAAAAAAAAAAAAAAGACAAGTATTAGTTGGTGAGGTTATGAAGAAAAGGGAACCCTTGAACAACGTTGTTGGAAAGGTAAATTAGTACAGCCATAATTGTGTGGAGTTTCCTCAAAATATTAAAAATAGAATTACTGTGTGATCCAGAATTCCTGTCACTGGATATATATTCAAAAAAATCAGGATCGCAAAGATCTATTTCTAGTCTTTTTTTTTTTTTAAAGCTTTTTCTATTTATTTATTTATTTATTTATTTATTTATTTATTTATTTGTGTATGTGGCCAGCTCAGCCCACCAGGGGGCGGGGCTGGCTGGCATGTGGTGCTGGGGGATTGAACCGCGGTCCCTGTGCTTTGCTAAGCTTGTTCTAAGTAGGTGCTTTAGACCACTGAGCCATCTCACCAGCCCCTATTTCTAGTCTTATGTTTACTGCAGAATTATCCACAATGAGGGCCGGTGAGATAGCTCAGTGGACTAAGCGCCTGCTTAGGGAAGGGCAGGGGCCAGGGTTTGATCCCTGGCACCACATGTTGTGTTGGCCCCACCCCCTGGGTGCGGTGAGCCATCCATGGAGTCTGGACGTGGTGGCACAGGCCTGTAATCCCAGCACTAGGGAGGCTGAAAGCAGGAGAATTACTATGAGTCCAAGCTGCATAGTGAGACTCTATACACACACACACACACACACACACACACACACACACACACTTAGAATTATCCACAGTATCCATAACATGAAAACAGCCTAAGTACTTTTGGTATAAAATGAATGTGTATGTATAGTATTGCATGTGTGTATGTGTGAGAAATGAAATATTGTTAAGCCATACAAAAGAAGGGAATCCTGCCATTCGTGATACCATGGATGAAGGGATTATTCTTAGTGAAACAAGTCAAACAAAGAAAGGAGTACTGTATTATCTTACTTACTTGTGGAATCTGGGGAAGTCATATTTATAGAAACAGAAAAGAAAATGTTGGTCCCAGGGTCTAGAGGAAGGACAAATGGGAGGCATTCAAAGGGTACAAATTATTGGTTATCTTTTTTTTTTTTTTTTTTTGAAGTGGGAATCAAACTCAAGACCTTGCACTTACCAGGCAGACACTGTGCCTCTGAGCTATGTCCCCAACCCAAATTATTGGTTATAAAAATAAATAAATTCTATGGAATCCAAATATATCATGATGGGGCCAGGGAGGTAGCTCAGCATCTTAAGTGCCAGCCTGTGAAGTACAAGGTCCTGAGTTCAATCCCTGGTACCAAAACAAAACAAGACAAAAAAAATATATCATGGTGATTACAGTTGATAATGCTGTGTTGTATTATTGTAAAATTGCTAAGAGAATAGAACTCCAGTGTTCTCAACACACTCATAAAAATTAACTATGGAAGGTGATGGATGTGTTAATAACTTTCGGTTATAAACCATAATATATAAATTATTGTGTTGAACACTTTAAATGTGTGCAACTTCATCATAATATATCACCGTGTTGTACATCTAAAATATTTTTGTCAACTACACCTTAATGGAACCAGGTTCAGCAGCACCAGCCCAAGATCCTAGCACCTGAGAAGCTGACACAGAGGGGTGCTGTGAGCTCCGGCTCAGCCTGGGCTAATTGTGAGTTCAAGATCAGCCTGAGTTATGTAGTGAGACCCTGTCTCAAAAAACAAAATTAGGGAGCAGGGGAGATGGCTCCTTAGAGTAAGCGCTTCCCTGGCAAGCACAAGGGCCTGAGTTCAATCCCCGGTTCCGCAAAACACACACACAAACAAAAAATTAAAATATGTATGCATGTGTATCTTAGTAAAGCAGGAAAAGGTATTTATTATGGAAATGTTCGAACACATAGAAAACTAAAAAGAATAACAGGAGAACAATGCACAGCTATAGCATGATGCCGCACACGCAGATTGATCTCATCCCTGGGCATTCCCTATGCCCCGCTTCACATATGTGTGCCATTTTGAATCAGATCCTGAATCTCATCATTTCATTTATAAATATTTCAGTAGGTATTTCCCAAAGGTAAGAATTGAAGACACATACCATACCATAATCACACCTAAAAAAAAAAAATAATAATTTCTTGGTGTCATCACTTGTTTAGATCCCTACGACTGTACCATAATTTTGCAAATTGCTGGTTTGTTCTAATCAACATGCAAACAAAATCCATGTGCAGCCGTGGGCCTCCCATCTTTTTCAGTCTAAAGCCTGCTCTTACCTCCTCCTTTATAAAAAACCTTCCTCTTGCAATTTGCCTGTTGTCACTATTTCTCCTTGCAACTGTTGCTTTCTGTCTAGAGTTGGTTCCCTTCAGAAGGTTGGTGACTATAGCCTTAGGAGGTCCTTGTACCCAGAGGTGGGTGGATTCATGCTTTTGGTCCCATGTTCAGGAAGGGAAATCAGCTCAGTGAAAGGATAGCATGTTGCCTTTTCTGATCTTACTGCCTCAGTACACTGGCCATGAGTGTCACCAACACATACTGGCCCAGCACTGTGTGGAGGACCCCAGAAAGTAGAGCGAATGGTGAGCAAGTGGTGGGAGGGAAGTTTTTGATGAGACCCAGGAGGAAGCTTCTTGCAGTGCCAAGAAATGTGTTGAATGGAATTTGAACAGGACATTAATAACTCAGGTGCCAAACAGCCTTATATAGGTCATCCCATTGAGCCCCATAGGATTCTGTGCATGATTCACCCCTTGTACACACAGAAAGATATTCTTAGAAAAGAAAAACACGGCCAAGATCGTGGAGTAAAGTGGCAGAGCCAGAAGTTTCCTTTCCCTTGAAGACATCCACATGCAGTGTGGCCTCGCCAGCTCGTTGGCAGTGTAGCCAGGAGCACATTCAGATATTGGGTGGTGAACCTTTCCTCACCTTCAGTTCTGGGACTTATACTGATCCATTTGTTCCATCCAGTCATCCACTTACCTATAATCCATCCATCCATTCATCCATTCATCCAGTCACCCATTATGGGAAGACACTATGACCTAGAAAGTGACCCAAAAGCTGGAAATGAAAGGGTGAATGAGGTCCCAGAGTGGCCAGGGCCAGTCCAGAAGATGCTGATGTGAGCCTTTTTGCCACAATCCCCTGACTGATGTGAGAAGAAAGGGAGCTTGCTTACAGGGGTCCCAACTGAGTGTTAGAAGAGGCGTCTCAGAAGCAATGGCTCCTGAGATGTCTGTGGAGCAATTCCAAGGAGTCAAGCAGCCCCACTGAGAGGGTGAGGGGTGAGGAGGGTACAGAGGACACTTGCAGCAGAGGAACAGCAGGGGCAAAGTTCTGGAGCTTGGGGAAAGTGGAGTGTGTGGAAGGAGAACCAGGTTGTTTTGGGGGTGGCTAAAGCAGAGCATGTGAAAGGCAGGCTTAACTTTAGGTCTCTGAGGCTCCAGCACAGTTGTTTTTCAAGGCCTTACCTCCAGATCATACTATGCATGTTAAAATTCTCCCACATTGCACATTGCTACCTGACCACGGAGGCCAGCCAGTTGCAAAGATACTTGATATAATATTACTTTTAGTAGACATTTAATGACACATTCACCAGTTTCACCTTCTTGTTTGATAATTTTTGGAAAATATACATACATATAGAAAGAGAAGCCCCAGCACAAATCTTTTAGTAGTTACATTTGCAATGCTTAGCTGGAAAATGGGCTATAGCTGGAAGCTGGAGAGGCCTTGAGTGTCCTGCCAGGAGCTGAGCATGAGAAACCTAGAAGGGTTTTAAGCAGGGGCTCAGTGGGTGTCCTTGAGAGGGACAGGTGAGCAGAGGCCAGAGGCAGCAGGGCTGGGAGACACCTGTGCAGGACCCCAGAATTCACACAGTTTCGGGCTTAAGGCTTTGTTCTGCTTCCACAGGCTCAGCCCCTGGGGCCTACCTAGGATTGCAGCAGTGATCTTCTGATGGCACGGAAAGGCAGCCCTGTGTCCTCCAGAGGGCGTCGCAGGACAGCTTTTCCGGGCAGAGGCACGCACGTAGCTGCTGCCTGGAATGCAATGTGGTTAAACCGATTTGGCCAGTCTGGAAGCCTGCACATAGGGAAATCCCTAGAAGGGGCCAGCTGGACCAGGATGGAAGGACTCAAGGTGATACCCGACACCCACAAAGGAGCAGACCCCAGGACCTCCTCGGACACCAGCAGCCTCCAGCTCCAAGGGCAAGTTGGGGGCTAGCCAGGCCATCTCATCTTACCCTAGTGAACTGACTGCAGGGAGTGGTAAAGCTGCCCCAGAGTTTATTCAAAGCAGGCCGGGATTGGGAACCAATTCTGTCATGGCTCTTGCCATCCTTTCAATTGTTGTGTGGCTCAGTCACGTTGCAGCAGTCAGTTGCATTGCAAATAATAATCAGCGGGCACTTGGTACACGCCAGGCATTGTGCTCAGCAGTCTACCTGTGCCATCACAACTGCCTTGCAAGAAGGGGAATATCACCCACTGCCACTCAGAAAATAAATACAGCGGAGGCGAAAGATGACCCTTTCCTAAAGTCACACGGGCATGCTTAAGCCGGAGGACTCTCTAAGGGTCTCTCTCCCCCATCTCCAGGGCTCTGTTTTAATTGTGAGAGGGAATAGAATGCCATTATATTATATTTTCTAAGAATGGGCAATTCTGTTTGATGAGGTAATGTTCCGGGGCTGTAACACAGATTCTTACACTATTCGCACTTTGAGGAGGCTCCGGCTAGCTGATCCTTATGAGGAATCTCAGTTAACCAGCACATCTCTTGCCTCAAGCGCTCCTGCTGGCTGATTAATGGAGACTTGGCTGTGCCAACTATGTGATTTTTGCAAAGCAAGGTAAATTGCCCTTGGGAGGGACCCTAGGCCCTAAGCCACGTCCTCAGATTTGGGCAGCAAGAGCCCTTAAAGATCAATATTAGGGAACACTGTGGCTTTGAGAAAGACTGTCATCACTGAGGTCCCCAGCACAGGTTGACAGCACTGAAACCCGATCAGATTCCTTTGTACCCAGAGCCCAAACCCTTCATCTTGGTGCTCAGTTGAAAACCAACAAAAGTGTTAAAGGAAAGCATATTGGCTTTTCCATTTCCCAGGAAAAGGAAGCAGGAAGGTAAAACAAAGGCTCCATGAAAAGTCTGAGGTGCACAGACCCGAATCTGGCCTGTGGAACTAAGGCATTTGAAGGAGTCGCCCCTTGGAGGAACCTTGCAGCATTCATTCAACAACTATTCACTCTGGGCACCTGGGGAAGCCCAGGGAACAGGATATGCAAGGCCTCAGCCCCAAGGAGCTGGGGGGGGGGGTGGCAATATACACAACATAAAGAGAGGCCTGAGAGCTGTGAGACAGTAAAACTACATGGTGTGACACGAGAGGACAGGTGAGATTGTTTAGTCAGAAGTCAGGTATGAGGAATTTGGATGGCTATTTGAATGGTAAGGGAGAAGGAAGTCAGTCGTGTTGAAAGAGAGGCATTCTAGGCAGCCAGATCAAGTACAAAGGCCCTGGGGCAGGAAGGAAGCAAGGCAAGTTGGGAGACTAGGGGGAATAGAGATCATTGTGTCTTTTAAATTTTCAGTTAGAGGAAAAGAGAAGAGAGGAGGGGACGGAAGGGGAGGGGAGGGGAGAAAAAAACACAACACAGGTGTGTGTAGTGTTTGCTACATTGTGTCAGCTTGAGAAGTTAAAAGCTTAAGTAGGGTTGGGGAAATGGAGAGAGGAGAGGGGAGGGGAACGGAGGGGAGGGGAGGGGAGAGCAATTATAATATGTTCTATTAAGCCAGGAGGTAAAATGTAAGAAGATGTATCTTTTAAAAATATTAAATCTCCCAAAGCTGGCGCGGATTAGGAGCGCATTTCAACAGCTCGTTAGCCACGCGCGCCCAGGAGCCGTAGTGGGAGGTCAGTGTGAGCGGTGACGCCAGAGAGCAGAAGCAAGCGAGAGCTCTGATGATTCTCGGGGCTGGTGCTTGGAGCCCCTGAGAAAGTCGCACTTGGGCTCCCTGGAGCAGCTGTCTCCTGGCACTGTCCTTGCACACAGAAGGGGAGTCTCCAGTTCTCTGCCTCGCGGGACTCTTTCCTGTGCTGGGTCGGAACGCAGGGCCCCTGAGCGTCTGCGCCTGCGCCGGTGGGAAAGCCGTATAGCTGGCTCGGGTCCTGGCCCCGCCCCCGTGCCCACTTTGCAGGTGCCCATGTCCGCCCGGGTGAGGTGCTGCCTCCCTGCCAGCCGCGCGGCCCCGCCCCTTGGACCGGCTTTTGGTTTTCGGGTGCAGACAGGTCTGCATTCCTCCGAAGACGCCCGCCTCATCAAAGCCAGAGTTATCAACAATCGTGGTAACCTAGGGCTCCGGCCTGCAGTTCCCGCCAGCCCACGAGGGGCGCAAGCGGCCCGGCCCGCGCCAGCTGCTCCCCAACCCCGAGGCCTCTCCTCGCGCTGAGCCCTGGGGGACCCCAGGCCGGCCTGGCAGCTCGGCCCTCGGCAGGCTCCCTGCCTTCCCCGCGAGCTGTGCCCCCAGCAGGTGCCCAGGTTCTCCGGCTGTCTAGGCAGTGGCACCTGCCAGGACGGTGGGGAGGGCGCCAGCTGTGAACCGGCCAAAGCCGCTGGAAGGAGAGACGCGCGCCTCGGGAGGCCCTTCTGCTGGGGGTGGTGAGAGACCGAGACAAACAACGGTGAGGCCAAAGTCTGCGCGTTCCGAGACTGGAGCCAGGAACATTAAAAGATTCCACTGTTCGGATGTTTTCACCCCCGAGGCCGAAATAACAGCAGAGGCCTGACTACCCCCGTGGCGTCGTCGGAATCGGACCCACATAATGAGGGCTCCCGTCAGGGCAGGGCCTTTCCCATTCTGCCCTGAGGTTTCGTCACAACAGACACACAATGCTCTGAGGGCTGACACAAGGGCCCAGGGCGCCTGGCCGCTGCCTGTCCATGCTTGTGTGCCTTCCAGTGGCACTGATCCCAGGGTCTGAGGAGCGGCAGGCCCCAGGGGGACTGTGCTGGCCGATCCCTAAAGGACTGGTAAATAGGTCGAGCTGGTTCATCGCTCTCGCTCCCCTGGCGACGCATCAGCGCAGAGGGCTGCTGGAGTGGGCTTTCTCCTAGGAACAGGGGAAAGCCACTCATCCTTATAGGAAAATGGTCCCTGGCTGCGGGAGGCCCTGCTTTTGCAAGGGAGTTAATAAAAGAATGACAGGGTCCAGACCTGCTCCCCAAGAAGCATGCCCTCTGACATCTCCACTGCAAGAGCAGATACAGGTGATTGCTTGTCAGGGGAGAGTACAGCGACACAGGAAGAAGCAAGGGAAACTGGAAAGCACATTAGGGAAGCACAGCAAAGCCCAGGAAGATGGTGTGGAAGGGGCCTGAGAGAAAGCAAGACTTGGAAAGGGGAGGAAGTAGGGAAGAGCCCTCTGTACTCCCAGCCACGGCCTTCAAGGTTGCGCGCACTCTAGAGGTGGCAGTGGCCCTCAGGGGACATGTGATCCCAGCATCTAAAATTCCACATTCCTGACAGCGCAGAGAAAAATGAAAACACTTCAGTGACTTATGCAATGGTAAAGATCAGTTTGGAATGATACAAATCTGCTTGTCCCACTTGGTGTGAATATTCACACTTTTGCTGCACATATAGTAATGCATTTGATTATTGGGGTGCTGCCCCAGTGGGGTGTGAACACACAGTGCAGGCACTTGTTACAGTTCTAAAATCTGAAATATTCTGAACTGAGATCCACATGGCCTGGAGGACATTGAGTAAGGGACCGTGGCCGTGAGGTTTTACAGGTGAAAAAGCTGAGGCCTTGTGAGGGAAATGTGGTGTGCTGGGCCCGTGTGATCTGGTTTCACAAAGGGAATTGTGTTTTCAGGGGCAGAACAAGGTACGAGCTTGGCTAGCAATGGACAGAGGGTTGTGTTGGTCATGATTAGCTGCAGCCAGGACCAGTTACCTGAGAATGGAGCCAGAAGGCAAAGGGATTGGTGTAGCCCCAAAGAGGAGGGCTTCTGCACATGGGCTTCGCAGCCATGCGTGTGGTCGAATGTGAATGTTCTGTGCACAGGCCTTTGGGGGAGTGCTCAGGGGCTGGGCTGTGTGTGTGGACGTCTATCTGTAGCATGAGCACTGTCTTCAGCAGTGTGAAGCTGAGGTCTGAATCCCGAGCCCCACATCTCATTGACAAGTCACCCTATTTCTCTCAGATTTGTTGTCACTGTTCACCAGTCCCCCTTCTCCATAGGGAAACAGTGCAAAACCCCCAGTAGATGCTTTCCACCATGGACAGTACGTCGCATCCACCATGTTGCAGGTCCATGTGCTGGGCATGGGGGCTGACACAGAATTAAGTGTGACAGCCCTCTGCTAGTGGTGGGAACAGAGATGTAGAGAGACACATTGGAAGTTATAAATGTGTGTAATGCGTTCAGAGCTTTAGGAGCCTTTTGAGGAGATCTGACGGAGAAGGAAGCAATCTTTCTACGAAGTGTAGCAAGGAGTTGAGATGATACCTAAATCGATAAGACCTGAGCAGGCTAATGAGTCCTTCACCAGCCAGATGGTCTCAAACTTAAACATGCATCAGCTGGAACACTGGCCGAAGCAGAGTGCTGGCTTGGGGGCACAGTGATTCTGATTCAGTCAGTTTGCAGGAGTGGCTGAGACTTGGCAGTTTTAAGTTGCTGGTGACACTGAAGCTCTAGTTCAGGGACCACACTTAAGAGCACTAGTGAGCTGCCTCACAATGAGGAGGAAGGTCATCCCACGAGCTGGGGAAGAGTATGTGCAAAGACAGGAGGGGTGTTCAGTGTGGTGCTATTCAGAAAGCGATATGCAAATCGTGGGGTGCAGTCACGTGGGCTGCCAGGTGCCGGATGATGCAGGACTCATGTGCCAAGACAGGGAGTTTGTACTTCATCCTGGAGGAGGGCAGCCAGAGGAGCTTCTTGTGGAAGGAAGGAGAGATTCGCAGTTCAGCAAGATCATGTTAGAGGGCAGGTGTGGTAGGGAGGGGAGCCAGAGAGACAGGCTCGGAGGCTCTAGGCTCTTAGATCTTTTGCTGTCTGCCGTCCTGGCAGTGGGGAGCAATCACAGACCCAGACAGGCAGCAATTCACACAGAAACAACAATGCGGGTAGCACTCAGTGGAGACAGCACACAGCTTATGGTCACCATCTCATCATATTCTGCTAAGAGCCTATGGCCAGAGGATGGCATTGAACCCTGGAGAAGTTAGGAATCTGACCAAAGTCAGGGCAGGGTACATTCAGATCCAGGAGTGAAGTTCTTCCTTCTATTCCGCAGCACACAACTTGGTGTTTTTCAGGAGCTTACTTCACCTCTGAGAGGCCTTGTGGCCACGTGTTGTCTGTGTGTGTGTGTGTGTGTGTGTCTTGGGTGCTGGGTGCCGTGCATGTGTGGCACGTGCTCGGGGTGAGTGGAGGCGGCAGTGTGAGTGCTCAGTATGTCTGCGTGGCGTGCTCTGGGTACTGCCACAACTGCCCTCCAATTCCTCCAGGCTGTGTGTCACTGAAGGTGTCAGGGGCCCCTCAGAAGTTTTCCTGGAGATGGAGAGAGCCCAGGAGAGAGGGCTTTGCCAGGGCAGTGGTTTTTCCCATGAGGTAATAGATCAGACTTTGGGGGGAATGGTTGTCATCCTGCCTGCCTGCTTCCTTAGCATAAATTTCAATAATTCTCAGACACTCCCAGGTCAGTGGGAGAGAGCATCAAGCCCTTCCTTCGAAAATCCCAGGGATGGGGGAAGAGAAGTCATGGCTTACCTGCTAGGCACTGTGCATGTGATTTTCTTTTAATGCACTTACTGCAGCTAGAATTCAGCCAATGTGGAGAAATGAAGGAAGAAAAAATGGTAGAGAGGGAAGAACTCACTGAGGGGGTATCGGGAAAGTGGGGTTCTGGAGTGCAGCAGCCTCTTGCCACCTGTGTGTGACCTGGGATGGGCCCCTGTACCTCCCTGGGTACAGTTCCTCAACCGGCAGAGTGGGGAGATGGAGCAGATTATCTCTAGACTTCCTTGCAGCTCTGAGCTGAGTGTAACTTTTCCAGGGAAATGTCAGACGTTTCAGAGAGCCAGCTTCTATGTTTGCCAGCTGTCTTTTGTCACTCTTCAGCTACTCTTGTCCACATTCATGTCTGGGGGATTTTCTATGATGTATGCATTTGCTAATTTCTCCAGCGATATTTCCTTGTTTGTATAGGTTGACTGTTGCAGAAAAAGGGTGCTGTTGCTTTAGGCAAATACGCAGGCCCATGCCAACAGGAATATCCTGTTGACAGGAGGCTCCATTACAAGGTACCAGCTGTTTGGAAACATGTGTGTATTGTCCATCAGAATGGCCTCCTGATAAGCAACTGTGTGTTCTTTTTCTATCAGTAACATTACTTTCTTGAATGTAATTATATCAAGCTCCTTGAAAAATAAGTATCTAGGGTGATTACCACAGTAGCATGTTTCTTCCTCTCCTGTAGTAGTTTTCTAGGGCTGCTGTAGTAAAGTCCTGCTCACAGAGTGCTTTAAACAGTAGTGTGTGGTGCCCTAGTTGAGGGGCTGGTGTCCAGGATCTCGGTGTTAGGGGCAGGCAGCTGCCTTTTTCTAAGAGGCCATTTGTTCTGCTGTGTGGTGACAGTCATTGTAGCTGCTCCTCAGAGGTAATGTCAAAAGGAGCTTGCAGAAAATGAGAGACAGGAGACACCCAAGCTGGGACTCCACGCTGGCCGTTTCCTCTGGAGACCCACACAAAGTGAGAAGAGGTGCAGAATACGCTGGCCGTGGGAAGGGAAGCAGGGCTTGGTGCCTGACACTGAGAGAGGAGAGGAGATGGATACAGGTTGTTTTTGTCTTGTTTTGGTGCTGAGAATGGAACTCAGGACCCTGCGCTTGCCAGACAGGCGCTGCCCTACAAAGTGAGCTCAAGGCTGGCCTGAACTGCATAGCAGGAACCTGTCTCACAAAAACAAAGAACCTGTCTCATAAGCACCTGCCTGGCAAGTGCAAGGTCCTGAGTTCAATCCCAGGTACAAAAAAAAAGAAAAAAAAGAAGGAAAGAAAGAAAGAAAAGTAAACAAAAAGAAAATCCTGCCATCTGTGGTAACATGGATAAACTTAGAGGGCATTATGTTGTTTTATTTGTTTTTAGAGACATTATTTTAAGTCAAATAAACCAAATGCTGCGTGGCTCCACTTACTCGAGACATCTAAAATAGTCAAACCCAAAACAGAGTAGGAGGATGGTTGCCAGGGGCTGGGGAAGGTGGATGTGAAGAATTGGGCCTCAAAGGGCCGGGGAGATAGCTCAGTGGAATAAGTGCTTGCCTGGCAAGTGAAGGTCCTGAGTTCAATCCCTGGTACCAAAAAAAAAAAAAAAAA
>NW_004524670.1:7254594-7262151 GCF_000260255.1 Octodon degus
AAAAAAAAAAAAAAAAAAAAAAGAATTGGTCCTCAGTGCATCTGAAGCTTCAATTATGCAAAATGACTGCTTAAGAGATCAGTAGGCACTCAGTAGCATGCCTGTAGCTAACAACATGGTGCTATGCCCTCCAAAATGTTAACTGAAGCTGGGCATGGTCGAGCACCCCTGTAATCCCAGCACTTAGAAGGCAGAAACAGGAGGATTACAAGTTTGAGGCCAGCCTGGGCTATCCAGACTCTGTCTCAAAATTCATTAGTTAAAAACGTTAACAACTGTGCCAACTGGTGGTCAACTTGTTACACCAGCTGAACTGAGGTATCGTGGTGCTGGGCTGGGAGGCCACCTGAGGCTTGCTGCCAGCAGTGTAAGAGGTGGACCTAGAGTGCCTCTGGGGAAGCTGATACGGAGCTGCTGGTTCTCTTGGGCTATTCTGCTCAAGGACCTCATTATGCTGGCTTTCCTGGTGAACTTGGCTGTTCTTGTTGGACAAGGAGTTCGGGACCTCATTGTCACTGAGAATGACTATGGTTCACTTTGGGGGAGCGCTGGTCCTCACCTCAGGCATCGCTTCCTGGCTGGAGAGGAGAAGATGGTGCACAGCTCAGTCTCCTGGAGAAGCTTGTCACATTGGCTTTCCTGATGGGGACTCGGCTTTCCTCCTCATTGGAGGAGCTCAGGACCTCACCGTTGCTGAGGATGATTGTATTAACCTTTGTGGGAGCTCTAGTTCTTACCTTGAGTATTGTTGCTTCCAGGCTCCAGGGCAGATCCCTCAGCCTGCTAGCACAGATCCTTCATCCCACTGGCAGACTTCCTAGCTTCCCCTGCTGACCTTTGGGCATTCCCAGTGCAAATCCGTGAGGCGGGCCTGCATGAGACATTATCATGGGCTCTAAGCCTCCAGTTGGACTTGTGAGAGGCACTGTTATGAGCTCTTGGTTTTCAGCTGGACTTATGCAGGATATTAGGATTCAGGTCTTCAGCTAGATTATTTGCTCTTTAGCATGTGCACAGGTTCCCTGCACTCTGTGATTCTTCGGGTGATTCATTATAAAATAACCTTTTCTTTTGTTTTGGTACCAGGGATGAACTCAGGACTTTGTGCTTACCAGACAGTAAAATAACCTTATAAAATGTGTCCTGTACTGTATTGTTTCCCCCTGCAAAACCCCAAACCGTGACAACAATGTAGATCTGTTAAATATTCTTATCACAGAATAGAAAAAGAAAAAGGAACACACGGAAATACTTGGGTATGTTTAGTCCTAGGGTTGCAGCGATGGTCCTGTGCATCATACATCCATGCCCAAATCCATCAAGGTATATGCATCTGGTAAGTACAACTTTGAGCATGCACGTGTACCTCAATCAAACTTAAGACTGGAATATGATATCTGTTTATGAAGCACAAAACAAGAGAAAGTAATGAAATGATTCTTTTCTTAGAGTATGCTTTTGGAGTAAGACCACAAAAAGAGGGAGCGACCTGCACAGCAGACCTTGAGGTCAGCAGCTGCGGGCGGGCGTGGACTCAGGTCGTGCTCAGGCCCAAGGTGGCTACAGCGCCCCTAAGCGGACGCGGACACCCTAGCCGCGCTCCAGCCCGCCTACGCAAACGGCGGTTTGTGAGCGCTCATTTTTCATCGAATTTCTTAACTTATGTTTGTGTGCGTAGATCTTTTCCATCAATCATATGTTGCTGCCGAGTACTATTATGAATTTTAGGGATTAAAAAGAGTTTAGTCCTAGTGCAAAAGCCCAAATCAAATCGATTGAATAAGTGAGCTCTATATTAAGACTATGCAACTCTGAGGCACGTGGCACCTGCTGCCACCCCCGGCTGCCACCCCCTACCTCGAAGCTCTTCTGCAGGCAGACAGAACCCCTTGCCAGTCCCTCAGGGCTGGTTCTCTGAGTCTGCTCTATGCCTGGGATTTGGAGATAGAGAAGACTTTGAAGCTGGGCTTGCTGGTGCACACCTGTGATCCCAGCACTCCGGAGGCTGAGGCAGAAGGATCTCGGCATTCCAGGCCAGTCTAAACTACATAGCAAGACCCTGTCTCAAAAAGAGGAAAGGAGGCAGGGAGAATTTGTCCTGATGCGAGACTCGCTCAGAGAGTTAGGATGCTGTGAAATGTAAGAACCCAAAAATCCTGCAGAGAGCAAAGTCATGGAATCGAACCTGTCTCTTCTGGTCTGGGATGGCTGCGGAGGGGCCACTGTGATGCTGGCCCCATTCCTGTCGTCTCTTTCCTCTTCTGTGCAGGGCTCCCTGTGACTGCTCTACCACACCTGTGTGTCAGAGCGGTGCACAGTGTGACTTCCAGACCTCAGGACCCTGCACGGGACCGAGACCAGTGTTCTGAGACTGGCTGACGGTGTCAGAGCTCCCTGGTTTTGACCTCAGGTATTTCAGTCTTGTGCATCACTCTGCTCCACAGTGGGGGAGATGCTGGGAGGTTCAGGTGTTGTTGAGGCCTGGTATGGGGCAACACATCTGTATCCCTCACAATCTACAAGCTGAGGCAGGAGCATTGCAAGATCAAGCCCAGGCTGGGCAACTTAGTGAGTTAGCAAGACGCTGTCCAGAAAAAATAAACTAGGTATGCAGCTCAGGGTGAGGGCCCTGGGTCCAATCCCCATAAAGAACAAAAATGAGCAAACAAACAAAATTCTGGGTTAGAGATATTATATATTTTTCTTATGAATCTTTTTCTTGTCCTCCTCCTCTTCTTTTTTTTTTTTTTTTGACAGGGACTCACTATGTAGTGCAGGTTGACTTTGAACTCACTAAGGAGCAGGGTTGGGCTTGAAGTCATGGTGATTCTTCTGCCTCAGCCTCCCGAGCGCTGCATTATACGGGTGCACCACCACACCTGGCAGTTCTTTCTTTTGTTGGTTATTTTTCAGTCCTCATATTGGTGTGTAGCTCAGGCTGAGCTCAGCGTGTACCCTTCCTACCTAGGTGAGATTCCCATGTGTGTGCATTCACACCAGGCTCTCTTTCAACCTCACACAACCTCCTCCTCAAGTGTCTTGCAGTGAGGGTGCATCCTGGGACTTGGGGGCTAAGTCTGGTCTTCCACGCCATGCTGTGACTTGCTGCATGGGGGTCTGGAGGCCCTGTGTGGAATGGCTCGTTGGCAGGTGGATCAGTGATGTTTACAGGCTCCCTGTCAGAGCCAGCCAGATAGCTCAGCAGACTAATGCTCCTGATTAGGCAGAGCTTAGTGGTCAGGGTTCAATCCCTGGCATGCTGTGCCAGCCCCACCCACAGGGCGTGCTGAGACAGCAATTGAGACTGGGCTTGGTGGCTTGGGCCTATAATCCCAGTGCTTGGGAGGCTGAAAACAGGAGAATCACTATGAGTCCGATCTACATAGTGAGATCCTGTAGACCCTGTAGACCCTGTACTGAGGCCACAGACACTGCCTCAGTCCCCCTGCCCTCACCAGGGCCCCTTCCAGGGAAGCTGCTCAAGCAAGGGCTGGTAATGGAAAAGAACAACCTATTTCCGGAACATCTCTGTCCTCTTGGGCTTTGCCTTTCTAAGGGCAGAGTCCTGACACCCTCTGCAAACTGCCTGTGTGAGCTGGATCGCAAAGCAACAAGAGCCGCATTCTCCAGCCAGGGTGTGTGCGTGTGTGCATGCACATGCATACAGATGCGCAGCATGCAATCTGGTTATTCTGGTTGCGCGGCATCGCTCTAAAAACCCCAGAACACCGGATGTGCCTATTTAGGAGTCTGAAAACAGGGTTCCCTTCCACTGGTTCAAAAGTGCCTGACAACTTACAAAGCACTCCTTCCTCAGCCTCTCATTTAGCTCAGAACTCACGGTGGCCTGGGGGGGAGGACACAGTGCAGACAGAAAACCAAACCTCAGCTGGGAGAACCAACCTGGCCAAATTCAAACAGAGCCAGGGCAGCCAGGCCCAAAGACGGAGACTTTCTGGCACCTCACGGCAGGCTGGTGGCGCGTGGTGCCCTCCAGGGTGCATGTGGAGACTGAGCTCCGGGACTCTCGTGCCCTGGCTTGTCGCAGAGGCCCAGATCTGGTCCGAGCTCGTGGCTTAGGATGGGGTGAGCTGGAAACTTTGTGGTGAAGAGCAAGGCTCTGTCTCGCCGCTTCTCACAGCCTCTCCTCAACTGGGCCTGTGCAAGGCAGCCGCTAGCCAGGGTCACTTAGCTCTGGGTCCACATGGGATGCTGGGCTGCTGGAAGTGGGCACAGAAGCTTCTGCAGAAACAAAGACCTGAGCTGGGTCACCAGAAATGAGGAACACTGGCAGAAGAAGGGGCTCACTGAGGGAGAGGACAGAGACCCCTGGTAGCAAGAAGGACATCGACCCAGGGGAAAACTCGAGCAAAGACACACTGCACAAGGCATACCTGCATATACTTTTCATCCCAGCTACTCAGGACCATACGTTCTAAGCCAGCTTGGGCTACATGGCAAGACTGTGGGTCCAACACACCACCGCTGCCAAAAACATGTTTCATGTCTATGCACATGACCTCCATGATTTTTACTCTGTATGACTACAACCTGCATTACATTTACATAATATTTTACTGGCCTACTTTTAAGACTTAAATACATCTGTTTAAAAGGGACACAGTATATCATGGTATTGCTTTACGAGTTTTTCACTAATAAACATTACGATAAATACCTAAGTGTTGAAACAAACAACAGTCACCCTTTTCTCCCCAAAGCATCATCTGCTATACCCAGGGAGGATGGGTACCGCACTTGGAGCATCCATGAACAAAGACAAGGATCAGGGAGAACATGGGGGTGGGGTGCTGGAGGCAGAGCCATCAAGAGGCTGTGTGGCTGAAGGACCAATCCAGGCAGAACCTGACCAGGCTGACTCGGGAGTCCAGGCGGGCGGAATCAGCTCAGAGTTGGGATGGAGAGGCTGAGAAGGGTTGTGCTACGAGCAGCTCACAAGGCAGGGGAAAACCCAAGCCTCTTTCTTGTGGCTCAGGTTGTCCTTTGAAGGTCTTATTTTAAAGAGTAGCTATAAACCTCAACTCCAGGAAACCTCAAGGAGGATGATCTCCAACAGAAAAGGCACTTTGAAGTGAGAGACCATGGCGCTGACATCGAGATGCCCTTGGGGTCGTCACTGTCACGTAACCTTCTGTGTCCTCGAGCATTCTGCTTGGACATCTGTCAAGAGACCCAGGACAGGACCAGAGGTTGTGGGTCATGACTCTTTGGGCCCACTTCCCTCTCGAGCAAGGCTTTTCAGATTGGCATGATTGATACTTAGGGCCAGATAAGTCTTTTCTTGGGGAGCTGTCTTGTGTAGTGTGGGATTTTAACAGCATCCTTGGCCTTTGCCAAAGAGGTGCCAGGAACATCATCTCAGTTATGACAACCAAAAATATCTCCAGGCACTGACCAAGGTTCCTTGGAGGAAGAGAATGTTACTAGGCTTGCTTTTGGAGAAGGAGCGAGTCCTGGTGGCCACAGCAGTTGAGGCTAAAGCTGGACCCACAGGAGAAGGAAGCTTCCTCTGTGGAGCCAGTGCCACTCAATTGCAAAACCTAAGGTGGGGAGCAGTTTTGTCATCATGTGTGTCACTGAAAGGGTTCCTCTCTGATTCCCTGCACTTGCTTTTTATTTACTCACTGACATCTGAGGAAGAACACTGCACGGAGGGTCACATGCTTGCAGCACTCCAGGCGTGACCTAATGTCTCCCTGCTGAGGCCTGTCTTGTGGAGAAGGCAGCCAGTAGGAGGAGAAAAGACCTTTGTTTTGGTCTCAGAACAGCTATGGGAACACTCAGGGCAACTACCCAGCATGGTGGCAGATTCACACACACTTTCCAGGCCCTAGAACCTGGCCAACCTGTTCTTTGACTCATAAAAATAATTATAGCAAAGCATTACTGAGCACCTACTGTGTACCCGTGCGCACATGTATCTAATCCTCACAACAATCCATTATCCCCTATTTACGAGATGAGAAAATTGAACTCTGTAGGACTAGGCAACTTGCACAACGTGGCTTCGTCACTGAGTACAAGGCAACCGACAGTGCAGACGGAGCCGGTGAGGCGCAGCACACCTCTGATACCAGCACTCGGGAAGCCTAAGGCAAGACGATCTCAAATTTGAACCTAGCCTGGGCAACTTAGTCATTCAAGGAGACCCTGTCTCAAAAGAAAAAATTAGACTGGCATGGTGGTGCAGCTTTTAATCCTAGCACTCGGGAGGCCGAGGCAAGAGGATCATTGTAAGTTGAAGTCCCGCCTGAATTGCATCGTAAGACCCCATCTCCAAATAAATAAATAAATAAATAAATAAATAGGCTGGGGCAGTAACTCAGTGTGAAGATCCAAGGTGCAATCCACAGTACTGAAAACAAACAAAGCAGTTCAGAGGGCTGACACACCTTCAAGTCCACTTGATTCCAAGGCCTTTGTTAGTTCTCTCAGGTCACGCTGCAAATTCTTCCCAGTGGCACAGTGCTTGTGAAAGGACAGAGCTGCACTTGCACTGGGGGTTCGGGAAGAGCCACAGTCTCGAGCTTTTTGGCTGTCATTGCAGGTGCCGGAGCATAAAACCACTTGCACAAAACTCTGACACCCACTCCCTCTGATTTGCTGAACCTTGTAAAACAAAGCTAAACACAAAAACACCACACAATTGTATATCTCAGCCCATGGTGGAGGCGCACAGCACCCTTTTGACTGTTAGCAAGGGCACAGAACTTGCCCGCTGCCCTAGAGGGTGCCCACAGCTCCCATCCCAATCGTAGGCCCAGGCCGCCCTGCAAACGTAGCCACAGTTCACTTCTGGAGTCCCGGATGCCCTGCATTTATGAGCTGACTGGCACATCCAAGCTCTGCAAGAATCCTTCTAGGGCCTTCGCACTGAGCTGCATTGCCAGCCTTTTAATTTTTTTTCCCCTTTATTTTGAGACAGGGACTTGCTAACTCACTAAGTTGCCCAGAGTGGGCTTCAGCATGTGGTCCTCCTGCCTCAGCCTCCCAGAATGCTGGGATTTTTAGGTGTACACCACCATGCCTGATGCATCCTTTTCCAAAAATTTGGTAACTGTTTAATTGGTTTACTGTATTGGTTTCTCCATTCCATTTCCTTTCCTACTTACACATTCTAGTGTTTATTTTCATTTTAACTATATGAATATATATATAATATATATATTTGGCATAATGTTTATCATATATATGATTAATTATAGTCCCTTTATACATCATCTCTCATAATCATCTTTTGTTTCTTTATAGTGCTGGAGATCAAACCCAGGGCCTTTGCACATGCTAGGCAAGCGTGCTAACACTGAGCTACATCCTTAGTCCCATAAACACACCTTTTGTGTAGAAGAGCACCTGAAATCTACTCTTTTGGCAAAACTTCAGTATACAAAACAATATTATTAGCTAGAGGCTTCAGGTTTACATTAAATGTCTAGATATATTCATCCCAGGGGCCAGGGAGATAGGTCAGTAGACTAAGCACTTGCCTGGCAAGCGCAAGGTCCTGAGTTCAATCCCTGGTACCACAAAAAAAAA
>NW_004524670.1:7263035-7267009 GCF_000260255.1 Octodon degus
TTAATTCTTTTATTTTCATTTTATGTACTTAGCACAGGATCTACAGGTTCTTACTATTCAGATCATACTCATAGTGATCCTCCTGTTTTCAGCCTCCCAAGAGCTGGGATTATAGGTGTGTACCACCACGCCCAGTCTCAATCCATGTCTCAGAGTGTCCCACAGGCGGGGCCAACATGGCTTTCTATTTTATTTTGAGTCAGGATCTTGCAAAGTCTCTAATCCGCCCAGGCTGGGCTCCAATTTGCCATCTTCCTGCTTCAGCCTCCCAGAGTGCTGGGATTGCAGGGGTGCCCCACATGCCTGTCAGACTCTTGGTTTATTCAATCGTGTGTCCTGGGAGGAAAGAGGGTACAAAACAGAGCAAAGGGTGCTAAAGCTAAGAGCCGGGTCGGTCCAGATCCACAGGCCCTTCAGGCCTTCTTGTCCTCTGCTGCCCAACTTCCCTCTTTGCTCACTGGGTTACTACAAAGATCTGGTCCACAGTGAGAGTACACACACACACACACACACACACACACACACATAAACTGTGCAGAGGGCAGCTGGGACACAGAGAAGCCACCCAGAGTCCTTACTAAGAATTTGTTCTTAAATAAAATTGGAATAGAAATTGCATCAGAGACGCTCAGAGGGCATTGCCATAGTGTAAGTAAGAGCGCTCTGTTCTGTGGAATTTGTTGCGCTGTATACACACGCTCAGAAGGGCATCATCCTTGCTGTGATGCAGAATGTGCTTCTGACCCTAGGCTGCGTTGGGCACAGCTCGTAAGCTCACGATGAGCACTCCGAGTCTACTGCGCCTTGAGAAGGACTGTTGTTACCCACTTAGAGAGGAGCCGGGGCTCCAGCTGTGCTCAGTGCGCATGCGCATGCGCGCTTGCATGCAAATGAGCACGCCGAGGCTCGGTGATGAGTAGCCAGGGATATACAACTGCATGCGTCAGACACAAGGCCTTGAACATCTACTCAAACTTCTTAAATTTATTTTATTTTTATTTTTGGCGGAGCCAGAGACTGAACTTCAGGCCCTTGAGCTTGCCAGGGAAGTGCTTATTCTACTAAGCTATCTCCCCGCCCCCCTGAACTTCTTGCATTTAAAATGGACCTGGACGCTTGCTCCGCAGCAAATACACTAAAATAGAAACGATACAGAGAAGATTAGCATGGCCCCTGCGCAAGGACGACATGCAAATTCATGAAGTGTGCCATATTTTAAAAAAGAGTTCAATCCCTGATACTGCAAAAATAAAATAAGATAAAATGGACCTGGGACACTCGGGAAGCTGAGACAGGAGGATCGCTGTGAGTTTGAGGCCACCCTGGACTACATGGTGAATTCAAAGAGGGAGGGAGGGAGGGGGAAGGAGAGAGAGAGAGAGAGAGAGAGAGAGAGAGAGAGAGAGAGAGAGAGCTGGCGGTATAGCTTAGCGGACTAAGCGCTTGCTTAGCTAAGCTCAGGGGCCAGGGTTCAATTCCTGGCTCTGCATGTCGCGCCGGCCCCCCGCCTTCGGGTGCGCTGAGCTGGCGATGGAGTCCAGGTGCGGTGGCGCGTGCCTGTAATCCCAGCACTTGGGAGGCAGAAATCAGGAGGATCGCTACTAATGTGGGCTATGTAGTGAGACCGTGAACAAAAAAAAAAGAAAACCTAAAAAAACCAAAACTTTTAATAGTGTTTGTAAATAGGATATCATGGGGCCAAAGAGATGGCTCAGTGGAATAAGTGCTTCCTTGGCAAGTGCACGGGCCTGAGTTCGATACACGGTTCTGAAAAAAAAATAATGTAAATAGGATATCATGTCTGCATCTTGTACAGCAAATAACCACTAGGAAGAGAGTACGCAATATGTTAATTATTGAAACTGTCGTACTGATTTGATTTGAAACTATCTCATTGGTATTTGTCTCTCAATAAAGTTATGAAAAAAATTAAAAATTAAAAAAAATTAGAAAGAAAGAGAGACAGAGACAGACAGAACAAGAGTTGGAAGGAGTAGGGAAGAGATGGGGAAGTAAGATGTGCTGATGTGTGTCCAAGACTGGCTCCCGTGATGAATGTAATCATTAGGTGCTGCAAACATGGGCTAATAAAGCAATGCCAATAGCCAAGCATGGTGATGCATGTCTGTAATCCCAGCATTTGGGAGGCTGAGGCAGGAGGATTGTTGCGAGTTTAAGACCGCCCGACCCATAAGGTGAGCTCAAAGCCGGCCTGAGCTGAATAGTGAGACCCTGTCTCAAACAGGTAATCAGACAAACAAAAACGCTAAGAAATGGGATGTTTGCCTACCCACCTGGGCTGGCGATAGCATCTTCTGTTCTGATTTTCATCTCCATCTCCAGGCAGCTTGCTACAGCAGAACACGTATATGATGTGTCCACACCCACGCGGCAGGCAGCACGCCTCTCCCACGCAGGTCTCGGTCACGCGAACGCGCACGGCGTCACTAAGGCTCAGCAGCCATGGGCACGCTGCGTGGGACACTCACAGTCTTCAGTTGCTGCCTGTTTTCAGAATGATGAGCTTTGTTCAAGCTGCTCCTCTGAAGAGGTAACTGGCAGCGATGCGCCCTGTGGATCCCAGGTACATAACACCCACAGACAGCACCCTGAGGTGTGTGACTGGGTGGCCAGGTAGGTGTGAAGGATGATCCCGCAGGGCTCAGGGAGAGGCTGCGGAGAGCCTGTGCGCAGCGTGTGTGGAGCCCCGGCCTGAGCCCAGCATCAGTGCGCATGCGCACCCAGTTGGAACTTTGGTCTCTAAGTCGCTCAGAGTCAGGCTCAGATTCTCGGACTTTGAGGAGGGCTAGCGAAACTCTGGTAAGAGCCAGGTATGCTGTGCACATCCCTGTAATCAGTTACAGGGAAGCCGAAGCAAGGGGATCACTGCGATTTCAAGGCCAGCCTGAGCTGCACATTGAATTCAAGGCTAGGTTGGACTAGTAGAGAGAATCTCTCAAAGAGAGGCCGAGATCGGTAGCGGAAGCGGAGAGCGGACCCCAGAGAGCCCTGAGCAGCCCCATCGCCGCCGGCCTAGTCACCATCACCGCAACCGTGAGCAGCGAGGCCCGGACCCAGCCGCCGCCTGCCGCCCTCAGCGCTGCTGACACTGAGCCCGGCACCACCCGCAGCAGCGAGGGAAGCGGCGGCCCGGGAGGCCTCACATCGGTGGCCCCTGCTGGAGGGGACAAGAAAATCATCGCAAGGAAGGTTTTGGGGACAGTAAAATGGTTTAATGTAAGAAGCGGACATGGCTTCATCAACAGGAATGACACCAAGGAAGATGTATTTGTACACCAGACTGCCATAAAGAGGAATAACCCCAGGAAGGACCTTCGCAGTGCAGGAGGTAGAGAGACTGCGGAGTTTGATGTTGTTGAAGGAGAAAAGGGTGCGGAGGCAGCAAATGTCACAGGCCCTGGTGGAGCTCCAGTTCAAGGCAGTAAATACACAGCAGACCATAACCATTATAGATGCTATCCACGTCGTAGGGGTCCTCCACGCAATTACCAGCAGAATTACCAGAATAGCGAGAGTGGGGAAAAGAATGAGGGATCCAGAGCGCTCCCGAAGGCCAGGCCCAGCCACGCCAGCCCCACCGCAGGTGAAGGTTCCCACCTCACTATATGCAGAGACTCTGTGGGCGTTGGCCACAGTACCCCAACCCTCCTGTGCAAGGAGAAGTGATGGAGGGTGCTGACAGCCAGGGTGCAGGAGAACAAGGTAGACAAGTGAGACAGAATATGTATCGAGGTTATAGACCACGATTCCACAGGGCCCTCCTAGCCAAAGACAGCCTAGAGAGGACGGCAGTGAAGAAGATAGGAAAATCAAGGAGATGAGACCCAAGGTCAGCAGCCACCTCAACGTCAGTACCGTCGCAACTTCAATTACCGACACAGACGCCCAGAAAACCCTAAACCACAAGATGGCAAAGAGACAAAAGCAGCCGATCCACCAGCTGAGAATTCGTC
>NW_004524670.1:7267304-7273288 GCF_000260255.1 Octodon degus
TTTTTCTCAATACACCTTTAAAGGTTTTTAAATTGTTTCATGTCTGTCAAGTTGAGATTTTTAAGAACTTCATTTTTAACTTGCAATAAAATTTTACAACTTGATTTTTTCAAAAAAGTCAACAAACTGCAAGCACCTGTTAATAAAGGTCTTAAATAATTAAGAGAGAGACGAGAGAGAGAGAGAGAGAGAGAGAGAGAGAGAGAGAGAGAGAGAGAGAAAGAGGCCAGGCACAGTGGAGCATGGGTGCAATCCCAGCACTCGGGAGGCTGAGGCGGGAGGATTGTTGTGAGTTTCAAAGCAGCTTGGGCTACAAGGAGAGTTCAAGTTCAACCTGAACTGCACAGTGAGACTCTGCTTCAAAGATACAAAACAAGGGCCAAGGATTATATAGCTCAGTGGCACAGCACCTGCCCAGCTAGCATGACACTGTGAGTTTGGTTCCCGGTGCAGGGGAAAAAAGCAAAAAGGGAGCAAAGGAAAGGACAAAAGTAAGGAAAGGACAAAAGCTTGGGTAAGAGACATTCTCCTGCCACGATCAGAACATGACTCGCACTCCAAAGGGCACTCTCCCTCACACTAATATGGAACTCTTCACCAGTTGCCATGTCATCCTTGAGCAAGGCCCATGGTCCCTGTAGCGTTGCCCTATGGAGCATGCGCTGCCGAGGCGGGGACGCCCACTCTTGAGAACCCAGTGCCACCCTGGTTATTTGGACCCCTGGAATCAAGCAGCATTCAGTGGGTCCAACCACCGCTTGCGCCAGGAGGCCTGAGGCCCAGGAAGGAGGAGCTGGGGCCCTGTCGTTCGGTCATCACCAGCGCAGATCATCGGAACATGCCCAGCCAGGCCGCTGGAAACCTGGAAAGAAGAGGAAAACATCACATGGGAGGCAGCAGTGGAACAAGGCTTGGGGAGATAAGCTATGAAAATGCAACCATGGAGATGAGGGCCAGCATGTTTCTCTCTTTGTGTGTAGATGGTTTTGAAACACGTCGCTAATAAAACATCTGGAGGTCCTTTCCACCACAGACGCGGGCTGTGCATTTCCCCTGGAAAGCTCAGAGCCTGTTCTGGGGCTGGGATGGCTCCATTTTAATCCTTCGGTAATGATGCCATTATTTTTACAGCTGTTTCCACAACCCTGTGGAGGATGTGTACACAAGATCTCTCTTTCTACGCAGGTGCGTAGAACCCCTGGAAACGGCACATTCCCACAGGCAGGGCCTCAGCGGTGCATGATGGTAGGAGGGTAAAAGAGCACTGGTTTGGAAAAACGGTGGCTGTAGACGCAGACCACGGTCCCAGAGTACATCGTTGGGCAGCGAGGCAGGCCAAGGAGAGGCTGAGGCTCTTAAGGATGATTAGGCCAAAAGGCCGAATCCCACAGCCGTTAGTACCAGAAGATCGCGTGCAGCGAGGCTGCTGGGATTGGCTCAAGTCAGATTTGACTCTCCTCAAGGCCCGGTGCGGTGTTTTATAATGGAGTATTTGCTTGCAAACCTGTACTCCAGAGCCTCATCTATTTACTTTATAGCTCATGTTTGCTTCAAAGGGATTAACAGGGACATTTTGAGCTTCTTGCCCTTTCTTTTTTTCCTTTTTTTTTTTTGGGGGGGGGGTGGAGGGCTGCATACAGCAGAACATAATTTGGCCTTTTAAAATTAACAGCCAGGTAAGGTAGTATGTGCTGTCTTGGCTACTGGGAAGGCTGATGTAGGAAGAACACTGGAGAAAAGAAAAATCATTGGAGTCTGGGAGTTCAAGGCTAGCTGAGACATACAGTGAGACCTCAGGTCAAAAGCGCTGAAGAACTTAAGGGCTAGGGTATCACTCAGTGGCGGAGCCCTTGCACACCTGGCATGCCCAAGGTTCTAGGTCTGAGCTCTAGCACTTATTACTGTAATTTATTTATTTATTTTATTGGATGCAGGGTCTCAATATGCAGCTGGGACTCTAGTGATCCTCCTGTCTCAGCCTCCCCAGCACTAGGATTATAGGCATGCACCACCACACCCAGTTTGGGTGGCTGGTACCACTCTAGGGTGGGAACAGCATGTGGTACTGGGGATTGAACTTGGGACCCTGTGCTCGCCAGGCAGGCATTTAGACCACTGAGCTATCTCCCCTGCTATTTTTTTAGTTTTGTTTTGTTTTCATTTTATGTATTTGGTAGAAGGTCTCACTATGTATGTTGGACTGGTAGTGATCCTCCTGTTTTTAGCCTCCCCAGCACTGGGATTACAGGCATGGGCCACCATGCCCAGACCCGTATGAAGGCTCAGCAAGCCCCAGGGACAGGGCCGGTGAGGCATGTGGGATGGGGATTGAATCCTGACCCCTGCAGTTGCCAAAGCAGGTGCTTATTCTGCTGATTTAAAAAAAAAAAAAAAAAAAAAAAAAAAGATGAAACCAGGGATCGCTGCAGCCATGGTCGGCCGGTGTTGGCAAAGCCAGCGGCTGCTGTGGGACATTACCAAGGCCCACAAGCAAGGCTGAAACAGACCAAAGAAGCTTGGGCTGAGGTTGACCAGTGCCACCTGCAGAAGGAGAAGGAGTTCTAGACCAAGGCAGCTGCCCCCCCTAGGGCCCCAGGGCAGGTGCAAGAGCAGCAGGGAAGCCAAGGCGACCCAGGGGAAGATGGCCAGCCTCTCCATAGCTCCTTCCGGCAGAGCAGGAAGAAGTCCTAGGTCTGCAGCACAGGCCAAGAGACCCATGAAAACGACTGCATCAATGGATGTGAGAAGATAGAAGCTCTGCTCTGAGGACTGGCATTATAGACGCTCTGGTGGAATATGTTAAAAGAAAAAGAAGAAAGAAGGAAGCCAGGCATGGTGAATTGCAATTTCAGCACTTGGGAGGCCACGGCAGGAGTACAAGTTTGAGTCCTGCCTTGCAGTTTAGCAAGGATCTATCTTAAAAAAAAGAGTAATAAGATAAAATACAGAAGTTGGAGATGAAGCTCAGTGCAAAAACCCTAGGTCCAAGCCTCTATATTCCTAAATAAATAAAGAAATCTTGCTTGTTTGAGGCAGGGGATAGAGCTCAGTGGTGCAAGTGCAAGGTCCTGAGTTTGATTCTTGGTACCAAAACAAAAGGCAGTCTTGCCATTGTTGATTGCATGGACGAAGCCTGCGGCCATATGCAAGTGAAATAAGCCAGCCATAGAAGAAACACTATGTGAGTCTACTTAAAAGAATTATCTAAAATAATTATTCTTGAGTCAGAGAGATAGCTCAGTAGAAGAAGCATTTGCCTGGCAAGCACAAGGTCCTGAGTTCGATCCCCAGTACTGCAAAAAAATAAAATAAAAAATAAATAAGATAGTTATGCTTTTTTTCTTTATTTTTGTTTGTTTTATTTTTTGAGAAAGGGTCTCCCTATGTAGTTCAGGCTGGATTCACGCTCACTATAGCCCAGGCTGGTCTTGAACATGTGGTGGTCCTCCTGCCTCAGCCTCCTCAGTACTGGGATTGCAAGTGTGCACCAACAAACCTGGCATCTAAAACAGTCAAACTCTTAGAAAGCAGAGAGTGGAATGGTGATTGCTGATGGCTTGGGGAGAAAGAAATGGAAAAGTGTTACTCAGTGTGTCTAAGGTTTCAGTATGCAAGATACAAGATGACTAATTTTAGAGAGCAGCTATACAACAGAATGCCTAGAGTTTAAAATACGGAACTGTGTGCTTAGTATAGAGCGTACCTGGTGTATGCACACCTGTAAGCCCAGCACTTAGGAGGCAGAGGCAGTAGCACAGGGTTGAAACCAGCCTGGACTACATAGGAAGAACTTGTTTCAAAATAAACAAAATGTTAAGAAGGTAGAAGTCATGGTAAGTTCCTAACAGTCCTCCCTATGGACACCAGAAGAATTTTAGAGGTGGTTGAAATGATTATTGCCTAGTGATAATGAAGTATGCCCAAAGTCACCAAATTGTATAAGTCAAGTCAGGTGCGGTGTTATGTACCTGTGATCCCAGCATTTGGGAAGTGAGGCAGAACAGTCAGAAGCTCAGTGGATTAAAGCACCTGCTTAGGCAGATACAGGGACCTGGTTCGATCCCCAGTGCACCATGCTGGCCAGCCCCAGCGCCAGCCCTGCCCCCCAGGGTGTGCTGAGATGGTGACTGAGACTGAGTGTGGTGGCACATGCCTGTAATCCCAGCACTTGGGAGGTAAGAAAAGAGTTCCAAGCCAGCCCAGGCTACCTAGCAACTTCAAACCCAATCTGCACTACTTAGGAAGACCTTGTCTCAAAAAACAACATATTAAATATGCAGTTTTCTTGCTATATAGTTATATCTCAATAAAGCTAGTTTAAAACAAAATATAAAATTAAAAAAAAAGAGAAAACAAAGCTGGTAGTAGAGCACTTGCCTAGCATGCACAAGGCCCTGAGTCCCATACCCAGTATCACAAAAATCAGTCAAGAAATAAAAATAAACCTATTTCTTTCTTTTTATTTTTTCTGTTTGTTTGTTTGTTTTTAGTCAGGATCTGGCAATATAGTTCAGGCTGCCCCTGAATTAGCAATACAGTCCAAGGGACAGTTTTGAACTTGTAGCAATCCTTCTGTTTCAGCCTCCCAAGTGCTGGGATAACAACAGGGATGGTTCACCATACCCAGCTAACTGGTTTACTCTTAAGAACTTTAGAGCTGGGGAGATAGCTCAGTAGAATAAGTGCTTTCTGGTAAGCGCAGGGTCCTGAGTTCAATCTCCGGTACCGCAAAGAAAAAGAACTGGGGCTGGGGAGATAGCTCAGTCGAATAAGCGCTTTCCTGGCAAGCGCAAGGGCCTGAGTTCAATCCCTGGTTCCGCAAAAAAAAGAAAAAAAGAAAGAAAGAAAGAAAAGAAAAAGAACTTTAGAAACGTAATGTATTTGCTCCCTAAAGTCAGTGCTAACCATGTTTAGAAAAAAAAAAGGGGGGGGCCAAGTGTGGTGGCCCATGCCTGTAATTCCAGCTCTTGAGAGGCTGAGGCATGAGGATCACTGTGCGTTTGAGACCAGCCTGGGCTATACAGTGAACTCAAAGCCTGAATAGCAAGAACTTGTCTCAAAAAGACTCAAATAAAAAGTCAACAGTGGGACGGGGGTGAAGACATGGGCTTTGCATCTGCTTGCAGAATACACGTGGATGGTGGGGGAGCCTTCCTTCTCTTCTGACAGAATTGACGACATGGAGCTAGTTGTCCGGGCCTGGAAGAAGGACTAGAAATTTGCCCAATTTGCAAGGAACCAATCAGTGTGACTCCTAGGGTATCGGGAAGGCGCGAACCTCTGCCTCATGCACAGCCTCTCACTCTGGGCACGGGGCTCACCAGACCCTGCCTACACAGAAGCGCCTCTGGGTCATGCACTGTTCTCCCCCAACCCTGACACCGAGGCGACTCGGATGCACAGCTTCGTGTGGGCTTCTCCTGCTGGAGCATTGACTACTAGACAACATCAACCTGCGCAGGCCCCGCACGTGCTGCGAGCACTGAAATCGGTACACCTAGTGGGGCGGGTGGCGGTGCCTGTCATCCCAATGCTAGGGAAGCTGAGGCAGGAGAAGGGCAAGTTTGAACCTAGCCCGGGAAGCTGAGTGACTTCATAAGACCCTGTTTCAAAAATAAAAATAGGGGCCAGGGAGATAGCTCAGAGGTCTAAGTGCCTGCCTAAGCAAGTGCAAGGACCTGGGTTCGATCCCTGAAGCCACATGCCATGCAGGCATGTCTCAGGGATGCAGAGCTCTGTTGACCGGGCATGGTGGCTCATGCTTGCAATCCCAGTGCTGGGGAGGCTCAAACAGAGGATCACTATGAGTTCAAGCTGCATAGTGAGATGCTGCATTGAATACATAAAATGTAAAATATATATTATATGTATATATGTATGTATATGTATATATTTCCCTCTTTTTCCTTTTTTTCTCTTGTCTTTTACCTCATCCTACTTGTTCATTCTCTTTGAACAGCTTCTTTCCATTTCACAGCATCTAT
>NW_004524670.1:7273388-7291695 GCF_000260255.1 Octodon degus
ATATATAAATTAAAAATAGGCTGGGGCTGTAGCTCTGTGGAAAGGCCCTGGGTTCAATTCCCCATAAAAAGAAAATTTGGCACACTGTAATTGCTCAGCAAATGCTTGGCAAATCCAGTTTGAAAAGCAGGACCAGGCACACTCTGCCCAGAGATGAGCAAGGTTCTCAGTCTCAGTTCTTGGTTCGGCCATCACCTGAGAGCAACTTATTTTTGTCCCTGTGAGTCACCATGCAAGAGGCACTGTCTCCAGGCCACCAGGGCAACTTTTAAACAAACGGCCCCATAATGAGTACTTTCGGGAAAGAAACAGCTGTCGCAGACCTTGTCATAATAGGGAAGCGCTCTCTAATTTGTTCAGTGCCTTGTATTAATACAATTCATGTCCTGTCATTTCTGAGGAGTCAGGAGGAATGCTTGCTTGGTGGGCGGCGAAGAGTCCCATGTCAGAATGGGGAGGACAGAACATTTATCTAATGGCGTGGGGACGAGGCAGGCAATGCTACCACTTTGTCCGAAGTCCTCTACCTCTTCTAGGGTCCACTGGACAAAACTATGGTGAGAACCTAAGTGGTATAACACAGAAGTGGACTGAGTTCTTTTTGTTTGTTTTTAGCCCAGGCTAGCATCGAACTCACGGCAGTCCTCCTGCAGACACTGTTAGGAGCAAGTGGGGTTCTTACTGGGTACTTTGTACATTCTGTGTTGTTGCTAAGATGACCTGGGACCTGGCAGAGTGGCACAGGCCTGTAATCCCTGGACTTGGGAGACGGAGGCAGGAGGATTGCCTCGAGTTCAAGGCCAGCGTATGCTACACAGTGAGACCCTGTCTCAAAAAAAAAAAGGCCAGAGGGTGGCTGGCTGCCCCTGTGTGGATGCAGGTACTAACTAGAACCATCTAGAATGGTTTTCCTGCACCAGGAGCTCTGGCTTCTTACGCATCTGGTATGATTATTCCTGTTGTGTAGTGAGGTTATTAGGTACTACGAGGAGGAGGTCGCTGAGCCTGGTTAGTGTGGTTAGTGACACAACAGGCTGGATCCCAGCTGGGGACATAGCCTCCTTCTCTATCCCAAAGCCAAGGCAAGGGCTGGGCAGGTAGCACAGTGGGTGAGCGTGTTGAACAGGTGCAGGGTCCTGGATTCAATCCCACAATGAATGGGGCAGAAACCTTTCCCTCCCGAGAGCCATCCTAGAGGGCCACAGAAGGGCAGACCCGTGCAGTCCAGAGCTAGCCAGCTGGGAATCACAGGAATGTGGCCTGCGATGCAGCAGACTCTCCTGCACAGCACGCCCTGCGTTACACGCTCCCATCTCAGTGTTGCAACAGCCTCGTCTGTGATGATGTCCACTTTGGCCAACGGGAAGCCTGGAAGTCCAGCAGCAACGGCGCCGAATAGCCTCGCGCAAGACCTAACGCGTAGAGGAGCACGCGAGACCGCGTTCAGGAGTCGTCCTGTCCCGGGTCGGCCGGCGGGAGGCGCTGCAGACCGCGCGCCGCCTGCAGCTCGGGCGCCCTCCTGCGTAGCGGCGGGGACTCCAGCCCCGTGCGGGCGAATCCTGTGCGATCGGAGGCGCTTGCTGGAGCCCGGCTGCGGCGGGTGGAAAGGAGGTCCCGGCCCTGGGTCCCAAGAACACCTGAGATTTCAATTCGGTGGAGGAGGGGAGGCCTGGCCTGGGACCAGTACGGGGACCTAAGGACCCAAGAGGTAGAAGGCTTCTGAGATTCGCAACAGGAATTGGGTTAAACGTGAACATACTTGTTGAATTTTCCGCTTTCACTTTTTAATATTTTTCCAATTCCCAGCTGTTCTCTGGAAATTTAAAGAGGTGGTGGGAGGGTTGGTGATGTGTACGCCACAGATGGAGGTGGAAAAACTGCCCAGAACATGTTGACATTTATTGAAAAAAATCTTTTAAAAAACTTAACATCCACTCACACTTTAAAACTATGACATTAGGAACAGCATCTAATGGCAAAAGTTACTCGTAGAACATCTGTTCCTTCCAACAGGAGGGTTTCTTTCCTGCCAAAAATGTATGAATTTTATGTAGGAACTTGGTTCTGTTTGGGGAGAGAAGAAGGAAGCCGGCCAAAGCAGCCCCTGGGCTTGGAAGCAGCAGCGGCGCTTCTCCTCCGGCCGCTCTTGCAGGCAGGGACGCCCCAAGTGCCCCTCTGCAGGACGGCCGAGCCCGGGTCTCCTCCACCTTCGCTGAAGCAGCAAAATGAGGTAGAGCCGAGCGGTGAGGACTGGGTGTCTGACACGCCCTTCACAAAGACCCTAAAGTTTGTTGAAAGGGCGAGGGGGGAGTTTGTAGATAGATGAAACCCAGACACCCCCAGGCGCTCTCCGGATGTTCCGTTCTGTTCACTTTAGCGGGGAGGTGCTCACTGATTTCTCCCTAGAACTTGGCTTTGTCTCTCCATCCCCGATGGTGGTCTTGCAGTTGCTCAGAGTACCTGGGCGCTGGCAGGTTTATCTGTTATAAACCATCAGGAGGGGCCTCAGAACACTGCTGGGAATTAATAGGATGGACTCTAAGTGGATTCGCAGTTGCAACATTAATTACCTTCTGATTCAAAGTGAGTTTATCTAAGCAGGTCTTGTCTTTAGCAGTCCAAAGGATTTGCTGCCCTAGAGAAGGTACTGTTTCCAGGAAGGGCAGGATACCCTTTCTGCATTTTAAAGTGGACCCCTTTAGGTTCCTACTTTAGATTTTTTTTTTTTCCTTTTTTTTGTGTGTGTGCGGTACCGGTGAACTCAGGACCATAGGCGCTTTATTCTACTGAGCTATTTCCCTGGCCCTAAAAGTTGAGAAGGATTTTTTTTTTTTTTTGGTGGCTCAGGCTGCCTTAAGGCCGAATGTGGGCATCAAACTTTAGTCTGCTGTGCCTGACTGGGTTTGCCAAAGCAGGCGCTTAAACAACTGAGCTAACCCACAAGCCACTACTTTAGGTTCTTGACCTAAGGGGAATGAATTTTTTTCCCATCTCAGAAGATTTCAGATGAAACATGAAAAAAAAAAAAAAAAAATACAGCTAGCACCAAACATGGTGGTGCAAGCTTGTAATCCCAGCGCTTGGTAGGCTGAGGCAGAATGATCAAAATTTCAAGGCCAGCACAGGCAACCTTGGCCGCTTCAAGACTGGCCTAGACTACACAGGAAGGCCCTGAAAACCAAGAACAAAAGAGCCAGGCACAGCGTGGGGTGAGCACTTGTCATCCCTGCTACTTGGGAAGCTGAGGTAGTAGAATTGCTAGTTCAAAGCCAACTTGGTTGACGATTTAGCAAGGCCTTATTACAAAATAAAGCCTGAAGTGCAGCTTGGTGGTAGGTGTTTAGCTAGCATGCTTAAGGCACTGTGTCCAGTCCCCAGGAGTGGCCGAGGGACTGCAAAGACCGCACACCCAACACGCAGTTGGCTTGCATATCCAGAGTGCGAGTTGTCTCCCTAATTCATGGAATCTTGAAAGAGATGATGAGGAAATAGAAAGGAGATGATCACTGAGAGAAAAAGGGGTGAAGGAAGAGGAATGGGGGGACAGAGATGATCAGAATTTTTTACATATGCCAGGCACGCTGGTGCACACCTGTAATCCCATCACTTGGGAGGCTTGAGGCAGGAGGATCATTGCAAGTTTCAGGCCAGCCTGCACTACAAAGTGAGCTAAAAGCCAGCCTGAGTTGCATAGGGATACCCTGTCTCAAAAAGACAAAAACAAACAAACAAACAAACAAACAAAAAAACAATGTTTTATAAAATTAATAGGCACTCATCATAAAAAGGGAGGACCAGCAAGACAGCTCAGTAGACTGAGTGCCTGCTTAGGCAAGTGCAGGGACCTAGATTCCTACTGGCACCACATGCTGCACTGGCCCTGCCCCTGGATGCACTGAGCCAGCCACTGAGACCAGGTGTGGTGGCACATGCCTGTAATCGCATAGCTGGGGAGACTGAGACAGAAGGATCACTAAGAGTCTAAGCTGTGTAGTGAGACCGTATAAAATACATAAAATAAATAAAAAATAAACAACAAAAAGGGAAAGAGTATAAATTGTTCCTGTTGTGTAGGAAGAGAGACAGAATGCACAAGAGTTTGCTACATTCTTAGAAGCCAACAGATGTTGCTGGGCACCTCCCAGAGGCAGAACACGCTTTGTCAGGCGCCATCCTCCCCCTCTTGCGGGTTGCGGAGCTAGTAATGCATGAGTCCTGCACTCTGCAAGCCAGGTAAGTGCCAGGAGGAAGCAGCAAGCAGGTTAGAGACAAAGGTAGAGGCAGGGTGGGGGAGCTGATCACAGAACTGCCCCTGAGCTGTCCCTGCAGAATTCCTCAGTGCAGGTGTACCCCAAACTCCTGAACACACTGCCTCACATGATACAGGCTTTCACCTGCTTAAATTTTGAACATTATTCTGCACATAAATAGTGTATGGCTTATACCAGTAATCTCAGCACCCTCCAGAGGCTGAAGCAGGGGGATCTCTTCAAATTTGAGGCCAGCCTAGAGTACATAGCAAGACCCTCTCTTGAAAGAAAGAAGACTACATGAGTATGGAAGAGTCAGGTTGAAATTCCAGTCTCGTGTGTGTTACTTGAGATTACATCTAGGACTTTCACACTGATCTATGTACCCAGCCCCAGCCTTTTAAATTTTTAATGACCTAGCATGCTTTTTTTTTTTTTCTGCATCATATATAACTTACTAGCATGCTTTTTCTATTGTAATTTTTTTTTAATTTTTTGAGATAAGGTCTTGGTAAGTCAATTAAGGTGCCAACTGAGTTTGAATTTATAGTCCTCCTGCCTCAGCCTCCCAGACTGCTGGGATTACAGGTGGACACCATCACTTTTGGAATGCACTCAATTTTTTTCCTCATTCCATCCAGGTTACCTGAACCTCAGATCCCTTGTTATTCAAATGAGAATACTGATGTCTGTCTCATATGGTTACTTCAAGGGTTAAAGGAGAAAGTGTATAAAACACTGAGAACAGGAATAGCATGAAGTACCCTTGATGAATGTCAGCCTTTGGCCTTTCCTGGTGGTGCTAGGGTGCACCCAGGGTCTGTCACTGAACATCCCCACCCCTATTCCATAAATTTTATTTTGAGACAGGACCTCTCTAAATTGCCCAGACCATTGAACTTGTGATCCTCCTGCCTCAGCCTCCCACCTTGCTGTGACCCAGGTGTACATAACCACAATTGGCCATAGTTGTCCACTCTGAGATGTTCTAGAACTTTCATAACTAGGGTACGGCTGTTAGACACCAAAAAGACGAGATATATATATAATTCTTTTTCCTTGCAGTGTTGGCAATCAAGCGCCACACCCCAGCCCCAAACAGGACCTCTCTGTAGACAGCCTCTCAGATCAGCACAGGTTGTAGGAAAGACTGCTATTCCTGATGCCGAACTTGCGTCCTGACGAAGACCTGGCTCCTTCCTTGCTGCCTGTCTTGGTTAAATGATCTCTGGGTCTTGCTCAGCCAGGCACCTGCGAGCTCATGTGCAGGAGGGTGAGGGCCAGGGCAGTCTTGGACAAGAGTGAGCTTCTGCAGAGACACAACTCCAGGGCACATGGGGCCTGGGCTTCCCCGGTCACGCAGAGGAGGCCTTGGGTGGCTCGTTGTTTGGGACGCCTTCCAGTCCTGCTCCTGTACTCTTGTGGCTGTCCTTGCTGCCAGGGTCTGTAATGGCTCTCTGAGTCATTCGTTCATGCCTAGGGCACATGCCCAGATCTATTTTAAGTTGGGATCCTGGTGAGGGGAAAAGGGATTATCTTCAGACATTGGGAGCATTAGAAGAATGTTGGCAAAAGGTTTGGGAAGGTAGGCAATAAAGAGGAGTGTTTCCCACCAGTCCTGGCTGAGAATGTGGGCTCGAAACTCAGGACCAAGTAGGCCACTCCTGGCTGCTGGCTTCCTCTGCTGCATTCTTCAGGGACAGGGACTCAGACTGTGTGACCTTCAGCAAGATAGTTCCTTTTTCTTTATTCTTTGATATGGGCTTTTTTTTTTTTTTTAGGAAGGGATAAATTATTATTTTTTGCCATAATTTTATTGATAAACAAATAGCAATGAGACAGTTTCAAATCAAATCGGTAGGACAGTTTCAATAATTAACACACTGCATACATTCTTCTTAGTGGTTAATTGCTGTACAAGATGCGGACTTGATATCCTATTTACAAACACCATTAGAACAAATCATTCTATTCATTAACAGAATGTAATTATATATCTATCCCAACCACTTTGAATACACAGATACAAAATGGACATTCATCTGTATACCCTTTTTTTTTTGTTAAGTTCCGTTATTTGAATATTATAAGTGTGTAAACTCAGCAAAATATTCTTGATATGGGCTCTTGCTAAATTGCCCAGGCTGGTCTCAGACTCAGAATCTTCCTTCTTCACCTTCCAAATAGCAGGGATTCCAGAAGTGTGAGCCCAGCACACTCCCAGGAGGTACTGTACTTTCTTAAATTGGCCCAAGGACACCAAGGCTGGTAGTCCTTGTTCTAACTGAATTGAGTACACGTGTAAAATGCTTTGAAATCTGTGAATGAAAGATCCGGGAAGAAAGGTCAGCCTTATTTACTCTTGGTGATTGGGTGCATGGTGGGGGGGGTGCCATGATACAGCAAGTACTGCGTTTTCTGTAATCATTGTCCAAGACGAAGCCTACAGGAACGTGAGGCCCTTTTAATAGAATGATAGATAAGAGTCCTTGTCTGTTAGAAAAAGGGGCAGGTTCAGTCAATCTTGCCCATACAGCTTTGTGTACACCAAACATCTCCCTGTTTAGATTAAAAAACAAGCACACATTCCTAGGAGGTGAGGGGCACCTTAGTCTCTCTACCTGAGAGACAGCATCAGGTGGTAGCAGCAGCAGCCCAGGTTTCCAAATCAGTGGGAGTGATTGGAAGAAGTCACTGGGTCCCTCTGAGCCTTTCCCCATCCCCCGAATAAAACAGGCTTACCCAGTCTCTAAGTTCTGGGCATAGCAAAGGTGCTCAACACACGTGAATCCTTTTATCCTCTCTCCCCTTGCTTTCCTGTCTCTCTACAATGATTTCAAGTCCAAGTCCAAGCTCCCTAGGACTTTTGTCTTGCTGACCTGTGGCCAGTGACAAAGATAAAGGTGAGAGAAGAACCTGAAGAGTTAAAAAGAAAACAAACCACCAAACCAACCACATGGGCTAAACCCACAATCTGGATAATTGTCCCTCCTCACGCATTGCAGTTTCTATTCCAGGTTTTATGTTGCCCATCTGGGAACATTGTCAAAGCAAATGTTAGTTAAAAATTGTTTACTGAAGGACAGGTAGTTAAACATCATGTTGAGATGAGAATATTGTTATGGTAAACCTAAAATAATTTTTCTCAAACCTTTATTTATAGAGGAAGACTTGAAAGAAGTGTTGAAATATGTCCAGAGGCAGTCAGGCTTTTGCCCGTCAGTTCCTTTTACAGATCTACGTTTTGATTCTATCTCCGTAGAGATTTCTCTCTTCAACAATGCCCATGCATTTGAATTAAGGAAATCAATGAAATGAGAAGATCTGCACCTATCAATTGCCAGTAGCTAGACAGACAACCAGCTGGGTATTGCTGGGGCCAGGTAGGCTGCAACCACTCAGAGAAAGCCACCCTATCAAACATCCTTAATCAGTGCAAACATACCACTAAGCAATTTTATCAGGTTTTTTTTTTTTTTTTTTTTTAACATCCAGTATCTGCATATATCAGAAGAAGAAAATGGAAAATGAAAATAAAGGAGAACCAAACCTGGAAGAGATCGTGTGTCTCCAAATGCAAATTTAGATCCAAACATTAAACAATGGAGATCTTCTAATCCTGCCACAAAGGCACCAATTGCAAATCAGACGCTCTTGTGAGAGTGTTTTTTGCCTAACAAAGTCTTTAATGCAAAGAATCCCCCTAGGCAAATCCTCTTCAGTCTCTCTAGACTTTGGCTCCACCAAGGCCCATGAAGTCAGTTATACTCCTCATCTGCATATATCAGGCCTAAAACAAAAATCCGGCCTAAAACAAAAATCAGTTTGTATCCGAGGCCCACATAATGCATACTTCAAAGCATAGAAGCCTGCGGTGTTTCTTGGGTTAAACAACCCCCGAAAAAGATGAAGCTCCATTCTGCCTGAATCATTAATTCCAACCAAAGTTTATGATATTTTGTTGAATAAAGCCAAAACTTTATGCCAAACCTGACTAACACATTTTAACATGACATAACATGCACCTAGTAACCAATTCGAATGTATCTAAATAATAAGGAATGGAGAAAATTGTAGGAGGAAGTATTGTAGCTGTGTTTGTAGTGAATGAGGTTGAGCAGCTCAAAGAGCCACCCCGTCCCAGGAGGAACCAACATATCCAGGGCCTGGATTCCAACCTTCGCTTAGCGTGGCCCGTGCGCTCCACAGAGCTGGCATACTGGGCAGAGGAGCGCTGGGCACACGCAGCTCCACCGTCTCCTTCTCTTTCCCTGTGCACAAAGCCTTGCGCAGCAGGCCCTTGAGCTGGCCCCGCAAGTTTGAATGGAGCTCCTGCAAAGGGACAGGCACACACAGCTGGAATGCTACTGTAACAGGAGGGGCGGCTCCTGTGTTCTCTGGGGGAACATGGTGCTGCGTGCAGAGTATTTGTGTGGGCTGGTCGCGGGATGCTAAAGAAGGGGTATAGCCCACAGCTAAATACTTGTTGAGGCGGGGCATGGTGGCACGCACGTGTAATCCCAGCACTCAGGAGGCTGGGGCAGGAGGAACCTTGTGAGTTTGAGGCCAGCCTACATAGTGAGACCTTGTCTCAAAATAAAACAGACCAAAAACAAACAAACAAACAAAAATGGAACCTTCTGTTTTATTTTTTGGATACTCGGGATTGAGCCTAGGAGTGCCTTACCACTGAGCTACCTCCCCAGCCCTTTGTATTTTTGTTTGTTTTAGTCTTTTTGAGACAGGTTCTCCCTATGAAGCTCAGGCTGGCCTTGAGCTCACTTTGTGGCCCAGGCTGGTCTTGAACTTGCAAAGATTCCCCTGCCTCAGCTTCCCAAGTGCTGGGATTATAGGCATGCCAGCACATTTATTTATTTATTTATTTATTTATTTATTTATTTATTTATTTATTTTGGCGGAACTGGGGATTGAACTCAGGCCCTTGTGCTTGCCAGGCAAGCGCTTATTCTACTGAGCCATCTCCCCGGCCCCACCTTTGTATTTTTTAAGACAGGATCTCACTAAGTTAGCCAGGCTGGTCTTCAACTTGTTATCCTCCTGACTCAGCCTCCTCAGCTGGGATTGAAGGCATCAGATGTACTGTTACAGTTCGGGCCCTTCTTTGATGAGAGCGGAGCTGTACCTCAAAGACGGGCTTCTGCTAGTTCCATGTACTATTTGGGTGTGGGTGGTTTCTCACTATATGTAGCCCAGGCTGGCCTTAGACTTGCAGCAATCCTCCTGCCTCAGCCTGCCAAGTACTCAGATTTCAGGCATGCACCACCATGCCTGGCCACGCTCTGTTTTTTACAGAGATTTTAAAGAAGTAGGGCTACTACTGTCTTTCCAGCAACACAAGAGGTCTCTGACTTCAAGAGCAGCAGGCCCTATGGCACTTCACAACCTCCAAGAGCTGGCCCTTCCTGTCTGGCTGACCGGCCAACCCAGGAGCCTGCAGGGGAAGGGGCCTTCTAAAAGCTTTCACGGTACAACTGTTAAAACTTCTGTTATCTGTTCTTAGCACATGTAACTTAATTTTGGCTTCCTGGAGGACATGCCCGACTAACTCCTCATTATTTCTGTAGGTTGCTGACCTTCACCTGCCTCCCCCAAAAAACAAGAGCCTTTCAGTGAATGAAACTTTCCAGAATCAAAGCAGAGAATCGCCTGGCAAGGGAGAATCTTAGTTGCGTATGGTGGTGCCTGTCTACAATCCTAACGTCCAGGTAGCTGAGGCAGGAGGATCCCCAATTCAAGGCCAGCCTGGGTTACATAGCAAGTTCTCGGTTAGCCCGAGCTCCGTAGTGAGTCTGTATCTCAAAAGAAACTAACAGACAATCAAACACATAAAAGGAAGACTCCTCTAAAGAGAGATGCTAGGTTCTTTTGGTTAAATATTCGGTTAATGATTGATTTATTCAACTGAGTCCAGTAACTGGGTATTCCATGGCAAAGAAGTAAAGCTCTGATTGCATTCCAGAAGTTCCTTTTTGTTGGGGGGGCCCAGACCCACAGGGCCCCCCAATATGGAAGGATTAGCGTCCAAGGAAAGATCCAGAGCCAGGACTGTGGAGGAGTCTTTTTAAAAGTGAGGCTCTGAGGGACACTGAGGCTCTTGTTAAGGAAATACGGGTTTTTCCAGAAATAGCATAGACCAACCCCTCAAGCAAGGGCTCACGGGCTTTAGCGGACCTTGTGTGTAGGTGGGGGGGGGGAGGTTGAAAACACATTGGCACAGCCAGTCCAGCTCAGCAGCGGCTGCAGAGGATGCTGGCTATGTAGCTGCTGGCCCCATTCACAGTGGGCACCAGGGACCAGGAAAAGGCAGGGAGAGGAGGATCACCAGAAGGCAGGCCCAGGACGGCTGCCTGTGGGCTGGGCCTCCGTGAAGGCCTTTCCTTCCACCCCAGAGCTAAACGCATAGATTGTGTTCATGGCACAATGAACCACTTCATGGTTTCATGACTGGCTGATGAAACAGGTGCAGGAAACTCGACTTCCCCCGTCTTCCTTGACAAAGGAAAGAGCACACTGACGGAGACAGACTGTCTCGGGCTTCTGACTCTAAACAGGTTCACTGGGGGAAAAACCTGGATGTTAGCAAACGCTTCTGGGTTGTGTGTATCTGCTCTGCCTCTAGTCCTACCTGCCCAGAGGACTGAAGACAAAAGTATTAGAAGTGCTTTGACTATGTCAGAAAGAATGAGAAATGGAAACAAAACAAGCTAGGTGTGGTATCACCTGCCTGTGATCCTAGCACTTGTGAGGCCGAGGCAGGAGGGCTGTGAGTTTGAAGCCTATATAGTGAATTGAAGGCCAGCATGGATGACAGAACAAGGCCCTTTCTCAAAAACACAAACACACAAAACAATAAACAAATAGTGGTGGAAATGGACCTGTAAAGGAAGCCTCAGTTTCTTCATCTGTCTGATGGGTGAGGGAGGAGAAAATCCCATTCCTGCCTCTTATTGAGGTAGTGAAGACTGTAAACACTTCACAAAGCTGACAGCCCTGTGAAGAACTAAGTATTATTGAATACCAGCAAAAAAACGGTGACCTAAACTAGAGAGTCCCTGTCCCTGTGCAAAGAATGCCTTCTTTTTTTTTTTTTTTTTTTTTTCGGAACCAGGGATTGAATTCAGGCCCTTGCACTTGCCAGGGAAGCGCTTATTCCACTGAGCCATCTCCCTGGCCCAAGAATGCCTTCTAATTGTGCCTGAGACACTGCTTTCATGGTTAGCACAAATTTACTTACCTCTCGGGCTTTTAGCAAGTGAGCCCAGGGTTCCTTCAATTTCCTGTAAAGTTATTACCCACTGCAAAGGCTTTGAAGGGGGTATGGGTTAGAGCCCCAGAGTGCATTGGTCTGTGTCATGGAGGTTTGGCCACTGTGCAGTGACAGGCTGATCCTGTGCGATCACTAATTCAGATGATATAGGCTAGATAGGAATTGTAACCCACTCACCCTCCTGGCCTCAGGTGCATGAACTGGATAGGTCTACTTGTCAAACCTCCATCAGCCCAGGCATGGTGGCCCAGGCCTGTAACCTCAGCACTCAGGAGGCTGAGGCAAGAGGATCTTTGACAGTTTGAGGTCAGCCTATGCTACAAATGAGTTTAAGGCCAGCCCAAGCTGCATAGTGAGACCCTGTCTCAAAAAGACAAATAAACACAAAAGGGGCTTAGTCCTATCTTTTTATCTCCTATCAATCATCAACGTGTTGCTGCATAAAAAGCTACTTCTCTGTCTTTGAGTTTTGAGTCAGCATCTTGCTTGTAGTTCAGGATGGATTTGAACTCATGCTGACCCTCCTGCCTCAGCCTCCTGCGTGCTGGAACTATAGGCCTGCACCAATACACCTGGCAGCTACTTCTCTTGCTTCTTGCTATACCTAGATGATAACATGTAACACAGATTTTTTTTTAAATGTATTTAGTACAGGGTCTACAGTGTGACTGGAGTTGTAGTGATTCTCCTGTTTTCAGCCTCCCAAGTGCTGTGATTATAGGCACATAGCACCACACCTAGTCTCAATCATAGCTCGGCATGCCCCGGGGTCAGGGCCAGCACGGCATGCCAGGGATTGAACCCCAGCCCCTGTGTCTGCCTAAGCAGTTGCTTTAGTCCACTGAACTATCTGATTGGCCTTTGTAACATGGATATTGAAAAGAAATATATGGTGCATCATTGTAATTATTGAGCTGCATCACTGAAACTGTTCTCTTAGGTGAACTCAGATGAGATCTTTAAGGGATCCCCTAAGAGAGAATTTACTTTCGGCTGTTATTAAATTGGGCTTCTATTTCTTTCCTGCTTTTCCTTTAAGGACATTTGCAGAAGGACCTTCAGGCGTACCCACTGCAACCTGCTGACTCATCTAGGTTGCAGAGGAGACTCAAGCAATTCAAAAAAGTGACACTGTTCAAGGGCTGAGAAAAAACAATGAAAAGGAAGGGCTCCAGGTATCCAACGTTCCAGAAAAGCCACCTGCCTGCTGGGCCTGCGTCCTCCCTGTCTTGCCCATGGACTCTAGTAGCCCCCACAGCAGCCAGAATGATTCACTAGGTTTCTGCTAACATTTTTGCCTTCGCCTCCCTGTTTTGACTATGTGACCAGGGCAGGGAGGCATCAGGTATTTCAAGATTTAAGAAGGTACTCGTTTGACAAGAGGTGGTGAGAAATGTACTTAGCATTCACCCTTCTGTTTACAGAAAAGTCTTCCAGAAGTTGGGTTCGTTTCCAACCTTCATTTTAGTTTCACTTAATGTAAAACTTAAAAAGACATTTATTTTCATCCAGCACTGCGATTTTGACAACTTTTTCGTTTTCATGTTCGGCGGAACATTCCACAGCCTCCAGTGTGTAGATGATAGTGGTGGTTTTATAGAAAATATTATTGAATGACTCTGCTGTTGAACAATGAATGATAGTTTCATAAACAGCCTTTAGGAGGCAGACATAGCTTCGGTTTAGCCCTATAAAAACATGTCCATGTACAATGGGCTGTACAAGGGACTAAGAAATATGCAACTAAAATAAATACATAAAATATAATACATAATAAATAAAATGACAAAAATAGAAACGTAAATGTTTTGTGTAGGACTAGACAGTGCCTAGGATTGGTGGTAGGGGAGGTATTTGTGGGGTACAGGGGTATCTGGTCTACAAATCTACTTTTTAAAAAAATTAAATTTATTGCTACAATTTAGGTACACATAATAACCACATTCATTACAGGGAATTTGTATCTGTACATGATTGCAAATCCACCTTTACAAGTCTTTGGGCCGAACAACGTGCGAAGTCAGGACATATGCCGGGTGGTTGACCCAGGTTGCTAAATTCAGATAATGCACAACAGGTATCACACCATGCTTGTTTTAAACTTTCCCACCACACCACCACCGGGTGTGGTAGTTCAGACCTGTAATCCTAGCAGTTGGGAGGCTGAGGCAGGAGGACCATTATGAGTCTAAGACCAATGTGGAATAAGCCGAGCTCAAAGCCAGCCTGAGAGGCATAGCAAGACCCTGTCTCAACAAGACGAAACCCAAACCTTTCCCCGGTGGAGTTGCTTTCCTTACATAAGAATTGTACCCCTTGGGCTTCTTTATATGAAAATTTATGTATAAAATTGGCTAACTCTGTGCTATCAAATACTATTTAATGTTTCTAAAAGAATAATTTTTGGTTTGGTTTGGTTTGGTTCTAAGACAGGGTCTCACTATGTAGCTCACTCTGGCCTTGAACTTGGTATGTAGCCCAGGCTGCTTGCAAGCTCACAGCAATCCTCCCGCCTTAACCAGAATAACATGAAAGGGAAGGCGTCATTCCCCCCAACCATCCTCCCCCTCTAAGCCAAAACAGGACTCAAGAGTCCAATATGTGTGAGGGAGAAAGAATATGAAATAGAGCAGAACCGAGAATCTGTTGACACACAGGAAGAACTATTGTTAAGCCTTTGTATGTGTACACACATGAGCTAAAATCTAGGACATATAAAATTAAATGTCATAGGGAAAATATAATAAGCAGGCATCTCAATTATTAGGTGCTCTTTATTATACAGTGTATGGCACTGCGACAGCGTAATGACAGTGTGCGGAGGCGTGCGGAGCTGACAGGCATGAGGGCACATAGTTGGGCTACTTGTAAGCGGTGAATAGAGTTCTGTCCTGTTACCTGTGGGGGAAAGCCTCCCTATTCATACTAGATACTGAAGCTTTCTTTTTTAAGTTTAGAAAAAAGATGTGAAGCAATGTTTCTGCATGACACCAGAAAAATATGAATGGATTTAAAGTGTCTTGACAGTTTATTCGGGAAGTTTCTTCTGTTTTGGGTAACAGGCAGTCAGCAAGGATGCTAACATTCATACAAAAAAATCATTTTCATACATGAGCTGTATGTCAGAAGGTGCTGAGTAAGAGGGAGAATATTAAGAATCTGAATTTAGAAGAAAACATTACAATGTGGGCAGTTTTAGTAACACAATTTTAATTGCTCTTAAAAATAAAGCCTATTGGGGCTGGTGAGATGGCTCAGTGGTCTAAAGCACCTACTTAGAACAAGCTTAGCAAAGCACAGGGACCACGGTTCGATCCCCCAGCACCACATGCCAGCCCGCCCCGCCCCTAGGTGGGCTGAGCTGGCCACACACACGCATGCACACACACAATAAATAAATAAATAAAATTTAAAAAAAAATAAAGCCTATTTTTCCCTTAATTCTTTGAAAAAGCTGTTTCTGTACTTATTATACATATTTGAGAATGTCTGGAAACTGGACAAGAGGAAAACTTAAACTGAGAAAGCCAGTGTTAGTAATTCCGTGCTTCCTGGCAGCCTCTTAATTTCCTTGTTTCTCTCACCGGACAGAGATGTACACTTTACATACACACAACTGCAGCCGTACTAGTTCTCGTCACGTATCCTACTTTTTCCACTCGACATACCATGAGCATTTTTCCATGTCATTAAATATGCTTTGAATATGTTTGTGGCCACATAAAATTCCATCCTAATGATGCACCTGTTTTCTTTTACGTAAAGACACATGCCACGTTTTTCCAGTCATGCTGGGACTCTTCAAAGCCAACGAAAACACTGTGTTGAGCCACCACCAGCCTTTTACAAATCTCCTATTTTTTTTTTTAATTCCATTTATAAAATGTACTAGGGTGCAAATGTACTATGGTAGCCTTTCTGAATGTTACCTATAAAGAAGAGGTAAGAAGCTCTCTAAAGAAAATTCCCTACTGGGTGGGGCGGTGCATACCTGTAATCCCAGCACTCAGGAGGTTGAATCTGAGGCCAGCCTGGGCTACCAAGTGAGACTGAGGCCAGCCTGAACTGCAAAGTGAAACCCTGTCTCCAAAAAAAAAAAAAAAAAAAAAAAAAAAAAAAAACCCAAAATGCCAGTCAGCTCCTTCTCTTTGACAATCTGATTAGTCACTGACATCACTGTTGTGTCAACGAATGTCAGAAATGCCTTTCCATCTTGTGACACAAATCATTGTACTGCAATGTCTTTGGATCCCATCTCAAAACAACTTAAAGATTTTAGTAATGGTTTTAAACTTAAAATAATTTCAAAAACAAATGCTACAAACTTGAAAAACACCATTTAAAAATACGTATTAAAAAATACAAAACGCTTTATGAATTTCCGCCTCATCGTTTGCACAGGCCCAAGGGCCACTCTAATCTGTGTCCTAATTTTAGGCTGTGAGCTGCCCCAAGTGAGTGCTAAAAATTAAAGCTCTTTGGTTCGTATTTTGGAGAAGGTGGTACTGGGGCTTCAGCCCAGGCTAAAGTGCACCCTGCCACCGAGACCCGCTCTCAACATCCCACCTCTGAAACAGAGTCATCTTTTATTTTGTCCCTCTATCTGTTCCTTGTCTTTAAATCCGGGGGATAGTTTCAAAATACTCTGCTAGAAACACGAGTTGAGGGTAACACAAATGCGGCCTCTGATCCTCAGGAGGGCGCTGTGGAACTGTGTTCCCTGCCTCGTTAAGGCGCTTTTGTTACTCAAATTTTGTGGGAAAGTGCAAGGCCAGACCTCCACAGAGAAGCCTTTATATTTTCATTTATTTTTAATTAAAGACAAACCATAGATTTTTTTTTAAAATGCAAAACTGGAAATGTGTAAGGTTACTGGTGAGGACTCATAAAACTGAGCAAACAATCGCCCTGTTTCTCTCTGCAAAATCCCACTCAGGTAAGGAAACCGCTTCCAGGAAGCGTTTTTTATGCTCCTTCGTAAAGGACAAACCCTGACCAGATAGCTCCACAATTTCCCATACTTGAAACTCTCAGCTGTGAAAGGTCCGATTATAAAACCAAGTAGCTTAAAAAAACAAGTCTTTTATGGCCTCTGTTGAGATGAAGTTGGCTTTTAGGTGTGTGTTTCACACGCCCCACACCTCAGTGCTTAAACTGAAATGTGTTACATATTTTTCTAGGACAAAAAAACAACAAAATCATTACTGAGATAAAATATTATAGGTTTATTTAAAACTTATTTCTCACCTTGAGTATGCAAAATACAAACTCCACAAAATGTTCATTTCTTTACTTCATAGTTTACAAATATACAAAATAGAAGTTTGCTTAAATTTATATTACATATTTATTAAGGCAAGGAACTATATAGAAAAAAAACACATTTGTCCTGTTTAAGGCATACTTGGGAATAATCCATTGTACAAATTATTGCACATCTGAAACCACAGTGCATAACAGACTGTCTGCATAAACACGTTACAGAAGTAAACCAGGTATATTTACCCGACTTAGGTCATAAATGTAGATCGGAAGGCAAAAATAGATTTTCCTTGTCAAAGTATGCAGCAGTTTGAGAAGAACTTTGGCTTCCTCATTTGGTACCTTTAGAACCAAGACTCATCAAGCACCGTCACGTAGGTGATTAAAACACGTTTTCTGTACCTGAATTTCTTCCTCTTCTAACATAACTAATGGCTTTTAGAAGGCAAAGAGAATACAAGGTGATCTTTATACTTATATTGCATTGAAACAATTCAAGAAAATCTTGGTCCTCCCGCCCTCCCCACACTCAGATCTGATTTATACCCTGATATCCCCAACTTCCAGTCTCTCCCATGGCGTTTTGTAAGTCCGGGCATGTTCAAGTCAGATTTGGAATTGGAATGATAGAAGATCCAGTCACAGACCCCATCTGTTCTTTGACTTTTGTCCTTTGAGTTTCTCCTTTCTCCGGATTATCCACTTACGGGCTGACTTATTGGGAACCTGACCATGATTGTAGTGCTTGCCAGCTTCGCGCCTCCCCTTGTGGGGAGACAGTGTGAAAGGGTTTTGGGGAAAAAAAAATACTGAATTCTCTCGTGGCAGTGCGGGTGGCGTTACTCTGGGATTTAAAAGTGCCTCTTCATGTGTAAGGCGAGGTGGTCCGACCTGGAAAAGGCCCGGTCGCACTTCTGGCACTGGAAGGGGCGGTGCCCCGTGTGCTTGCGGTAGTGCCTGGTCAGTTCATCAGAGCGGGCAAACTTCCACCCACAGCCATCCCAGTCACAGTGGTACGGTTTCTCACCTGTAAAGAGAAAGGGAAAAGGAGCTGAAGTCAACATTACTAAGAACTGGCCCTTTTCAAAACTGGAGGCTAAATATTTAAACAGAACGGTACACCCACCCATTTTTGAAAGAATCCAGTTAGGTTTACACCACCACTGAAGGGTCATATTAAATTTCAGACCTGGCTAGGGACATAGCTCAGTGGCATGCCTATCTGGCAAGCACAAGGTCCTGGAGTTCAATTCCCAGTACCAGAAAAACAAAACAAAACAAAATTCAGACCATACATAACACTAGAGTTTTAAGTATTTGCTCTTATCTTTAGGGGAATATTAACTAAGTAATGAAAACATACCAATATCACCTAAGGCTGTATTTCTGCAGATGTTAATTCTTTTGATCTAAGACATCAGAGGTATAAACAAATGCAGAAATTATGATTGATAATATCATTGCTGCCAAAACCAACCAAACTATGTTTGATATATACAAATATAAC
>NW_004524670.1:7291795-7292778 GCF_000260255.1 Octodon degus
AATTTTGTTTTTGTTTTTTTGAGACAGTCTTGCTATGCAGTTCAGGATGATCTTGAACTTACTACCTCAATGATCCTCCTGCCTCAGCCTTCCAAATGCTGGGATTAACCCTCCTTGCTGGGATTATCCCCTTATTGCTGGGATTACAGGTGTGCCACCACACCCAGAATCAAGGAAAACTGTTATCCCACTACAATTGGATCTAAAAAGCTATCTTTCCCCCCTGTACTTAACACCTGTTATTTTAGTGAACACTATACCCGTATCTAGTTGCAGTGACAAGGACATTTAAAGACAATCTTAAAACAGAATCTCTCCAGCAATGACAAAGATTTAATTCTTGAAATTTAAGCAAAATCTAAGGGAGTACAGCACACCTATAATTCAGGCACTCTGCAGGACATTTAGCAGGCAGGAGATTTAGCAAGACTCTTGTCTAAAGATAAAAAAATAAATGGGAGCTGGGGTGTGGCAAGGCCCTGAGTTCAATCCCCAGTACTACAAAAACAAACTAAAACTTAGATTAAAACTACAAACAGAACAGGAAAATAAATCTGGAAATAGACAATGAAAATCCACAATTAAAAAACTAAATTAAAAAAATTCTTACACTGCAAAGCAAGGGAATGCCCTGCCCAAAGGAGAAGAGGCCCACATAGGTCTGGGAATCTCCCTGGCCTTATAAAGGCTTAACAAAACTGCACATTCAAGCACAGATACCATCCATCAAGCAAAAGGCTCCTGGGCAAAAAAGGAGGCGCCAGGTTGCTGTCCTCTCCCCTGATTCAAGAGATACAAGTAGGTGCACCGCAGCACCCCAAAGAGGCCCTGAGAGTGTTCTAGCTGCCAGAGTGCAGGGGACCAGCTGCCCTCCTTCCCCAACGGCCCCCTCCCTACCTGTGTGGGTTCGCAGGTGTGCCTTGAGATGAGAGCTCTTTGTATAGGTTTTGCCGCAGCCGGCATAATCGCAAGTGTGGGTGGCC
>NW_004524670.1:7293898-7315377 GCF_000260255.1 Octodon degus
AGGTCCGTGGCCACGGTCGCCGCCGCCAGGTCGTAGGGGCGGCCGGGAAGCCCTGGGTTAAGTCGCTTCATGTGAGAGAGTTCCTCCCGCCAGCGCTGTGGGGACAGGGCGAGGGGCAGACAGGCTGTGAGCGTCGGTCCCGATCACCACCCGACGTCCTAACTGGGCCCGGCCGACGCACCGGGCGGCAGACCGCTCCGGGGACGCTGGTGCCAGTGCTGCAGGCTGGACCAACACCGGCCGCAGCCGTCACGGGAACTGGGGCACCAGCTCTCCGCTACGCCTTCGCCTCTGGCCGCCTACTTGGTAGCCTCTCGGGCCGTCCGGTGCCTCAGGATTTAGCCACCTACCAGCCGGTGCGCCGCGAGCGCCCACCCTAGTAGCCAGCGCGCCCGGGACGCGGAAGGACCCGCCCTATGCGAGCAGCTCCACAGCACCCGGGCCACGCGCGTTACAGCCGCGGCAGGGTCCCCGAGCCACCTCCAAAAAGCCGCGGACTCAGGGTGACGACCGCCCCTTCCCCGCGCCCGTTGGCCTGCTGAGCCGTGGGTTCCGCCCGTTCCCATCCCACCCGCAGAAACCCAACCAGGGCTCCTGCGCGACTCACGTTATTCGGGGCACCTGCTGGACGCAGTGTCTTCTCCCTTCCCGCCGGGCCGGACGCGAACGTGGAGAAGGACGGGAGCAGCGCGTCGCTGACAGCCATGTCAGACTCGCCAGGTGGCTGCCTGCGGGCCGGGCAGGGCGCACGGGAGGCGGGAGTCAGGGGCAGCCTGGGCCACCGCCCCGGGACGCCCCGCAGCTCCGCACCTCACTTACCTCATTAATATGGGGCCCAGAAGATCCTCGGGAGCCCGAAGCAGCGGGGATACCCGAAGTCCAGAATTAACGAAGGAAAAAAAAAAAAAAAAAAGAAAAAAAACCTTAGAAACGAAGTCAAGACCCTTAAACCCAAAAATGCCTAAAGTCCTTCTTTGGATTAAATATAAACTGGAAATATCGCTTTCTTTAAAAAGTTCCTTTGTATACAAAAGTTCTTAGAAAAGTTGTAAACTCTTATAAAAATAGACAATCAGCAAGGCGAGTAAGTAGTCCGGTGTCCAGGCTGCGCTCTCTTCGACTCCGCTGCTGTCGCGGTGGCTGTGGACGTCTTCGTGGGCGCAGGGGCCGTGGCCCGGAGGTGGGCGGTGAGCAGGCGGCGCCACCAGGTGAGAAGGGCCGCGGCGGCGCGGAGCCGCGAGCTGGGCGGAGGCGCGGGGCGCGGGGTCCCGGGGACTGCGCCGGCCGCGGGCGGCTGGGTGGGTGGGGGCCGGAGGGGCGGGGAGGGGCACTTGGCGGCTCCGGGGCCGCCGCCGCCCGCCACCGCCTCTGCTCCCCGCGCGCCCGCAGCCGCGCTCGCTCTCTCCAGCGGGGGAACTGCCGGCGGCCGCGACGCGCTTCTTACTTATAACTTCTTGGCACCAAGCTCCCCCCCGCCTCCGACCGACCAGCAGCGCGCGGGGTCCGGCGCCAGGCCCCGCCCCTCCCTTTCTTCTCCCCGCCCCCCGCGCGTTGCCATGGCAGCTAAATAAACAAACTCAGCGCACGTGGGGGCGGGGGAGAAGGAGGGGCGCGGGCGGGACCGGGGCGAGCCGTGACGCCAGCCCGGCAGCTGGCGGGCTGGAGCCTCGCTGTCGCCGGCGGCTGTGGCGGCGACCGCGCGGCGCGGGGAAGCGGGCGCAGGTTGGCTCGCCGCACGGCTGAGGCGCTCTGGGCCCCATAGTGGGTCCCACGGGTTCGAAGCCCAAGGCGGAGCAAGGCTGGTGGGGGCGGGGAGGGCGGGGACGCGCCCCCACTCTTTTGCGCGTACGCGTTCTCCGCGCCATCTGCGCGCCGGAGAAGAGCGCGATTATCCGCGTGACTCATCTAGCCCGCCCCCTTTGCGTACGCACCCGCCCGGCCTCGCTCAGCCTCCAGCGGGCGGGGGCGGGGACCGGGCCGCGAGCAGGAGTAGGCCGGTACGCGCGCCGGGGCCGCTGGAGGCCCGCAGGGGACCCGAATTTTCGCTGTTGAGGGCAAGGCTCCGGGCTCCCTGGGAGGGTGGAGGGGGTGGGAAGAGGGCCGGCGTGGCGCGGAGACGGCTTTCAACCGGCATCTCAAAGCGCTTTACGAGCTACGCACTCTCCTTTCCACTTTATGGATGAGGAAACTGAGTCATAAAGAGGTGAAATGGCGAGGTTGGGGTCAAACAATAGTTCGCCCCCGCCAGCTCAGGTTCCGGGCCCGACGAGCACACACAGACTTGGCTGGAAGGTGGTCACGCGCCGAGACGGCAGCGACGCGGGGGACCCTCGCTCCCGAAAGTACGCCCGAGCTCTCGCGGGCGGACACCCCCTCCCACCGCCGCCGGGAAGGGGAGGCCGCAGTTTCCCCCTCGGCGCTGCCTCCCCCCGCCCCCAGTCAGCGATCAGTAATTTTCCAGCCGGGAAATGTTTTCGCTCTCATCTCTGCAAACAGCATCCCCCCCCCCGCCCCCGTTTGGTTTTGTTTTTAAACGTGAGTGTGGCACGGTTCAGTATCACTTGCTGAACGTAGGTTTGCGAAGTGTTTACTTTGGATTCGGGCTCCACCCGCGCTCCCGCGGCCGGCGGTGACAGCGCGGCCGGCAGGGGCAGAGGGCGGCGGGACCGCGGGGTCCCGGCTCTGAGCGCCGGACGGCCGTGCGCCGCTGCCACGTACCTGCCGTTGTCACCTGTGTGAATCCTACGATCCTGGTACCTATTAGGTTTCCGCCAAATGTTTGTTATCCCTGATTTTTCCACTCCGCACCGACCGCAGAAGCATTCTTGGAATGTATTTCGGCCTGAATGAATCGAGTCGGCCCATTCTGCCAGCGGCAGGAATCCCTCTAAGACCCGGAGAGCCAGCCGCCCTGGAGGATGACAGCCATCCTCCCGCTCGGCCTCCGCCGAGAGGACTTGTGGCTGGGGGAGGGGCGAGCCTTGGCAGGGAAACCGAGGCGCTTCCTCGTGTGGCCTCTAGGGGCTCAGCCCCACCCCGAAAGGACCTAGCCAGCTACACTATGGTACCTTAACTCTGAACATACTGCCCTTACGAACGGAAGAACCGAAGGGGAAAACACCTGCTGTTTTTCCTGACCCCTTTTCTTCTGCGGACAGAACCCACCTGGGGCTCTGAGGAAAGAAAGGTAGCCCCTTTTCCATCAAGGCCAGGGCCCCTAACCCCAGTGAACCTGGATGAACCCGTGATTGGCAGCCATCGTGCTCAGGATGTAAACGGAAAGGCAGGACTTGCTCTTATTGATCTAAGGCATTAGCCCTTCCCCCTCTGAAAAATAACCCTGCCACGATGAAAAAACAACACTGCACAGATGAATTGGAAAGCCACCGTTATTACATCATATAATCAAGACAAGATTCAGAATCGCAATGGAAAAAGAAGTTTCCAGACAGTCTTGTGAAGGATATAAACCAGTGCCTCATGGTGCCAACAACTACCTGGTTATTCCTCTGATTGCATCATAAAGGGGAATCTCTTAACCCCAAAGGTAAGGAACCTGGAGCTGCCATCTCCTTCCAAGGCAGGTGCCTGGTGTGACGACAAGGCTGTGACCCTCCCTGTCTTCAGAACAGGTAGGGCCAGAAGAGTTAAAATCCCTGTCCTGTATAATTTATAAACATGAGGCTGAGCAAACCTTTGATGACTAAATTGCACTCTAAAATAATAATAATGGATGACACCCTTTAAAGAAGAATTAAATACTAGTGACTTTATTTCAGCAAACTGATATTACAAGTTTTGTGGTATGGAAGTTAATTATTAATGTCCTTGGAGTTATAAAACCATTTTTTCCAGGATAAACTGCATTCGTTGGCAGAGGTGTGATGGAGGCCCAGAGTGCTGGGGGATTAAGTTGGAGTCCTGGAGGGGTGTGTGAGAGTGAAGAGACAGCATGAGTGTTTCGGGAAGGGCTCTGCACCTAGCGTGTGTCTGGCGGCACAGGCGCCCCAGAGAGACAAGCTGCACTGTGGCCTGGCCTGTCTGTGCTGCAGCACTCAGGAAAAGCTGCTTTTCTTTCTTTCTTCCCCCCCCCCCCGAACCAGGGATTGAACTCAGGCCCTTACGCTTGCCAGGGAAGCACTTATTTTCACTGAGCCATCTCCCCAGCCCAAAAGCAGCTTTTCTAAAGGCCAATGTGAGAGCCCGTTTTCAGTATCCAAATGGCTTTGATATGTAATCCCTTCTAGTAAAGAACTGGGGTAGGAGGCTGCAACTTCTGCAAGGAGGCAAGAGTTTTATTAGCTTCCACTTCCATCTCCTTGTAAACTCCAGCCTCATTTTTTTTTTTTTTTTTTTTTGGCTGAAGCAGGGATTGAACTCAGACCCTTGCGCTTGCCAGGGAAGTGCTTATTTTACTGAGCCATCTCCCAGGCCCCTAGCCTCATTTTCATCTCAGTTTTGTGTTTGGTTTATTTTGAGACCAGGTCTTGTGTTGTCTAGGCTGGTCATGAAATCTGTGGCTCAAGCCACAGTTCATCAGCTTCCTCAGTGCTGGGATCCCACGTGGACACCACCATGCCTAGCTAAAGAATACTTTCTTAGCCTCTTCACAAGACAGAAATTAAAGGCCAACACCACTTCTGTGGTACCAGTGCTCAGGAGGCAGAGGCAGGAGGGCCTCTGTGAATTTGAGGCCAGCCTGCGCTACATAGAAACCTTGTCTCATAAAAACAAAAAAAAAAAAGAAAAGAAAGAAAGGCTTTGACGCAAGGTTTCCCCATCTGGCCAATCTTTCCAGGCTGGGCAAGAAACTGACCTCACTTCACTCTTTTCCTTTTCTGTAAAATGGGGGCATCAATAGTTCCTACCTCGAAAAGTGATAAAGATCACTTAGATCATATAAGCACAGGATTTGACACTCAATCCGTACTAGCTATTAATATCGCTGGCATTCTCTGCAGCACTATAAATAAACTGCAAGAGCACAGGGGCTATTGTTCTATTCACTGCTGCAGCCCAGGTCCTGGAGCAGGGCAGGCTCAGCACATGGCCATCAGCTAGAAGTATTTGTTGAAGGAATGAGCAATGTACTTTAGAACAGTGTCTCAGGAAGCTGGTCTTTCAACACTCACCACAACCAATGTGGACTCCTTATAATTTCCTTTTTTTTTTTTTTTTTGGCAGAACTGGGGTTTGAACGCAGGCCCTTGCGCTTGCCAGGGAAGCGCTTATTCTACTGAGCCATCTTCCTGGCCGCATATACTTTTTTTTTTTTTTTTTTTTTTTTTTTTAAACCAGGGATCAAACTCAGGACCCTGCGCTTGCCAGGCAGGCACTCAGGCTGCTGAGCTATCTCTGACTCCTTATATTTTCCTCAGGCTCTCCTAGCTTCCTAAACTGGAAACCCAGATTTCGCTGTATTCCTTCTCCATTTTCTTTGACCTGAGGATCCATCCACTTCCACTCCCAGGTGTCTCCGCTGTGTTTTTGCTACTGGAGCTGCCTCAGTTCAGTTTCCTTCCATCTGTCGCTTTGCATTAAGGCCGTAACTTCTAAACTGTTGTCCCTTCTTGTGCCGAAGCTCCAGGGGCGCATCCCAGCTCTGCCTGATCCATTTTGTGATCCGGCCATCCCAGTCCTGAGACTCTGTTCTCTCCACCGGCCTGGAGGAGCCCGATGCTTCCCTCTCTGGCTCTAGATAAACGTCCCAGGGGCCTCTCCAGAGGCTGATGCCACCCTCCCTAAACTCTTTGCTGGATGTTCTCAAGAAGCTCTGAAACCATGACGGATTTTTTTTCCATCAGCTCTTTTTCCTCCATGCAGTACTGTTTTTCCTGAAAGCCCCTTGTCACACACGAACCCCGAAATCCTGCTTCATGTCTCCTGTGCTGAGCCCAGTGGAGTTAGTCTGCTTTTTCCGAGTTCCAACTAAGCTGCATAGAGACTGCTGCGACTTTTCCTCCGAGGACCTCCATCATCTCCTCACTTGGTCGCCCCTGTCCCACATGGGCACCTTCCAAATGAGCCTAGTGACAGCAGAATGAGGGAAGTGGCCGGAACTGAGCTGGCAGAGCCCTTCTGGGGGTATGCCTGGGGGCAGGAGCTGGGGACCTGTCCCCACCCTCAGTTCTACCCTCTGAGAGCTCACAAATTTGGGGGTTTTTCAACCCTCCCCTCCCCCACTCCTTTTCTTCCTTTGAAAAGTTCTATGAAGGAGACACAAAATAAAATTCATCTTCACTTTGTCCTCTCAAAACAGTTGGACAAAGTGAGAGAACAGCCTGGGCCAAGGCACTGTAATAAAACAAACTTGAAAACACAAACAAAAATAACCAAAACCTAAACCAAAACCAAATGGAGAGTCAACTCTTCTGCAGCCAAATTCATTGCTTTTCAAAAACCCAAACGTCGGTTATTGAAGTTTTTAGAGCAGAAAATGAATCACAGACATTAAAAATCAATTCTCAGAAATTTAATTAAAATCTTTTTCATGAGCTCTTAGGTTTAATCATTTAAGTTACATCACTTAAGTACAAAAAACACTTAGGCACAGGACATCCTTTAAGCTATTTAAAAAGATAATCTAAAATTAATGAGATTACCCTTAAAGACTTTGAGCTACTATTTGGACAACAATATGTTAAATTCAGTTTATCAGTGCCCTCAGTTTATCTTGAGATGTTAAGGAAATACCAAGAAACAAATGCCTTTTAGATTGCTTATTGGCAGGGCATGGTGGTGCAGGCCTGTAATCCCAGCACTCTGGAGGCTGAGGCAGGAGGACTGTTGAGTTTGAGAACAGTCTGGGACTCAAAGTGAGCTCAAGGCCAGCCTGAGGTGCACAGTGAGACCCTGTCTCAAAAAGACCAAAAAAAAAGTTTTTTCAAGACAGGGTCTCACCATGTAGTTCAAACTGACTTTGAGTTTATTATTTGTTTCAAAGCCTGCCTTGAAATTGTGGTGATCCTCCTGTCTCAGCTTCCCAAATGCTGGGATTACAGGCACATACCACTGCACCGAGAGCTAAATTACTTTTTCTTACATATCTGTTAGAGGGTAATAACTTTTAAGAGTAAGAGACATGGGAGTAATATTCCTTCTTGACCCCACCCTCCCAGTACTGGGAATTGAACCCAGGGCCTTTGTACTGACCGACTTCCTCAGCCCTTTCTGAATTTTGTTTTGAGACAGGATTATTATTTTTTTAAAATAGGGTTTTGTCATGTAACTCAGGCTGGGCTTGAACTCAGGATGCTCCTCCTGCCTCAGCCTCCTGCGTACTGCCACCATGCCCAGCACAGAGAGGATCTTGCTAAATCCCCCAGGTCGGACAGAATCCTGTGCTCCTCCTGCCTCAGTTTCTCAGAGTGCTAGATTACGGGACTGTGTCACCGTCTGGTTCTGTAATACTTTCCTTAACAAAAGAAACTGAAGGCTAACAGCCATTTTTATCTGTGACCTTTTTTGTTTTGTTTCTTGGGACAAGATCTCACTGTGCATTTCAGGCTGGCCTCAAACTGACTGTGTAAACCAGGCTGACCTCTAAACTGCAGAGAGGCCGGGGAGATGGCTCAGTGGAATAAGCGCTTCCCTGGCAAGTGCAAGGGCCTGAGTTCAAGGGCCTAAGTTCAATCCCCGGTACCACCCAAAAAAAAAAAAAAAAAATGAAACCACTCAGTGTGAGAAATATTTTGGGGCCAGGGAGATAGCTCAGTAGAATAAGTGCTTGCCTGGCAAGCACAAGAGCCTGAGTTCAATACCCAGTTCCAGAAAAAAAAAAAAGCAAAGCTGCAGAGATCCTCCTGCTTCAGCCTCCCCAGGGCTAGTTATTATAGGCTATACCCACTTTTTGTGATACTTTTCAAACCAGAAGAATCCTCTGAATACTATCAGCATTTGAAACAATTTTAAAAGTAAATGAGCCAACAGATATAAAAGTCTTCATATATAGCCAGACCTGGGGCCACAGTTCTGTAATCCCAGTACTATGGGAAGCTGAATGGGAGGGGGGTTCATCCCAGCCTGGGCAATTTAGCAGAACCCTGCCTCACAAGGTATTTATTTATTTATTTATGGCATTCTTTTATTTTTTTATTTTTGGTACAAGGTCTCACTACACAGATCTGTCTCTTAGTGATCCTCCTGTTTTCAGCCTTCCAAGTGCTGGGATTACAGGTATGTGCCAGCATGCCCAGTCTCATTCACCATCTCAGCACGTCCCAGGGAGGGGGCCAGCACAGCCCGCCAGGGATCAAACCTCAGGTCCCTGCATGTGCCTAAGCAGCTGCTTTAATCCACTGAGCTATCAGGCCAGCCCTCTCACAACACTTTATAAAAGGATGCAGTCCAGGGGACCTGCCCAGCAGCTCAGTTGTTTAAGTGCCTGCTTAAACAAAGCCCTGAAGCTCAAGCTTCTGGGGTTCGAAACCAGAGAGTCACTGCAAACGAGAAATGCCCTAAAGGCATTTCGAGCTACCAAAAAAAAAAAGAAAAGGATACAGTCCACTTAGTTATGAAAGTTCTGACTTCAATGTCCAGTAACCTTCCCAAAGCAAAATTAAAAAATATTTAAGTGAAGTAGAATAAAAGGGAAGTGTACAGAGGAAACTTGCTGGAATTTTCTTCTTGACCTGCTGTGCCAAGTTTTGCTGCTTCTGGAGAAGGGGAAGAATTTGCTGTAAAGGAGAACTGAGACAGCATACTCTGTCCACTATTCTGCTCCCTTTGGGAGGCTGAGGCAGGAGGATTGCTACAAGTTCAAAGGCAGCCTAGGCTACATAGTAAGTTCAAGCCCAGCCTGGACTACATATTGAGACCCAGTCTAAAAAAAAAAACCCTAAAGATTCTACTTCGTTTATTAGGAGCCTCAGTAATTCAGATTCTTAGACTAGGACCATGTCATGTTGCAGAGGGAAACACCGTTGTCTGGGTCAGACTGGATTGGAGGTAAACTTTTTGCCTTCTGAAAAGTGTAGGACTTGTGAAGGTTAGAAAATGAACACTTCATACCCTGAGAAATACAAACAACAAAGAAGCAGCGCTGTGTTTAATTTTCTTCTCACTTTGTGTGCTGGACAAGAGGGTAAGTCATTTTTGCCAATATAACATTACAGACTTTGAGCCAGGAGAAAAAAATTTTTTTAAAAATATTTATGATACATTTGATTATGCTGTAGTTCTTTTTTACTTAGGTTTGTTTATCAATTTTAATGTACTGGCAGGTAGAAGGAGGGCTAGGACTGATGTTCAAAAAAAAAGAAAAGGCCAGAATAATTTCCTGACAGCACCTGCCTATCTCATTGTGTTGGATGCATTGTTTTGAAGTTAATAACTGGAATCTGGACTTGTCTTTTTCTTCTATCCAGGAACAACCAGAAGCAGCTCAGAGGAGGAAGTTCCCGGAAAAGTTACCTAATCTTAGAGAAATTCCCAGCATTTTAGTAGATATTCAAAAAGGTGATCTGTTCAGAGTGAACTCAGTCTATGTATTCAGTTACTGATAAATATTTGTTTGCTAAATTTAACCATCAGAGGTGCTGGAGCCAAAAGTTGTGGGAAACGCTGAACCGTTGCATGTCCAGGTTCTGATGTTTCCTTCCATAAACTCCTTTTTCCGTTAAAACAGAAACTCATTTGGGCTTCTTTCGAGATAAAACAATGTCTTTGGTTGATCTGGGTCCAATTGCAATGTCACATTTGCGTTTAGTTCTTTGGGTTATCTTGCTTTAACTCAACTGGGAAGGGAATTTGACAAAATTCCCTGGGCTATGGATGCTGGGGCATGGCAGGGAATAAAAGTATGCAGTGACAGAGGGGACAGTGAACCCTGCTCCCCAAGGACTGGGCTCCAGTCCGGCCCATTTTCTTTGTAAGTAGCTCAGGGACTTGGGGAAAGTTGTGACGACTGGTTACGCCATATTTTCCTTGTCAGCAAAGTGGATCTCGGAAGGTAACTGCTTCCCAAGACTGGTCCTGAGCATTAAGCAAAATATTGGATAGGATCCATTAATGTCAGTTTCTCCCCTGGACCAATGAGAGCCAGCATAGTTTGTGAAATTGGCTCCATATTTCCCACCATTGGGAGGTGATGGAATATCTTTCCTGAAGACTTGCAATGCTTTGTCACATATGCTTTTCTCCAGGTGTCCCAGCTTCCCTGCAGGTATAACAGTCAAGGATCAAGCTCCCCTGAAACTTTATAAGGCTAGGTACAAAGTAGGAATCATGCTTTCTACATTTATCCCATGACTTGGAAGCATGCTGCTGCTGCTGCTGCTGCTGTTTCTTCTTCCTTCTTCTTCTTCAAACCAGAAAGAGGAAGACCTTGAGCCATATAAGCTACTCAAGAGTCAGGCAAGATAAACCAGGCATGGTGGCACACACTTATGATCCTAGCATTCAAAAAGCTGAGGCAGGAGGATCTCCAGCTGAGTTGGAGGCCAGCCTGAATTACAGTGTGAAACTCCTTAAAAAAAAAAAAAGTACTACCCCCCAAAACACAAGAGATAAGATAGCTAGGTATGGTGACATATATCTATAATCCCAGGACTCAGAAGACTGAGGAAAGAGGATTGTCATGAGTTAAAGGCTAGCCAGAGCTACATAGGTTAAAGCCAGCCTAAAACTGCAGCCATGCAGGAAAAAAAAAAAAGTTTGGCAGGATAGAGAATTTGAAAATCAAGTTCGCCATTGAAAAATTATATCTTGCTGGGCATGGTGGTGCACACCTGTAATCCCAACACTTGGGAGGCTGAAAACAGGAGGATCTCTACAAGTCCGATCTGTGTAGTGAGACCCTGTAGACCCCATACTAAAGACATTTTAAAAAATGCAAGTGTCATTTTCTCTTGTTTTTAAAATTTTTTTAATTTTTTATTTTTATTGAGAAATAGCAATGAGACAGTTTCAAAACTGATTAGTAGGGCACTTTCAATAATTAATACATTGCATATTATTGTCTTTGTAGTGGCTATTCATAGTACAAGATGCAGACATAATATACTGTCCTAACACTATTAATAGAAATCTTTCTTCTCTCTTGGTTTTTTGATACAGAGTCTCAGCCTATAGTTCAGGCTGAACTTAAACTCAGTATGTAACCCAGGTTGGCTGCAAACTCATTCTAATCCTCCTGCCACAGCCTCCCAAGGGGTGGAATGACAGGTGTGTGCCACCGTGTGGGGCTTCTTAAGTCACTTTGTCTTCATATTCCCTTCATGATGTGGGCACTGTCGTGGGAGCGCCCTAGTACACAAGGAGGAAGAGTGGAAGAGCTACTTTCTGAGCAGCCATCAGCCACCTCCTTCCCTGGGTGTCGTTCCTGGGGGCGGCACGTGCTTACTGAGTTTTACATGCTGCCCGGGATTGAATATGATGATCTGTTCTCTTAGTATCTCTTTTAAACATCAGCCTCTGTGTACATAATTTTTGAGCTAGTCAAACTTTACTGGTAGTAAGTTTGGACTTCCTGTGAAGTAAAGATATGGAAGTCGTGTGGTGTGAGAATATAACTGGAAGTTTTCCTTTGCACACATGAGCAGAAGCTTAGGAGGAGAGGTAACGGGCCCAGGCTACCTCTTTGCAGAGCTAGAAGGCAGGCATCTCAGCTTCTATCTAATTAATGCCCTCAAAGGGCATTAAGCAGTACATCTATAGCCTGTCCCACCTCCCTTCTGAATCCAGGAAAACACCCCTCAGCCACACAAGGAGAACCAACTTCCAAAGAGTACCTTCTAAGGCTCTGAGCCTGCCCAGGGTACTTTGCCTATTCCCACAATAATCTTGTAGACACTATTGATCCCATCTGTTTTGTCTTGTGAGCAGTGTCTTACTGTGTGGTCCAGGCTGGCCTTGAACTCACTAAATAGCCCAGACTGGTCTTGTACTCAGCAGTCGTCCTGCCTCAACCTCTTGAGTGCTGGGATTATAGGAATGCCACATCATACATGGTGTATTAGTCCCATCTGCAGAGGAAGAAGTAGAAGAGTTGGTGATGGAGTTAATTAAATTAATAATAATGAGGATCAGTATGCTTTGATGCTGCTCATGTTGGGTTCAAGAGAAGTAGTATTGGTGTGGTTATTCTGCACTGCATGGATAAGGAGCAGGTTTTCTGGGCAGACTGAAGACGTTTAGAAACCCCTCTCTTCTCAGAAAGATCCTAATTCAGATATAAGAATCAGTGCAAGCGACTTCATGACACTGTCCAATGGCTCAGGATCTTGGGAGCTAGGTAGAGCAGGATCCCTGCTGGCCGAGCCCCTGTCCTGGAATGCCTGAGCTGCCCAGCGCCACGCGCATGGAAGTGTCAAACACGAAGCTCAAGTGCAAGCTCACCATTGTGCAGGGACTGTTTGCTTTAGATATAATAGCCAGGAGGAAGGCAGAAGGAGAGGGAGGGGGAGATAGAGGTTACTTCATAAAGCACAACAGGAACACTGTGAGTCCCTCGTCAGCTAGCTTGAATGTCAGAGAGACCCATGTCAAATAAATAAAGAGCCCATACCCCATGCTGCAAAAATAAGCATGTCTCTTTGCTTGAAGAAAAAAAAAAGTTAGATGAGGGAACATTTTCCAGTCAATCACACTGCAGCAAAGTCATCCTGTTGAATTTGTGACTCACAGCTTGTGTCAATAGGCAGACAGAGTAAGCCCAACGATATGACTTCACCAGGAGCCAAAGCAGAAGTGGGGATGAGACCGAGCCAACCTCACTGCAGGCTCTCAGCTCCGATGATAAACAGCAGAGAAAACCAGCTGCATGGTCGTATTTGTTGTTCATTGTTTTTCACATCTTTTTAGACAGGGTCTCGCTATGTAGCCCAGACTGGCCTCAAACTTGCAGCGATCCTCCCTCCTCAGCCTCCTGAGCTCTAGGATTACAGGCACATGCCACCACATCCAGCTTGTTCTTTATTTCTTGCTTGTCCCTCAGAAAATAACCCAATTTAAATTTTACCTCATCACCTGGTGGTATAAATGTTGATGGAAGACAAGGTCAGTGGGAGGGCTCTGAATAACAGGGCATCTCCCCTGCCTGGTGCTGCATGCATGCCTGTCCTCCCAGCAACTCTAGAAGGTAGGTAGTATTTGTATTATTTACTTGTGCTTTACTGGAGATTGAACCCAGAGACTCATGCATGAACCCAGGACACTACCATGGAGCTACATCTCCAGTCTTTTGTATCATTTACTTACGAATTTTTGAGACGGGGTCTCTATGAAGTTCAGATTGGCCTTGAACTCACTGTGTAGCTCAGGCTGGCTGGTGATCCTCCTGCCTCAGCCTCCTAGTGCTGGGCTGACAGGTGTGTGTCACTACAACTGGTTGGAATCCTTTTGATTTTTAGATAGGATCTTGGAAGTTACCTGCACTGATCTTAGATTTGTGATCCTCCTACCTTAGGCTCCGAGCTGCCTAGGATTACTTGCATGCTCTGCCATGCTACCAGTTTTATTTATTTATTTTTTGTAGTATTGGGATTGAAACAAGGGCCACACATGTGCTAGGTGAGTGCTTTGCTGCTGTTGTACATCCCCAGCCCTTTGTATTGCTTTATAACGAAGAATATTATGTGCGGTGGCACACACCTGTAACCTCAGGCTGAAGCAGGAGGGTCGCCACGAGTTCAAGGCCAGCCTGGCTACATAGATCCAGGCCAGCCCGAACTATGCGGTGAGGCCCTGTTTCAATGCCCCCTCTCCCATATTGATAGTGAGGCCTACTGCAGATAGATAGCATGTGAGCTTTTGCCCAAAGATTCTAAATCATGGGTTTTTTTTTTTCTGCTTCTAACTTCAAACTGTGTTTTCAGAAACAATCTCATTTTGCTGACCTCCCGTGAGCCTGACACTGGCTTTGGCACTGGGATCTCGCAGGTAAGACCTGAGTCTTGCCCTTAGGGAGCTGCAGTGTCAGCCAAAATATTCCTGTCTTGGCACTTAAGACCACTGTGAGCTGAGTGTGGTGGCCAACACCTACAATAATTTCACTGCACAGGAGGCTGAGGCAGGAGACCAGCATAAGCTACACTGCAACTCTTTTTGTTTTTTAAACTTTGTATTTTTATTGGTACGTAATGATTACATAGCAACTTCAAGGCCAGCCTGGAATACCCTGGGAAACATTTATCTCAAAAAAAAAAAAAAAATAAATAACTAACAGTCCAGCCATGGTCTTGCAGGCCTACAATCCCAGCACTCAGGAGCCTGAGGCAAGAGGATCGTTGTGAGTTTGAGGCCAGAATGGGCTATAAAGTGAGCTCAAAACCAGCCTGAACTACATAGTGTGACCCTGTCTCAAAAAATAACCCAATAGCGGGCCAGGGAGATGACTCAGTGGAATAAGTGCTTCCCTGGCAAGCACAAGGGCCTGAGTTCAATCCTCAGTTCCACCAAAAAAAAAAAAAAAAAAAACCTGCAAAAATAACCCAATAGCTTTAACAGTACTCTGATGAGGCTGGCCAGATAGCTCAGTAGACTAAAGCACCTGCTTAGGCAGGCTGCCACGGCCAGGTGTGATCTCAGGAACTCCATGCAAGCTCCGCCCCTGGGGCGGGTGAGAGGTTGATTGACACTGGGCGTGGTGTTGCACCTGTAATCCCAGCGCTGGCGAGGCTGCAAATGGGAAGATCACTAGGAGTCTGATCTATGCAATGAGACCCTGTAGACCCTGTCCTAAATACAGAAAGAAAAACAAAACAAAAAAAATCTGACACGATCAGTTTGGATTACCTAAAAATTTAGTCGATATTTAAAGGAAAAAATAGTTCCAAATGCTTCATGTTAAGTGTTTTGGGAAGGCCTGCAGGGAGATAAACTGCACTGAGAGGTGACAGATGGCTGTCGGTATACCTGGAGCACAAATAGCTGATCTGAAAGCAAAGCAGCAGAGGCCGGGGAGATGGCTCAGTGGAATAAGCACTTCCCTGGCAAGCGCAAGGGCCTGTTTCGCCAACAAAAAACCAAACCCAGTGGGAGAGTGGTCTGGCCTGGCCTCAAGGCAGGGAGCCTGAGAGAGCCCACTGTGGAAGGCCTGCCTTGTGGTCTCCCCTGGGCCCGCACTTGCATGAGCTGGGGTCAGTCCTCTCTGCATTCCGGTCAGCGGCCTCCTCTGGGACGTGGAGGAGGGAGTGGAGTAGCCCTGGTGGCTTCATCTGATGTTAGATCAGTTCTCGCCCCATTTTCCTTGAGTGCTGGGAAGTGCACCCAGCGCCTCGATGCTGTGCCGCTGAGCTCACCCCAGACCCAGATTAACTCTCGACCTCGGCTGCCTAGAGTCAACACTGAGTTCTCTCCTCTATTTTAGGGAAGGGTCTACAGGGTGTTCACTACTAGATCAGACTTGCAGTGATCTGCCTGTTTACAGCCTCCCAAGAGCTGGGATTACAGGTGCCCACCGCCACACCCAGTCTCAATTGCAGTCACTGAGCAGCCCAGGGACAGGGCCAGCAAGGTGGGGGCGTGTCAACCCCCTAGCCCCTGAGCCTCTTTGCAGGTGCTTTTTTTTTCCCCCCATAATTTTATTGAGAAACAAATAACAATGAGACAGTTTCAAATCAAATTAGTAGGACAGTTTCAATAATTAACACATTGCATACATTCTTCCTAGTGGTTAATTGCTGTACAAGATGCAGACTTGATATCCTACTTACAAACACCATTAGAACAAATCCCTCTATTCCTTAAGAGAATGTAACTATACATCTATCCTAACCAATTTGAATACACAGATACCAAATGGACATTCATCTGTATCCCCTTTTTTTGTTAAGTTCCATCATTTAAATATAGGTGTGTAAACTCAGCAAAATATTCTAAAAGAGTTCAGTAGTCCATAATAGTTTGAGTCTTCTGCTTGACTGACAATGTCTGAAATTGTTGACCTGAGTCCGCTACAGCTCAACATAACAGCATGGCTTTACTTTTTATACTTCGTTTTTATACTTTTCTGCTGGATGGTTAAGAGCAAGGTAAAGCAGGACCTATGCAACAAGAGTTGTAGTTTTTGGGTCTGCTAAGGTCAGTGAAATTCCCTCAGGATTTATCCTGAGATCCTGTACCTCAGATTGTAGATCCTTTGTCAGTGTCAGCCATGTGGATGAGTAACGGCCATTGCTTGGCCAATATGCTCTCTGTGAAAGCCTGAGAGAGTGTTTTCTCTCCATGTGACTCTCCTTAGGCACACTCTACATCACTGATCACTTTCCTCTTTGGCCCCATAATCTCCTTGATCAGAAAATTTGGGACACTGCTGAGTTACATGACATTACAGTACAAGTTCTCATATGTCCTGAGTCTTTTTTTTTTTTTTTTGCGGAACCGGGGATTGAACTTAGATCCTTGCGTTTGCCAGTCAAGCGCTTATCCTACTGAGCCATCTCCCCAGCTCCGTGTCCTGAGTCTTAAGTGACCTTGGAAAGCTAGGGCCAAAATGTTGGCTTTCCTTGCAGCCCTCCTTTTTCTCTAATTTTTGGTCTGCAAACTTAGGTTGTTAACCCTCCAGAAGACAAGCTTATTGTTATTACCATACAACCTAGGCTGTTAAGCTTAACTGCACTATCTGTCTGAATATCAAACACCTTAGGCATAACATGCAACAGCTATTTTTCATCAGTCTGCTGAGCTCTTTGGCTGGCCCTGCCTTCATTTTAATACAGCACCCAGTTTTTCTTCTTCTTTCTGTGGCCTCTGATATCTCAGCTCTGAGAGGCTGGCAGCATATACAATGCACCTCCTAGCTGCCTTTCGTTTTGGTTTTTGGTTTTTGCAGAACTAGGGATTGAACTCAGGCCATTGCACTTGCCAGGGAAGAGCTTATTCCACTGAGCCATCTCCCCGGCTACTCCTCCTAGCTGCCTTGGTCCTCTTAAAGCTTCCTGTGAAAATTCTTGAAAGGGCACAGCCGATACTCCTCTGCTGGGTGTGTTTAAAAAAATATTGAGCAACCCACTCAGGTGTTCCTTTCTGTCCCTGTCTTGGACAGAAACTTTCTTTCCCTCAATAAATATATTTACTTTTAACCCCAGTCGTCTTACAATTCATTCTTCTATTTTACAGAACACACCACCCCAGGTACCTACATTTCTTTCCCCTATGTCATATGGAAGTCTTGGTTGGTGGAGAGTTGGGATATTCACAGTTATTCTTTTAGAATGCATCATGAAACATTGGAAGATGTTTGACTCTTATATGTTGAAAAAGAGCCATTTAATATTTTTCTGCACGTGTGTGTGTGGCCTACCTACCCTCTAGAACCAAAATGGAATGCAGAGGAAAGTATTAATTATGATGTTATTGTGTAACTAAGACAGTTATTGTAAAATAGAGGGGAAATGGTCAGAAATGCCTCATGTTCAGATTTTCTTTGCATTAAGAAATAGTCTTTATTTAGTTTCAAAACGTAGCTGTGAGCCACAGAAGAACCAGGCCCCTCAGGCCCCTAAGGGACTCACTGTCCCGAGCCCGAGACCTCCCCCCAACCTTTGGAGCCTAAGGCCAAGAAAGTTTAGTCAAATCCTCCTGCACCATTATTAAATCTAAGGTGTTCCCTACTTGCCCTTCCAGTCTAGGTGATGGGGTTTCTAGACCAGCTGTAATCTGGTTCTTTACAGGGCAGCACCTTTCCTTAGCTGAGTTTATGCATGCTCCTCAAGGGCAGTTTTTTTTTTTTTTTTTTAAATGTATTTGGTACAAGGTTTTGTTGTGATCCTCCTGTTTTCAGCCTCTCCAGCACTGTTTTTTTTTTTTTTTTTTTCAGAACCGGGGATTGAACTCAGGCCCCTGCGCTTGCCAGGGAAGCGCTTATTCCACTGAGCCATCTCCTCGTCCCCTAGCATTGGGATTACAGCTGTGCACCACCACACCCAGTCTCCATGGGCTCAGGGTGCCTGGGGGCAGGGCTGGTGCAGCGTGTGGTGCCTAGGGTCGATGAACCCTGGTCCTTGTACTTGCCTGAGAAGGCACTTAGTCCACTGAGCTATCTTGCCAGCCCTAAACAATATCTTTTACAAGAAATAAATGGACAAGTTGGAACTTACCCCACAAAAAATATTTTGTCCCTGTGCTGTGTTTATTTTATTTTGGTTTTCATTTTTATTTTTTATTATGTTTGTTTTGGTCTTTTTTTTTTTTTTTTGGCAGAACTAGGTGTTGAACTCAGGCCCTTGTGCTTGCCAGGCAAGCACTTATTCTAGTGAGCCATCTCCCCAGCCCCTTGCTTTGGTCTTTTTGAGACAGGGACTCACTTTGCAGTTTTAGCTGGCCTTCAATTCACTTTGTATCCCAGGCTAGTCTCAAAGTCGCAGTGATCCTCCTGCCTCAGCCTCCCAAGTTCTGGGATTACAGGCATGTGACATTACGCCCTGCTATTTTATTTTGTTTTGAAATAGGGTCTTCCTCTGTGGTTCATGTAGCCTTGAACTCTAGGCAATCCTCCTGCCTCAGCCTCCCGAGTCCTGGGGTTACAGGCATGTGCCACCACACCCAGTGCAAACGGATTTTAGATCATGGTTTCAGATGCTTCAGTCACGACCTCCTACTGGTTCTGTCCTGGGGCCTGTGCCAAGGTAGTAGACCCTGGTGGGGTGTATGGTAAACCTGCTCATTTCATAGCCAGGATGTGAAAGAGACAAAAAAGGAGGCCAGCGTCCCCCTATCCAGGGTTCACCCACCGTGACTGAAAGCCTCCAGGACGCACTGCCCCTTACAGGCCTCCTCACTCTTAGTAGTGTCCTGGGCTAGGAAAAGGGCTTTTGACATAAGGTCCTTGGAAGATGCCACCCAAGCCATACCTCATGATATAGAACACTTAATTATCACAATAAATATTTCTCTTCATCTCATCTAAAGTCATTGTGAGTCCAGTTTATGGCCCTGCATTCTCTCTGGATAGAAACGGTTTGTGAAAGTTAATAGTTTAAATATTTGTTCAGTTTCCACTTGGGAGGCTTGTTACAAATCCGATCTACATAGTGAGACCCTGTAGACTCTGTACTAAATACCATCAATAAATAAATACAATACAATAAAATATTTGTTCACGTTCTTATTAGTTATATAATTTTGTAGGTTTCATTCTGGCAGGTTCATACATGCACATAACATATTTCATGCTCCTATATTTAAAGTTAATCTTGATAAGTTTGAAAGATAGCTAGGAAATGAATAAAGCACACGTGTGGGTGTGCTTGGGTGTGGCAGGGGCATGGCTTGGGGCAGTAATATACCTGGGCCCTGGCCCCTTCCCCTCTGGCGCTTCCCCTGCCATTTCCTGCCTACCCTAGGATGGGGACCTTGCTCCTCCAGGCCCTTCCATCGGACCTTTTCTACCTCCATGCCAGCCAACCAGGCCTGAATGAACCTGTCCATGGGTCAAATGAACCTCTCTTCTTTTTATACTGCGGGTCTCAGGGATTTTGTCCTAGCAGTGAAAACCCACCGAACAGTTATATCACAACTCCAGAGCATTGTAGATGTTAAAAATTGAAATCCATAATTTCTTCCATTGTTTCATGTGTTAGGCTCAGCAGTCCAGCAGAACCTCCTCAATCTAAAGTGCTTGTCATACAATATCTCCTCTCCCCCTTGAACATGTAAAAGTGAGAGGAAGCTAATTTGCAATATTAAGCAACTTGTCTCAAGATTAATCCTCAACATGACAAAACAATGTGGTTAAAGCTTTATTTTATAGATAAAGAAGAGTAGGGATCAGATAGACACATACAACTGCTCCTTTCAATGCTGTGAATTTATTTATTGTAATACTGGGCTTTGAATCCAGAGCCCCATGCATATGAGGCAAGTGCTTTACCACTAAGATACTTCCTAAGCCCTTTACATTTTATTTTAGAGACAAGATCTCCCTAAGTTGGGGCCAGGGAGATGGCTCAGTGGAACAAGCACTTCCCTGGCAAGTGCAAGGGCCAGAGTTTAATCCCCAGTTCTGCCAAAAAAGAAAAAAAAAAAAAAAGCTCTCCCTAAGTGACCTCAAACTTTCAATCCACTTGCTTCAGCCTCCCAAGCAGCTGGGATTGCAGGTATGTATCACTGTCTGCAACTCTTTTTGACTTAAAAAAAAAATGTATGTATGTATGTATGTATGTATGTATGTATATATTTGGTACAGGGTCTTGCTATGCAGCTCGGCCTTATAGTGATCCTCCTGTCTCAGCCTCCCCAGTGTTGGGATTACAGCCGTGTGCCATCATGCCTAATTTTAGTGGCAGCATGGCACATGCAGGACTCCAGGGCCAGCACAGAATACAGTACTGAGGATTGATCCAGGGTCCTTGCCCTTGCCTGGTGGGTGCTTAGACCTCTGAGCTAGCTCCCTAGCCCTGTTTTTAAATTTTTATTTGTTTTTGTCTTTGAGACAGAATCTCACTACGCAGTTCAGGCTGGCCTGAACCTCACTTTGTAGCCCAGGATGGTCTGGAATGGAACTTGCAAGGATCCTCCTGCCTCAGCCTCCTAAGTGCTGCAATTCTAGGCATGTGCCACCATGCCTGGCTTCTGAGTTCTTTTTTACCTTTTTTTTTTTTTTTTTTACTTCTAAGCATAGTCATTTGGGTGAACATTGTTTTTCCTATATACTTTAGAAGTCATTGCTATACACAAAGGTACTTTATTATGTAATTAGAAATTGAGATGAATATGAATGGTGTAAGCTATCAAAAGCTTATAGGGATATGTTACATACATGTACCAATTTCCCATGATGAATATAATCATTATGTGCTGGAAACATGTACTAATGAAAATTTAAAAATTTTAGAAAAAAGTCTGTATGGCTAAAGTTATAGCCCAGGGGCTGGTGAGATAGCTCAGGGGTCTAAAGTGCCTGTTTAGGCAAGCTTAGGCAAAGCACAAGGACCATGGTTCAATCCCCTGTACCACATGCCCTGCTAACCCAGCCCCCAGGGTGGGCTGAGCAAGCCACAAAAATAAATAAATAAGTAAATAAATAATAAAGTTATAGTCCAGGGGGAGAGTGTATCCCAAACATGTGAGTTCCTAAGTTTAATACTGCCTAAAAGAAAATAGCATTTTGATTAACTCATCTGCATGTGGTAAGAGATTTAATTTATGAAACTTCTTTTATTTATTTATTTATTTATTTATTTATTTATTTATTGTGGAACCAGGGATTGAACTCAGGCCATTATGCTTTCCAGGCAAGCGCTTAGTCTACTGAGCTATCTCCTTGGCCCTAATATATCACTTAGTTTTTGTTTGTTTGTTTGTTTTGTTTTTTCACTACCAAGGATCGAACTCAAGAAACTGTGGACCCAACCACCTTTTTTATTTTTATTCTTATTTTTTTCTGTATTTAGGACAGGGACTCTACAGGGTCTACAGGGTCTCACTACGTAATTAACTCATAGTGACTCTCCTGTTTTCAGCCTCCCAAGTGCTGGGATCACAGGCATGCACTGCCACGCCCAGTCTCAATTGCCATCTCAGCATGCCCTTGAAACAGA
>NW_004524670.1:7315477-7332496 GCF_000260255.1 Octodon degus
ATAGCAACTCTGTATTTTTTTTTTTTTTTTTTTTTTTATTTAGTACAGGGTCTACAGGGTCTGTCTACGTAGTGATCCTCCTGTTTCGAGCCTCCCCTGGGATTACAGGTGGGCCACAGGGCGGCATCAAACTCCAGCTACTGCAGATCTTTAAATATGATTTAGTTTGAATTTTTTTTTTGGAACCGGGGATTGAACTCAGGCCCTTGCGCTTGCCAGGGAAGCACTTATTCCACTGAGCCATCTCCCTGGCCCCATCTTTTTCTTTAAATGGGTTTTCATGTAGTTCAGGCTGGATTTGGATTTAGTTTGTAGCCAAGGCTGACTTCAAACTCTAAAAAGATCTTCCTGCCTCAGCCTCGGGAGTTCTATAATTATAGACATGCAGGGGAGGCTAAGGCAGGAGAATTACTATGAGTTCAAGGTCTGCCTGAAATACACAGGGAGAGACTATCTTAAAACCAAAGATTAAAACAGAGCAATTGCTTTTGGGTTCTAAGTATTAGATTTATTCTATAGATGAAACCATCATGAATAGCTTAATATTTTTCTCTGCTGTTATACAGATACTTCAGAATAATCCACAGTGAAGAATTTTTTTGTCTTTCTGAGTCAGGGTCTCACTATGCAGTTGAGGCTGGCCTTGAGCTCACTCTGTAGCCCAGGCTGGTCTTGAACTTGCAGTGATCCTCCTGCCTCAGCCTCCCAAGTGCTGGGATTATGGGTGCACTTCACCACTTCCTGGCCTGAAGTATGTTTTCTTCTGCTTTACAGTGTTAATAATATAGAAATAGAAAACCAAGTCCATTTTTTTTTAAAGGAAGCGAGCATGAGATATAGTTGCTAGGATTAGACATCGAATTCATCTCCAGCTTCCTAGCAGCCAAGACAAAAAAGGAACATGCTAAGTGCCCCTGCGCTCATTATCAGAAGTCCGTGGTTATTTCAGTCCTCAAAACTCAGCTTCACTTCTCACCTGGATGCCCACATAGGGACACTGATAGACACAATAATTAATGTTTTTGGCAAGAGCTTTCCCACAAATGCCAATTTTTGTCTGCCATTTCTCCTGAAGGCCTTTAATTAAGGTCAAGGGCTTAACACAAGCAGACATCAGTTCACAGACCGACTGCAGCGCAGAAGGATGGAGTGAAGGACTCCATCGCAGAACAGGGGACCCAGCGCCACCAGGAACTTAGGATCGTGTGGTTATTTAGAGGCGGGCCGTGCAGAAAGCACTCACGAGGCTGGGCTCGGAGGAGCAGAGTCACCAGGCAGGGACGGGGCGCAGGGCCAGGGCAAGGCCAGGCTGGCCAGCAAGTGCAAGGATCGGGCGGCGGAAAGAGGCTTGGGCTGCTTGGAGAGTGGAGAGCCGCCTGGGGTCGAGGGCCACACATACTAATAAGGCTTCCGTTAAGGAGGCTGCATTTGCTGCTTGGACATTTTCTGGTTCTTCCAAGAGAACTTTTTGTTGAGTTAAGCGAAAATGAATGAGAATCAGATGGACTACATTTCTCTTGAATACACACGGGCTTAAAAATGAAGGGGAAAAGAAGAACTTGACAGAATGTGTCTTGGCTTTTGCCAAACCCAAAGTATTTGAAAAATCACATAGAACGCATCTCGGACCCAAACTCATGCCTGGATTCTCCCACTCTTAATTGCAGCTGCAGACTTTTAATAAAGTAAATTGTCCTGAAGAAAGTGGCCCTCAGGCAAAGGTATGGCTGCTACAGCGCTGTTAGCGCTTTGCCCTCCAGAACCAGCGCTTGCTCCCGGTGCCTCTCCGAGTGAGAGAGGCCAGCGCAGGGCTTGCTAACCAAGCTAGTGAATGGAGCGCTCCAAGAGAGAACAGTTAAAAACCTCCCATTATTTAACTTCATTGTATCATGTGTAGAAAGAATGCAGCTTCGCTTGTTTCCTTCCCTCCCTGTTTCTCAGTTTTACATTCCAGGGAAATAAAAAGGGAAAGAAATGTGTTTTGCATCAGTCGCTCTTCACATAAAGAGAGACCCAGAGAGATGGTAGAAGTACAGCAAGATCACTTGCCTACTGTTTACTCCGACTCTAAACTCTTGCTTTGAGGACTATGTATGGTTGAAAAGTAGGAGCTGGGTATGGTGGTGTTCATTTTGGGAAACTGAGGCAGGAGGATTGCAAAGTCAAGCCCAGCCTGGGCAACAGCTTAGTGATTTAGCAAGACCCTCTCTAAAAAAAAAAAAAAAAAAAAAAAAAAGAAGAAGCAGAGGAGCTGGGGATGTAGCCCTGGGATTGGCCTCCATCAGGAAAGAAAGAAAGAAAAGAGAGAGAGAGAGAGAGAGACAGAGAGAGACAGAGAGAGACAGAGAGAGAGACAGAGAGAGAGACAGAGAGAGAGACAGAGAGAGACAGAGAGAGAGACAGAGAGAGAGACAGAGAGACAGAGAGACACAGAAAGAAGGAAAGAAAGAGAGACAGAGAGAAAGAAAGAAAGAAAGAAAGAAAGAAAGAAAGAAAGAAAAAAAAAGAAAGAAGAGAGAGAGACAGACAGAGAGACAGAGAGAGACAGAAAGAAGGAAAGAAAGAAAGAGAGACAGAGAAGGAAAGAAAGAGATAGAGACAGAAAGAAGGAAAGAAAGACAGAGAGAAAGAAGAAAAGAAAGAGACAGAGAGGGACAGAAAGAAGGAAAGAAAGAAAGAAAGAGAGACAGAGAGAGACAGAGAAAGAAGGAAAGAAAGAAAGAAAGAAAGAAAGAAAAAAAGAAAGAAAGAAAGAAAGAAAGAAAGAAAGAGAATAAGCAAGCCAGCCCAGTGTGGTAGTACATGCCTGTAATCCCACACCTCAGAGGCTGAGGCCACAGGATTGCAGTCAGTTCAAGGCCACAGGGGCTACGTAGCAAGACCCTGTTTCAAGTAAGAAAAAGTGAAAGAAGAAAAAAATAATCTGACAATCAGGTTGATCTATCAGTGGACCGCAATGGGTCAGTTATAGACTTGGGACTCCGCAGAGAGTCTCTGATTCCCATTCTTGTTTTGTTTTGTTTTTCTTTCTTTGTTTCCTCTTTTTGAAACAGGGTCTCACTGTGTAGTTCAGGTTGGCCTTGAACTCACTTTATAGGCCAGGCTGACCTCAGACTCACAGGAATCCTCTTGCCTTAGCCTCCCAATTGCTGGGATTACAGGTGTGTGCAACCACACCCAGCCTTTTTCATTTACTTTTTTGAGACAGGGTCTTGATATATATAGTCCAGGCCAGACTTGAACTCCTTATGTAATCCAGAAAGGCCTGGAACTCACTCTCCTCCTGCTTCAGTCTCTTGAGTGCTGGGATTATAGGTATATGCCATGATGCTCAGCAGATTTATATTCTTTGACTAAAAACCATTTTATTTTTCATCAGACACAGGAACTGAAAATAAAAGTGATTTTCTGCCCTCCCTTTCTCTTTTTCTTTTTTTTTTTAGTGGAACCGGGGATTGAACTCAGGCCCTTGCGCTTGCCAGGGAAGCTCTTATTCCACTGAGCCATCTCCCCGGCCCCTTCTCTTTTCTTTTGATTTTGTTTCTTATGTATTTAGTACAGGGTCTCACTACTTAGATCAGACTCTAGTGATCCTCCTGTTTTCAGCCTCCCAAGTGCTGGGATTACAGGTATGTGCTACCACACCCAGTCTCAATCACTGTCTCAGTGCACGCTGGGGGTGGGGCCAACCCAGCATGCTGGGAATCAAAGCTGGTCCCTGAACTCTGTCTAAGCAAGCACTTAAAGTTCACTGAGCTATCTGGCCAGCCCTTCTTCCTTTCTTCTAAAACAGATGTTTATGTTAAGTACTCAATGATAATAGGGTCCACAGACAGTTAAATATACTCAGATTTACTCTGCAAAAATTGCTCTCGTGTGAACTGTGCTGCTATAGATTCTAGAAATCCAAAACAGAAGCAGCAACTGAGGTGGCGCAGGAGAGGGGAGGAAGAACCCTTCACAGACAGGAAAGCTGTGGGAGGGGCCCCAAGGCCGAGAGGGCATTCGAGGCATGAAGCTGCAGCTGGGCCCCGTGTGAGAAACAGGGTCGGTGTCACAGGACAGACAGGAGCACGGAGGCTCAGGAAGCCTGGGTCTGGGTTTGGGAAGAGGATGGTGGTGCTGTTGGCAGCAGATGAGGGAGAAGAGGGCAGAGGCCAGATCCCAGAAGGTCTCGTGTTCCGTGGGAAGAAGGCAGGCTGGGTTTAGCGGTGTTGTCGACACATTCAGTGCCCATCCTCCTGTAGGGAAAGTTCTTGAACCTAAGGGGTTTGTGCACACGTGTGTGTGTGTGTGTGTGTGTGTGTGTGTGTGTGTGTGTATGTGTGTGTGTTAGGATGTTTCATACAATTGAATGGACGTACTTTGTTGAAATGTGTACTTGGAGACTGGGCGTGGTGGCGCATGCCTGTAATGCCAGCCTTGGGAAGGCGGAAAACAGGAGAATCACTATGAGTCCGATCTATGTAGCGAGACCTTGTAGACCCTGTACTAAAATACATTAAAAAAAAAAAAGAAAAAGAATGAAAGAAATATATGCTTGGAATATGTACCTTTTGCTGTTGGTAAGTTCTATTATCTCAGCAACCAGCTGGGCATAGTGGCTTATGCTAAGCCTGGAATCCCAGCACTCTGGGACCCTTGGGTCAGAACAGTGTCAAACTTGAGCCCAGCCTGGGCAATTTAGCAAGAGCCTGTTCCGATAGGTGTAACAATAACAGTAATCTGGGGAATGTAGCTCAGAGCAAAGTCCCTGGGTCCGGTTCCCTGGACTGCAGAACACAATAAAACAACCAGGGAGAAACCAGCATGGTGGGCAGGGTCCCCCGCAACCTTCTGAACAACAACATCTTGGCTCACTAAGGTGAGATCATGGGAGGTTCATCAGGAGCCACAGAATGGGTGTCTTGTCCCAGAGCTGTGCCCAAAAGAAAAACTTGGGGAGTGCAAGACAGAGGACAAGAGGTGGCAACTGGACAGGTGGCCACCTGGGCCCCGAGGTCCAAGGCCTTTTCTGCCCTCTAACTGGACTTTCTAAGTATTTCTTGAATGTCATTTTCTCTCCAGCCCTATGTTCACAGACTTCATTTTGGTTCTACTTCACCCACTCTTACCCTTCCACCTAAAAAAAAACTCTCCATATTTTACATTTATTGTGCCAATTTCTTTTTTGCATCATTATTTTTTTTATTTATTTATTTTTTGTTTTTATTTTTGCAGAACCGGGGATTGAACTCAGGCCGGTGAGCTTGCCAGGGAAGCGCTTATTCCACTGAGCTATCTCCTCGGCCCCCTTTTTTCCTTCGTTATCATGCCCGGAGGTATCGGTACAATGCCATTCTTGCCTTCACCTGGAGCCCCAGCAGCTCTTCTGGGGTTCACACCACCTGTCCTGCCCGTCCCGGGCTCCCCTGTGTGGCGCTCTTCAGCCCTAAGACCTGGCCACTTGTGCCTCCCCTAGCGCCACCTCTTGCTGCTGCTGGGTCTCAAGCCTAGCGCTGACCTCAGTGATAGTTTATGGTTTCTCGAACAAGACAAGCGGTGTGGAGATGCAACCCAGGGCCTTGGCCCTTTTTAAATCTTATTTTTGAGACAGGGCCTCGCTAAGTTTCCCTGGCTGTTTTTGAACCTGTGGTGATGTCCGGACCACAGCCTCCCACAGTGCAGGGGTCACAGATGCACTTTCTCACGCTGGGTGGTGAGCTGCCTCTCTTTGGCCTGCTTGCAGTTTGTCCTTTGCCTCTGTGCTTGATCCCACTGTCCCACGAATGGCTCCCAGGGAAGCACTTGCCTGGCACCTCTGAAGTTCCATTCCTAGCATGAATGCCAAAAACTAAAAATTAACTCAAGACATGAGATAATTCTTGACTCCTGGCTATCGTTCAAGAGGCCTCGCTACTTACTCACTGTCTCATGCATGCATCTTCATGACGATCTGTGCTACTTTTCTCATTGACAGGATCAAACACCCAACACCTAAAGTTAAAGAGGTCTGGTTTATTTCAGGTCACAGGTTCCAAAGTTTTGAGTCTGCAGCTAGCTGGCTCCAAGGCAGGGAGGCGTGCCAGAGGGGCATCACGGGGGAGGAACAGTTCATGGCAAAGCAGGGCAGGCAGAAGGCAGCAAGCAGTAAAGTAGCCAGTACCAGCAACAGGCCCTCTTTCTGTGCCTTAGGTTCTGTCCAGGATGTCCACCCCTGGGGCAGGCAGCACTCACACCTGGGGCAAGGCATCCTTAATCCTAGCATCGCACTACAAATCAATCCCAGTATCGCATCCTAAATCCCAATGTCACAAAACCTAGGTCCAGCCACCTCCAAAAAGCCCAACCATGAGTGCATGAGGCCTTGGGGAGACACTGAGATACAAGCCATAACCATGACCTTGTTTAATCTTCTCTGAAAGCCCACAGGGAAGTTACCTTCCTGAGACACACTGGTACAAGATGTGCAGCGGTTACGATTTTCTTCTGATATGGTGGGAGTTGGTGAATCCACATCCTGCGTTCTGACCACTGAGTGTTCAGTACCAGAATGGCTCCTGCCCTGCTGCACCCTGGTCCTCCCTATGATCCAGCACTAGAGAGTGGCTGATTGGCTATGCCCATCAGCATCCCTGTCACAGGTGGGGAGGTGGTCGGGCACAGCTCCTTTAGGCCCACGAAGCTTGGAGAAGGTAAGGGACTTGCTAGGGTTCCTCAGCAGGCTCCCAGGATGCCACCACCTCCTCCTTCCTCTTCTGTTCTGTGATGTAGGCCTCTAGGCTTCCAGGGCTTGCACCAATTTGGACACAGTCTCTGCACACAGAGTGAGGGTTGGGGTAGCCAGAAGTCAGGCTGGAGGACAGCCTTCTAAATGTATCTAAGCTTAAAATACAACCTAAAGCAGTAGGGGCTTTCTCTTCCCCCAAGTAAAGATCTTTATGGTTTTGCAAATTCAACATCAGCCAAATTAAATTTATTTCAACTTCTGCAAACAAATTACATTCACATGGAGACATAGAGGGTGCTTCTTGCCTGAAAAGGCAGTTATTTTCCTTAGGTTCTCTCTCTCTCTCTCTCTCTCTCTCTCTCTCTCTCTCTCTCTCTCTCTCTCTAACACTGGAGTCCACTTTACAGCTCACACTCCACTGGGGGAGAGCAGGGTGCTGCCGCCATACAGCGCTGCTCATTCTGGACACAGGGTCCAAGTATTTGCACACAAATGCCCGAGACAGGGCAAGGTTTTGTGCTCTAAGTCCACGGCCTCAGCCCAGTTCTTCTGCCCATCACAGTTGAAGGACTTCCCGTGGACCGCCAGTCTGCCCGACAACACCCCACTCCTGACTCTCCTGTGCCTGGAAACCAGGACCCCTCCAAGGCTGGCTGCTGCTCCCTTCCCTCTAGCCCCCCCCACCCCCCCGCCAAGACTCACAGCACAGTCTCGCAGCCAGGCTGTCACTCTGGAAGCCCAGACACAGGCAGTGGTGGCAACCCTAGGACACATGTGTTGTTTTTCTTTGACGACAAAAGATTTAATGCACGAGTTGTTTTTTCTAAACTAAAACCTCAGTGTTCAGGTTTAATTTCAGTGTTGGCGCTTTGTGATAAATAAGTGGGTTTTGGGTTGCAGTGTGGGCCCTTGTCACTGAAAGGTTTGACGTTCATGACACTGGGGAAGTCTAGGTCAATGTGGAACGGCCCCTTGTGCTTGCCAGTGGCCTGGGGTTTGTTGCAAACCAATAGTAAGCCCACAAACATTTGTCAAGCAGCTGCTGTGTCCAGACACTGCTCTGGAAGGAGACGGGCTGTATTTCCTTGAGTTTGGACACACTGCATTTTCCCTGATGATTAACATCTTTAGGACTAGGGGTGGGCATTGCAGTGGGGGGCTCTTACAATTTCTACTGGGCCCGTGCTAGTCACAGAGTTTTCATGCCTTGCTCAGTTCATTTCACACACACACACACACACACACACACACACGCTGGGTCCGTGGGTACAAGCTCATAATCCGGGCACTCTGGGAGGCTGAACCAGGAAAATCACAAGTTCAAACACAGGCTGGGCAATTTAGAGACTTACTGAGGCAGTGCTTCAAAACTTAAATTTAAGGTAAGAGCTCAGAGACATAAGTACCCACCTGGTAAGCACAAGGACCCGAGTTCAATGTCTGGCCCTGTGTACTGTGCCAGTCCCCGAAATCAGTCCCGGTAGGTAGCACAGGCCTGTGATTCTAGCACTCAGGAGATTGAGACGGGAGGATCTCTGCAAGTTCTAGGCCAGCCTGAGGACGACAAAAGTGAGCACATAGCTGCGCTGCATAGTGAGACCCTGTCTTACAAAACAGACAAATTTACAAAAGAATAAAGGGTGGGGATACAGCTCAGTACAGTCCCTGGGTTTAATCCCAAGCACTGGATGCAAGAAAAAATAAGCACAAGCATGATAAATGGTATCAGAGTCCTCTTTAGGGCTGGGGAGACAGCTCAGTAGCCTAAGCACCTGCCCAGCAAGTGTGAGGACCTGTACTTGGGAGTCAATGCCTCAGTACTAAAAAAAAATAAAACAAAAACTTAAAAATCCAGAAATCTTTTACTAAATGAAAAAATAACAATCTCAAGGGATTAAAAGGTTGTGTGTCACTGTTAACATTTTTTTTTTCTTGGTGCATAAAATAATAGCGAATCTGGATCCAGTTGTGGTGATGGGCACCTATAATCCCAGCACTTGGGAGGCTGAGACAGGAAGATTGTTGCAAGTTCAAGACCTGCCTGGGCTACAAAGTAAGCTTAAGGCCAGCCTGAACATTATGGTGAGACCCTGTCTCAAAAAGGTCCCCCCCCCCAAAAAAAAAAGTAAATCTGAAAACGGGTTAGTATGTTGTACATCTTGGTGACCACTATTCAAAAAAAGTAATGTATTCTGAAATCATCGAGAACAGATCTTAAGTATTTTCACCACAAAAATGGTGAAGCATAGGAGGTAATTTGTAAATTAATTAGCTAAATCGAATCACTCTACAATATACATATTTGGACCATCATGTTGGATATGAAAAATTATACAATTTTATTTTTCAGTTAAATAATAATTATAAGTTGAATGTGCAATAAATTTAACAAACTGTATGTGTGAGTGGACTGAGTTTGTCCCAGGATGACGTACAAGGAAACGGCCCCTTGGGCCCTCAAGGTGCACTCAGTGTAGTAGGAGAAAAAAAGACAAGGAGTGAAACACAGTGTAGCACCCTGTACTATGATGGAGGAAGCTGCGGGGAGCTGCGAGCCCACTGGAGCTGAAACTGACGCGTCCTGTGGAGACTGGGAAGGTGACAAGAGGGGCCGACATCTGGGCCCAGAGGTGGAAGGCTGCCTTGCAGGTTGCCAGGCAGAGAAGGGAGCGTTCTTACCCCAGGGAGATGGCCAAGGGGCAGAATGCGCCTGCCTCGGGGGCAGGGGTGAGAGCTGCCTGGGTGCGTGGCAGGGAGCAGCTGGCCCTTGGGTGCACACTCGGGGGTGGCTTCCACTTGGGAGGGCTGTGCTCAGGCCTGTGCTTAAAGGCGGCCTCAGCCTGCAGTATGGCGGGTGGGCGTGAGAGGGTGGGCGGTGGGAGAAGTAAGGGACGAGAGGCATGGATGCAAGCTGAGCAGTCCATATTTTTAAGACCTGGTCTGTTTCAAAGGTGGACGCCTCGTCCGAAGGAAGAGCGAGATAAACAGTGACTCTTGCTGGCTGTTGGACGTTTTAGCCTGTGAAATTGGAAGCAGCAGGTCCATTTTATAGTCGAATAAATGGAAGTTGGTGAGGGGCAGTGGTTTGGATCAAACATGGAATACTGTGGTCTGGAGCAGGGCAGCTGACTTCTTCCAAGTGGCCTTCCACAGTAGAGTAGGTATTTGGAGTCCGCTAGACTTGGGATATAACCTGCAGCCACAGATCCAGGCCACTTCACCTTGTAGGGCTGGAGGCGGATTATCCAGTCTCAGGGATGTGGGTATTGATAGTGGATTAGGTGGATTTGTACTGTGTGCCACATGTTCCTTTACAGGGAAGATCAGAAGCACCACAGTGAGGATGATCCACAAGCGCTGGCTGATTTCCCCTTCTAGAAGATTTGTCTGTCTGAGCAGAAGGTTGCCTCGTGGAACCCAAGTGGGTTGGTGAGGGACCCCTTGTGGTTCAGGCGTCAGCCCCACACAGCTTGCTGCGTCCATCCTGCTCTTGGAGGAGCAGTTTCAGAATCCACCAGTGAAGGCTGATCCTCCCTCAACACGGCAGGGCTCCACCTCCTCCTCTGTGACTTAGCAAGTCCTCATGTGAGCAGGATGGGGATCGGATCAGCAGCTGACCTCTAACTTACTTCACTTGTCAGCTTTTTATTGTCAGACTACCGCTTAGGATAATAAGTTCTACAGAAACAGGATTCTGAACTGCTTTGTTCACTCTTCATCCTTACCTCTGTGCAGTGTCTGGGACAGGGAGAAAGTTTAAGGATTATTTATTGAATGAGTGAATGAATGAATGAATGAATGAATGAGTGAATGAATGAATGAATTCTGCTACTTTTACCCTGGTGAAGCTAGGAAAGAAGACCGCCCCCTGGGCATGCTGCATGGAAATGAGACAAAACCTTCTTGCCACCTGTTAGGCTCTTTTCTCCCTGCCTCAGCCACTCCCTGGGGAAACATTCCTTCCTTGGATGTATTAATCTCGAGTCAAATTCAACTTCCTTCGAGAGCAGCCATCCTATCTCTTTATAGTTGTGCATACCTCTTTCCTGATGCGTTAGGGCATGTCAAGGTCATCTCTATCTCCCACCTGAGAAGTCTTGTGACTGGCTGGGGAGTCGGGTGGGGGTGGGAATGGGGAATGGGGTCTTAGGAGCTTGGGGGGTAGATCATGGTGCCGGAGAGTCAGGCCCTCTGAAGTTCAGTGGTCTTTCCTGTTTTGGGCCCTGGTTGTTGGTAAGAAAAGGCCAACATGGATTTGGGAGTTCTTATAAAAAAGGCAGAGGGAACAGAGGGAGAGTCAGCCCAGGGACATGGGCCCTGGCCTAGGTGGAAATTCTGGGGCAGCAGACTGTCACTTGCAGAGTGGCCCAACTTTGACCTTCACTGTGGATAAGGCTGGGGTTCGCTTGAAGGAAGTGAGTTCCAACCACAAGGCTCACAGGCGTGAGGCGCTTGGGACCCACAGCCCTCCAAGGCATATTGGAATGAGCTTCTGCATGTGGATCCTCCTAAGTGTCTATGTCAACCCCGCAGCCCCAGCCACCCCCGAAGGGTCTCACTGCTGCAGAGAACCTCTACCTCTGGCCTGGAGAAGTGCCAACCAGAGATGCCTGGGGTCACTTCGCACTCTGGACCTCTGTGCTCCTGGCTTTGAAAACTTTGTTTATTTCTCTGTCTCTTCAACCACAGAGAGAGCTCTGGGAGCAGTACAGCTCCTACCTGCCAACTCTTTATGATTTTAAAGTGATAGAAAATAAGCATAACATAAAAGTGACCATCTTAATGGTTTTCTAGTGTACAGTTTGGTGGCAGTAAATGTGTTTATACCGACACGAGGCCAGCATCCCCTCTATCTCCAGAACTCTCCCTCTCCCCCTGAGGAAACTCTGACCCTATTAGACACCAATTGCACTTCTCCTCTCTCCTCAGCACCTGGAAACTTTCACTTTACTTTCTTTTTTCTTTCTTTCTTTTTTTGGCAGAACCAGGGACTGAACTCAGGCCCTTGCGCTTGCCAGGGAAGTGCTTATTCCACTGAGCCATCTCCCCGGCCCCCTCATTCTACTTTCTGTCTCCATGAATGTCAGCGCTCTAGTTGCCCCATGTACCTGGACTCATAGTTCAAGCCTTTTTTGTGACAGGCTTATTCCCTTAGCGTGATGTCTTTAAAATTCATCCCTGATACAGCAGTGTCAGAATTTCCTTCCCCTTCAAGGTTGAATAATATCCTAGTATAAACCAAGCTTGAGGGTCATGAGTTCAAGCCCAGACTGGATTAGTAATTTAATAACAAAATCCTCAAGACACCCCCCATAAAAATTCTTTTGCATATATTCGCCATATTTTGTGCATCCATGTATTAGTCAGCAGATAGTTGCATGCCTTCCCAACTGCCTTTGAGTTGTCTCAGGTCCAGAATACTGCGTAGGTGCTCCGAGGGTGCTTAGTGTGTGAACAAACTGAAATGGCACCTTTAGAAGGTCTAAGGAGAACAAGACGTTGAGGCGCAGGCCTGGGCTCCCAGCACTCGGGAGGCTGAGGCAGGAGGATAGCCACAAGTTCAAAGCCAGGCTACATAGGGAAACTCTGTGTCATACTCCCTCCCTTCACAAACAAAAACCAACTAAAGAACAGTAGGAGGTTTTGGGGTGAAGGCAGCTGAAAAAGATCTTCCCCTTGAAGTAATAGCTGCCACCAAGCTGCTGTCACTGCAGGGCTAAGGATGCTAGAGGGAGACTTTCAATGCACAATCTCTGTCACTTCCTGTGTGGGCTTCCATTGTCTCCTGTTGCCAGCAGCCATAAGCAGTAACAGCCTCAGCCTGAGAAGCAACGTGGTACCCAGCCTATCCTCAGCTAGTTTCAAGAGAAGAGGATGTTCTAGGGCAAGTGGAAGAATTTGGTATTTATTAACCATCTGTGGGCCCCAGGCACTTCCTCACAGGGCCCTCAAGTTGGAATGTTCACCCTCAGGGACTCCCTTGAGCTGGCCCAAGGTCTCAGAGCTGTTGGCAATGGGCTTGAACATACCCGCGTTCTTATCTCTGTGCCCCACAGTCCCCAGGGGAGCTGAGCAGCGGCTGCGGTTGCAGGTGGAAAACAGTTGCTAGATCCAAGGCCTCTGACCCACGGCCTGACCCCAGAGCTCTCGGGGCTGGTGGAAGATCAGCAAGAATGGTTCTTGGAAATCACAGTCCCTTCTGTAGCCTGAGATGCAGGACCCCTCAGAACCTCTAAAAGTAGCTGTGCATGGTGACACACACCTGAAATCCCAGCAGTCTTGGAGGCTAAGGCAGGAGGGTCACAAGTTCAAGCCCAGCCTGACTCAAAATATGAAATAAAAAAAATTGGCAATGTAGCTTGGTGTGATGAACCTGGATTCAATCTCAGTATTGCATTAAAAAAAAATGGAATGGGAAGAAAACCAGTATTATTCATTAATCTACTAACACATTCAGTTAATGTTCTCAACTTTTATGCCATAAATATGCCTTAAGCAGTACAGGTCCAAGCCAGGTGTTATAGCGCATGCCAGTAATCCCAGCACGTGAGAGGCCGAGGCAGGGGAATTGCCAAAAGTTCAAGGCCAGCCTCCACTACATAGTGAGGTCTTGTCTCAAAATAAATAAATAAATAAATAAATACACCCAAAAGAAACAAAAAAAGCCAAAACACAAACTGATCCACTGGGTGTGGTGGCTCCTATCCATAATCTTGGCATGTGCGAGACCTTGTCTCAGAAGCCATAAAGCATTTCTAGATGGGCTCAGGCAGTCCTTTGGTCCTGAGTCCCTACCTGTCACCTTACCCTTCTACCTATCCCTTTCCACTCTGTTTCAGGCCCAGGCTTTCATACCCATCAGAAGGCAGGGTTCAAAGTGTCATTTCACTGAGAAAAGTCGTGGTTGCATCGGCCCTTAAAAATAAACATGTAGGGCCGGGGAGATGGCTCAGTGAAATAATCGCTTCCCGGCAAGCGCAAGGGCCTGAGTTCAATCCCCGGTTCTGCCAAAAAAACCCCAATAAATAATAATAATAATAATAATAATAATAATAATAATAAGTAAAAGACCCCTGATAACAGATGGGTGTGCTGGTACATGATTATGATCCAGCACCTGGGAGGCTCAGGCAGGAGGATCCCCTGAGTTCGAGGCCAGCCAGCCTGGACCACATCATGAGTTCAAGTATAGCCTGAACTACACAGTAAGACCTTGTCTCAAAAACAGTAAAACAAAGCGAAACAACAAGAAAACACTAGTAATACCACTAATTGAAGTCATCTTATGCCACACACCAGCATATTAGCCTCATTGGCATGTTGGTGCATGCCTGTAATCCCAGCACTCTGGAGGCTGAGGCAAGAAAGATCATTTTGAGTTTGAGACCAGCCTGGGCAGCTACAAAGCAGGCTCAATGCCAGCCTGAACTGCATAGCCAGCCCCTGTCTCAAAAACACCAAACAGGGGGGAAAAACAAGCATAAGTGCCCATGAATTAACTTTCAAATCCTCCTTGAGATGCTCTGTGATAGGTGTGACTATTACCTTCATTTCACAGGTGAGAAACAACGACCAAAGGTACCAAGAACTTGCTTGCCATGACAATTCTGCTAATAGGAAGGTGGTGAAGCCAAGATTTCAATGCAGGAAGCTGGGTCCAGATTTCCCCAAAGTTAACAGTAGGGCGAGGCAGGTAGAGGACACCGGCCTGTGGGGAGCCAACCCTTCTCCCCTCCTTGTGCCGCCTTACTTGTGGTTAGCCCCTTGTGCTCAGCTGCCTCGAGAAGCTTCTGATACAGTTTCCCTGCTCCACAGTACCAACCATAGACAAGTACGTAGGGAGGATGCACACACTATTCAATGAATCAGCCAGTCATGGTGGTGCACAGCTGTCATCTCAGCACTTAGGAGGTTGAGGCAGAAGGATCATGAGTTCAAGCCCAGCCTGATCTTCATAGTGAGAACCTGTCCCAAAAAGATTAAAAAAAAAAAAAAAAGGCATTCAATAAATGCGCTGGTCTTATTGCTCACCATTTGGAGAAAAAATGATTTTCGTATATGCTCAACTGGAGTCTCAGAATAAATTCCAGGTGATTCAGATATTTAAGGAGAACAGATGAGGCCAGTTGTGGAGGCTGGGTGTGGTGGCATGGGCCTATGACCCCAGCACTTGGGAGGCAGAGGAAGGAGAATTGCTGGGAACTTGAGGCCAGTCAGTGCTATACAGTGAACTGAAGGTTAGCCTGAACTACACAGACAGACCCTGTCTTGATGATGATGATGATGACGAGGATAAAGATAAATGAATTATAATTTTAAAACGATGTAACTAGGGCCAGGGAGATGGCTCAGTGGAATAAGCACTTCCTTTTTTTTTTTTATGGTAACAAAATTTATTTATTATATTTATTTTTATTTTATTTATTTATTTATTTTTTATTTTTTTATTGAGAAATAAATATGAATGAGACAGTTTCACAGCTGATTAATAGGACAGTTTTGAGAGTCAATACACTGTACATTGTTATCTTCTTGGTGGTTATCCATAGGACAAGAAGCAGACAGGCTATTCTGTCCAAACACTGTTAGTGCACCTCTTTCTTCTCATTGAATTAAGCGAAAGTAGCTGTCAATTTATCGTAACTATTTTGTATATATAAATACAAAATGATCTTTCCTTTGTATCTTTTTTTTTTAATTTTAACTTTTATTTATTTATTTATTTTTTGTCCTGTCAGAGGTGAATATTCTATTGGCATCTAATAAGCACTTCCTTGGCAAGCACAAGGGCCTGAGTTCAATGCCTGGTTCCACCAAAAAAAGAAAAAAAGAAAAAAAAAAAAAAAGCATGTAACTTATTAGGGGCCGGGAGATAGCTCAGTACCATCTCCCCAGCCCAGAAGGATTTTTTTTTTGGGCAGCTTGAACATGCCCTCAGGGCATTTCTGGTTTGATGTGAGTATCTGGGTTCGAACCGGAGCATCTTGAGCCTGACTGCTTTCTTTAAGCAGGCGCTTAAACAACTGAGCTAATGGGCAGGCCCCCACTTTCCTAAATATTCCAGAAAAGTACAGAAGTTATACCAGCGAGACTGGGCATGGTGGCCCACAGCTGTGACTCCAGCGTTCAGGCAAGAGGCAGGAGGATCATAAACTCGATGCTAGCTCGGGCCACTGGGAAGTTCTGTCTTCCAATGCACTGATCTATCTGTGCCAACACCACACTGTCCTCATTACTGGAATTTCATACTAATAGTACAAGCCTCCCGCGTTAGTCTTCAGGATTGTCTGCGTGGTGTTGGGCACTTTATATTTCCACAGAAATTTTAGAACCGGCTTGTCACCTACAGTCACCTTAAAACTGATTGCAGCATTCACTAAAGCTGAAAAATTGTGCTTTCAGCCTCAACTGCATAGTGAGACCCAGTCCTAAAAGAGAGAACGTCGCGCAATAACTTGTAACACACAGTATAATTTAGTATATAAACATTTAAAATTCATGTATGAAAAAAATGACCACAAATAAAGGAGAAGGCCACGCCTGGTGGGACATACCTGGAATCCTAGCACTTTGGGAGGCTGAGCCAGGGAGAGCACAAGCTTGGCCCAATCTGGCCGACTTACCCAGACCATGGCTCAAAATAGAAAATGGCTGGGAATACAGCACTGTGTGAAAGAGCTGGGTTCAATCCCTAGCCCCATAAAATATAGCAGATGAAAAGTTAATATTCTTATACATATTTCAAAATTATAGGCAAAATTTAACAGCAAAGCTATCAAAATATGTAAACAGAGGGCTGGGGAGATGGCTCAGTAGAATAAATGCTTGCCTTGCAAGTGCAAGGGCCTGAGTTCAATCTCCGGGTCCACCAAAAAAACAAAACAAAACAAATGAACAAACACCTGCCAATTACCTAAGAAATAGAAAAGCACGTTATAAGGGCCAACCAAATAGCTCAGCACATTAAAGCACACCTACAAGCAGGCGCAGGGGCCAGGGGTTCGATCCCCAGGCCTGCCGTGTTGTCCCCGCTCCTGGGGTGTGCTGAGACGATAACTGAGACTGGGTGTGGTGGTGTGAGCCTGTAATCCCAGCACTTAGGAGGCTGTAAACAGGAGGACCACTATGAGTCTGATCTAGTAGTGTGACCCTGAATACCCTGTAGAACCTTCCCTAAAACAAAAACAAACAAAACAAAAAACAACCAAAAAAACAAAAAAGAAAAGCATGTTATAATGTAACTTCACAAGTGGTCAATAGAAAGTAGGGGCTGGCGAGATGGCTCAGTGGTCTAAAGCACCTACTTGGAA
>NW_004524670.1:7332626-7334636 GCF_000260255.1 Octodon degus
CACACACACACACACACACTAAATAAATAAATAAACGTTTAAAAAAAGAGAAAGTATACCTCTGTAGGTGTGTGCTGGTTCAAACTTTCAGGATATTATTTTTCTTTTTCCTTTTTCTTCTTTTTGAGATGGAGTCTTGCTATGCAGCCCAGGCTGGCCTTGAGCTCACTTTGTAGGCCAGGTTGGTCTCGAACTTGCAAAGATCCTCCTGCCTCAGCCTCTCATGTGCAGGGATTACAGAGGAGAACAATTCTGCAAGTTGAATCTGCAGGGAAATGAAAACGAGCATAACCTGGACTCCCAGCAATTCACTTCAGGGCTACACTGGTCAGCGGAGCTAGAGAGCTCTGGCAGAGATTGGAGCCACATGCTTTTGGAGCGGACGCCTGTTTGTTTCCCCAAGAGCTCTGGGCCCAGCCTGGTTGGAGTCCAGTCTTTCTCTTGGTGGCATTCACAGATGCTAGCAAAACACCAAGTGGAGAATGAGGCTGGGCGTGTTTGATGTCTGGGTACAGGAACAGAAAGAAGAAAGCAAACAAACTGTGGCTCCTTCCAGGATGGATTAAACCAGCAGCTCATCAACAGCAGCAGCTCCAATCGCACATGCTTGATGGTGTCAACATGTGCAGGCTTCCAAGCCACCATCTTGTACCTCCCCTTGGAGCTGGAATGAGACACAGTTTTGGATAGATTCTGTTAATTTACTCTCTGGTCTTCAGTAAACCCAGGGGCCAGGGACATGGCTGGGGCCAGGGACATGGCTCAGTGGAATGTAGGCTTCCCTGGCAAGCGCAAGGGCCTGAATTCAATCCCCGGTTCTGCAAAAAAAAAAAAAAAAAAGGCATGTTTCAGTAAACCCAGCATAAGAAAAATGCAATGGATGGATCAGCTTCGCCAGCAGGCCAGGAGGGCTTGAGATGCTCCCTATTCTTTTGTTTTTTTTCTGGCCAGCTCAGCCCACCCTGGGGGCCAGGCTGGCATGACATGTGGTGCCAGGGATTGAACCACCATCCCTGCGTGCTTGCCTAAGCACTTCAGATTGCTGAGATATCTCACCAGCCCTCTCCATTCTTGTTTTTATCTATTTATTGGCTTACTTGCTTATTTTGTGTTCCTGGGGATTGAATGAGTTCTGCAGCCTGGGCCTGGGCCTGTAATCCTGCTGTCTTATTCTCTCAGAGGGCTGGCATTACAGGCAATAGCCACCATTCTGGACACTGTAACTTTGCCATTTTATTTGCTTGTTTTGGGTACTAAGAATTGAACTCATGACCTTGTGCTTAGCCATTTCAGTCCTCTCCAGGGTTGTGGGCCTCTCAAGGGAGTTGACTTTGTATTTCCCTGTGCACCTTTTCTTATGTTTAATGTCAGTTGAACAAATAGTTGTCCCTCGGGATCTGCAGGAGACTGGTCCCAAGACCAATTCTGCTGATACCGAACGGGCAGCTGCTCCAGGCCTTCATGTAGTGTGGAGGAGCGTGTGCACAGGACGGCACCCATCCTGCAGACTCCAGGTCATCTCGACACCGCTTGCGAGACTCAAGACCTTGCAAATGCTGTGTGAAGAGGTGCTGTGCGGCACTGCTGGGGGTAATAATGAGAAAAAGTGCGCTTGTTCAGCACAGACAGCTCTTTTTTCTTTCTTTCTTTCTTTCTTTCTTTTTTATTCAACAGTGGCTGTTATATTGCACATTTCTGTCTTCAATGTAGCTCTTCAGATTACCAGACATAAGCATGTAAAGTTGGTCAAAGTAAAAGTTTTAAGCATTAACTGTTACCTTCAAAAAACCATTAGAAGGGGCCGCGGAGATGGCTCAGTAGGATAAGTGCTTAACCAGCAAACGCAAGAATCTGAGTTCAATCCCTGGTTCCACCAAAAACAAAAAAACAAACCATTAGAAATTAATAGTACAGGGGGCTGGAGAGAAGGCTCAGTGGAATAAGCACTTCCTTGGCAAGTGCAAGGGTCTGAGTTCAATTCTCGGTCCCACAAAAAAAAAAAAAAAAAAA
>NW_004524670.1:7335841-7342981 GCF_000260255.1 Octodon degus
TTAAGAAGAAGAAGCTGCGGAAGCCCAGACACCAGGAGGGCGAGATCTTCGACACCGAGAAAGAGAGATACCAGATTTCAGAGCAGCGCAAGGTGGATCAGAAAGCGGTGGACTCACAGATTTTGACAAAAATCAAAGGTGTTCCTCAGCTCCGGGGCTACCTGTGATCCGTTTTTGCTCTGATAAATGGAATTTACCCTCATAAATTAGTGTTCTAAGTTTCTTACTAAAAACCTAATTAAATACCTGATACATTAAAAAAAAAAAGTGGTTGGGATAGATATAGTTGCATTCTCTTAATGAATAGAATGATTTGTTCTAATGATGTTTGTAAATAGGATCACAAGTCCTCATCTTGTACAGCAATTAACCACTAAGAAGAATATATGCAGTGTAATATTTGTTGAAACTGTACTTCCGATTTGATTTGAAACTGTCTCATTGCTATCTGTTTATCAATAAAACTTTGGAAAAAAAAAGAAATTAGTAGTACAATCAATCATCTTAGCTACTCTGTGTATATGCTCACATGATTTTTCTTATTTTTTTCCCCTTTCTTTTCTCCTTTCCCTCATCCCAATTGTTTATGCCTTTTGCTCAGTTTCTTTCCCTTTTACTGTATCTATTTTATCTACTCTTTCAGGTTCTTACCCTAGAGAGACAATATGGTGTTTACATGTGCATGTCTGATTTATTTCACTTATGATTACATGCCTCTAGTTATATTCATTTATCTATAAAAACCTCTACAGACAATTCTTTAAAAGAATAATACTGTTGGTGGGGTTCAGTGGCAAGTGCCTGTAGTTCCTGCTAACTTGGGGTGCTGAGGTAGGAGGATCGTTTGAGTGCAGGATTTGGGGCCTGCCTGTGTCATAGGCGGGCTCCATCTCAAAGGGGAAGGCAAGGGAAGGGAAGGGAGAGGAGGGGAAGGGAGGAAGAAGGGGAGACGTGAAGGGAAAGGCCAAGGAAGAGGGAAAGGAAAGGAGGAAGAAGGGAAAGGAAAGGAAAAGAGGAAGAAGAAAAAGATTTTCCATTCTGTATACAACGTAGAATTTTGAATAAGCGCTTCCCTAGCAAGTGCAAGGGCCTGAGTTCAATCCTTGGTTCTGCAAAAACAACATAGAATTTTGCTGAATGTACTCTGCTGGACATGAACTGAATTGGTGATCCTGGTGCCTTAGCCCCTGAATGCCAGGGTGAGAGGCGCTCTCTACCAGGCCCAGCTCGTGTTGGATATACTTTTGCACATACAGCTTCTCAATCTCAGCTCTGTTTTCAATCACATCATGGTGTTGTTTGATGAAACAGCTTGAAGATGGGGTGGCAGAGAAGGAGTGGCAGTTACTGTGAACAAGTAGGGCACATTGGAAGGTAAATAATCCTCTCATTTTAAAAGCAGTCCCCAAATAAATAAATAGCAGTAATAGTAATTCACTTTATAAATTTTATTCCTTTATGCCTCGTGTTTTATGTAGTACTTAAGAAGTACTTGCTCAGCCGGGCTTGGGGGTGTGTGCCTGTAATTCCAGCACTTTGGAGGCTGAGGCAGGAGGATCGCTGCAAGTTCAAAACCAGCCTGGGCTATAAAGTGAGCTCAACGCCAGCCTGAGCTGCAGAGTGACACTCTGTCTCAAAAAGACAACAACAACAAAAAGAAATACTACTTATCCCAAGTTGTATTCTACATGCAAACCCAGGGGTGTGTATGTGCACACACATACGTGTGTATATATATATGGGTCTCACAAAATGTAATTATTTCACTTTATGTATCTCACAAAGTGTTATTGTTTTACTTTGAATATTTTAATGTCTAGATCCATAATCCATCTGGAATTAATTTTAGTATGTGGTTAATTTTTTTTTGAAAAAATGTGTTTATTCAGTTGATCTGGCTCCATTTTTTGCAAACACCATACTTTGCTTTCTGAATGGCAGTGCCACCAGTATCATAAATCAAGTGGCCCGTCTTTGTGCGTCTGTTTCTGTCTTCCAATCTAGCGCTGCATTTGTTCAAACATCACAGTGTCGTACTCGCTGGAGCTTTACTACAGATAGCAGGGTAAGTCCTCCCGCTTTACTCCTCAGGATTGTCTGGATGGTGTTGGGCTCTTTATATTTTCCCAGGAGTTTTGGAATCAGATTGTCACCTTGTACAGCCCCCCTTATAGCTGACTATAGTATTCACTAAAGCTGAACAACTGTGCTTAGGCAAATACTTAACAAAGCAACATATAAGAGTATTGATTGAAACTAGGTGCACGAAAGCCTCACGTTAGAAGCAACCTAAATGCACATCAGCAGTAGCTCAGATAAGCCACAGCACAGTCAGAGTGGAGGAGTTGGCGGCCCATGAAAGTGAAGTGCGTGAAGCACGCTAGTGGAGTTTAACCCAAAAAGCCAAAGCTGGGCTGAGGGCACAGCTCAGGAGGTGCAGCACTCTCCTGTCATGCTTTGGGTTGGATCCCAGAAAGTCATTGACGTGTGGGTGCACACGCATGTGTGCGTGCACACACCCACCCACACACAAGCACGTGCAAAATGCCAAAACTGAATTCCTACTGTGTTCATGATGTGATTCTGTTCATAGCAGGTTAAAAAACTAGACAAGCTGACCTATCTGGTTACAAGTCCGGAATTGGGGCATTTGAAGATGGAGAGTCCAGTGTAGGACTTATAGAGTCCTAGATATCTTCTCTCCCACTAGGTGAACATTTATAAGCATGCACATGTCTACATGGGTATTATAATTCAATAAGAAGATTACTAGGAAAATCCCAGCATGGTGGTGAAGGTTTGTGATCACAGCACAGAAGGGGCTGAGGCAGGATCATCCTGAATCCCAGGACAGCCTGGGCTACTTAGCAAATTTAATGCTGATCTAAATTACATCATAGTGAGACCCTGTCCGCACCCCACTCCAAAAAAATCTTAAAAAGTATCTCAGCACAACCTCATTTATTGAAAGATGACTATGCCTGGGGTCTCTGAACCTGCACCTGTGAAGGTGATAGACATCAGATCAAATAAGCATACAATGTGGATACTGCCCAGGGGAAGTTGAGCGTGAAGAATGGAGGAGCCAGCCCCCAAATTGTATGCAGCCTGTGGGAGCAAAGGAACCGCTCAATCACCTTGCCTGGGGACAGGGGTGCCGGTTGCTATGGACTGCTAAACCGGACTTCAACTACTGCAGGCTCAGAGCTGTCAGAGTCTTTGGGGCCAGGAAATAGGAACATATGAAACTAATGTGCTAAATTGTATTTTTAACTTGAAACAAGGTTAAAGTTTAATTTAAGCCCTGACTAATTTCCTTGGAACTGTAGGGTAGTGAGGATGTTGTAATCTGGATGGTGAATTTAAAAACTGTAAAACTTTTAAATAGGGCACAGGGGCCCATGACTGTAATCCCAGCATTCCAGGGGGTGAAGCCTGGGGAGCTGATGTGACGGCCCGGGCAACTTAGTGATTTAGTAAGACCATCTCTCTAAATAAAGACAAACTAAAGAAGCTGGGGAGGTAGCTCATTGGGTCCAATCTCCAGTATCTCAAACAAAACAAAACAGAACAACACAATCTCTCTGATAGGAAGAATCTTGGTACCTGGATATTTCTGTTCTGCATTCTTGAGTATATGGGACAAGTGCTTATAGCTAATGTCACTGACCAGATGCAGCTTCGCCGACGAAGAGGTGAAATGCAGTTGCACGTACTAAAATGACAGAGGACGGTGTTTTCTGGACAGTGAGGAATTCCCAAACAGCACACAAATGAAGTATACACATGGGAAAGGAGAAAGAAAAGCGATGTGTGCTGAGAAGCAACCAGGGACAGGGAGATGGAATTTTCTATCTAGAAGACAGCCACCTGGGGAAATCTCAAAGGATGGATTGTCCTGGAAGAAATATTTCATACTGAGAATGTCTCCAAATTAGTCTGGGTGTGGTGATGCATGCCTGTAATCACTGAATTTGGGAGGTTGAGGCAGGAGGATCACTGTGAGTTTGACACCAGCCTGGGTTACATAGTGAGACTGTTTTAAAACAAAAACAAACAAACAAAACAATGTCCCCAAAGTAGACATCTCAGTTTTTTTGGTTTTTTAAAAAATATTTTTTAGGGAAGGGTCTACAAGGTGTTCAGGGTTTCACTACTAGATCGGACTCAGTGATCCACCTGTTCACATCCTCCTAAGAGCTGGGATTACAGGCACCCGTCACCTCAGCCAGTCTCAATTGCTGTCTCAGTGTGCCCCTGGGGCAGGACTGGCACAGCACACCTGGGGATTGAACCCCTGACCCCTGCACCTGCTTACAGATGCTTTAATCCACTGAGATATTTGGCTGGCCCTGACATTTCAGTTTAATTCAGGCCTTCTGGAGTATACTCTTGTTCATGACTAGAATATTTTTTCTTTTCTTTTTGAGACAGAATCTCACTATGCAGCTCAGGCTGGCCTTGAGCTCACTTTGTAGCCCAGGCTGGGCTTGAACTCACAACAATCCTCCTGCCTCAGCCTCCATAGTGCTGGGATTACAAGTGTGTGCCACCACTCCTGGCCCTGGAAGAAGAGTGTTTGAGTGCTCCTTTGTTGCTCATTTGTACCAACTGAGGACCACAGTGGGCTGGGAGGACATGATCTCTCCTCCAGCATAGACCTGGGTGAACTGAGGTTTCAAAGCCACTTGGCCAGCTGAGTGTGGTGGCCCAGGCTTGTAATCCGAGTACTCAGGAGGCTGAGGCAGGAGGACTGTTGAGAGTTCAAGCCCAGACTGTGCTACAATGTAAGTTCAAGGCAGCCTGAGCTGCACAGCAAGGCCCTGTCTCAAAAAGACAAAAACACCCCCCACCCCCAGCCAAAATACAAAGAACAAAACCACTTTACTGCAAAGTGTCTGAGGCTGATGGAAAAAGTATGTAATGAAAAGGACCACAGGGGTGGACAGATAAGGGCCCCTCTGCTACCTCAATCATCTACCAGCTCTGTGGCTTTGGAAGGCCACATTATAATGTCTCTCTGTGTCAGTTTCATTTCCCAAAAATGAGTATTGCAGACCTGGAGCAAAACACACCTTGCAAGAACAAGCTAAAGTGTATTTCATTTACTGAGCCCGGAACCTGGCAGGGCGCACGCCTTCACTCACTGATCATAATATTATTATTTTCGCAATACTTTGTGGCTGATGTCATCCTGGACAATAAATGCAGCACTGAGTGGCTCCTTTTCTAGGTCACTGTATCCACAGTTCGAAAGTTGAGCCAAATCATAAGTTCACACGGAGCCAGGCAAACAGTGGGAAATAGGCAATTAGGCAAGGAATACTGGGGACCTGTTATTGGTCTATGCCTGTTTCTGGGCCTTGAAAATGTGCTATAATTAGTGTGTCTCATGTTTTCTTTCTTCTTCTTCTTCTTTTTTTTTTTTTCTAGGAGAAACCCATAGTTAGTAAGATATTTTGTGTTGATGTTGCCTCTGTGTCTATGGATGAAATAAGTTTCACAAGACAATACTGAAATTCAGAAGTGGTGATACATGTCTGTGATAATCTCAGCGTTCATCAGAGGAGAGTTCAAGACCAATCAGGACTTTTTCTCTTTCTTTCTTTCTTTCTTTCTTTCTTTCTTTCTTTCTTTCTTTCTTTCTTTCTTTCTTTCTTTCTTTCTTCTTTTTGCCTTATGGAAAATGACAGGGTCTTGTTTTACAATTCAGGCTGGTCTTGAGCTCACTTTGTAGCCCAGGCTGGTCTTGAACTCACAACAGTCCTCCTGCTCCTGCCCCAGCTTCTTGGGTGATGGGATTACAGGTGTTGCTATCATGCTCAGCATCCAAGGTTTCATAGGAAGATTTTGTCTCAAAACAAACAAACAAAAGTCAATGTTTAATAGCTCACATTCACTCTGATAGTTTATATTTTATCCTATTCCATTTCACTTTTTAAAGCTTGGTTGAGGCTGTGGAGATAGCTTGGTGGTCTAAGCGCCTGCCTGGCGAGTGTAAGGACACAGTTTGATCCCTGGTACCACATGCCATGCCAGTCCTGGAACCCTGGGCACACCATCTCAGCCACTGAAACTCAGCATGGTGGCGTATTCCTGTAATCCCAGCATTGGGGAGGCTGAGACAGGAGTATCATTACAAATCCAAGCTTCCTAAGAAGACCCTGTACCAAATTAAAACAAACAACCAGCTAATCAAACAACCAAACAAACACAACGAAACTTCATTGGCATGTATGTATGTGTACTTATTGTGGTGCTGTGGTTTGAATTCAGCTACTTAGCTCTCACACTTAGATTCTCCTCAGCTCTCTTTCTTTCTTTCTCTCTCTCTCTCTCTTTTTTTTTTTTTGTGGAAGCAGGGATTGAACTAAGACCCTCGGGCTTGCCAGGGAAGTGCTTATCCTACTGAGCCATCTCCCCCGCCCATCCTCAGCTCTTTTGATTTCTTATTTTGAGATAGGATCTCACTAAATTACCCAGGAAGGGCTTGAATTTGCAGTCTTCCTGCTTCAGCCTCCCCGAGTTCTGGGATCACAGGCATGCACCACCATGTTTAGCTTTGATTTTAATAATGAATCGAACTTTTCTATTTACAAGACACTGCTTTCATCTTGTTGCTCAGGTTGCAAGTGAGGACGCTGAGGCACAGGAGGTGGGGAGGGGGGTGCTTCACGAGAGGGGAGGGTGGCACAGGACTGAACTCAGATGTGTGGACCCTACAGAGCTGGCCATTTCCCAAACTACAGTATGGAGGCTAACCTCCAGGCTCTGATGAGTGAACAGTGACACTCTTAAAGGGAGGTGGATTTTTTTTTTTTTTTGGTGGAACTGGGGATTGAACTCAGGCTCTTGTGCTTGTCATGGAAGTGCTTATTCTACTAAGCTATCTCCCCAGCCTGTGAAGTGGAATATTAAAGTTACTAGAAGCAAGGCACGGTGGTGCATGCCTGTAATCCCAGCACTCATGAAGCTGAGGGGAGAGACTTGTGCATTTGAGACCTGGACAACAGAGCAGCAACTTTTTAAAAAGTTATGATAAAAATGGCTGGGAAAGGGGCCAGGGAGATGGCTCAGTGGAATAAGCGCTTCCCTGGAAAGTGCAAGGGCCTGAGTTCAATCCCTGGTCCCACAAAAAAA
>NW_004524670.1:7343296-7355020 GCF_000260255.1 Octodon degus
TTTTTTTTTTTTTTTTTTTTTTTTTGGTGGAACCGGGGATTGAACTCATGCCCTTGTGCTTGCCAGGGAAGCACTTATTCCACTGAGCCATCTCCCCAATTCTATATGTACAATCTTTTGAAGAACAGGTCATGGCTAAGAGCAGGCACTGTGTGCTTTCCCCTGGAGTTCAGAGCCCCCCACCTCACCCGCCAAAGGCAAGCAGAGGTCTTGCATGCTGCCAGGTAGCCTCTGAACTGCCCAAACTGTGGTCAGAAGAAGGCTGTCTGACCCTAAGGAAACTGACTATGATATCTGGGGTTCTGGGAGGGCCACTCCAGGGGCTGGCTGGGCTATGGCCTCTCTACAGGATGTCCTTTCACTTTGACTGAAACACCAGTTCTGAGTCTTCCTGGGTTGATCGTTTCAGGTGGGGCTTCTGAACCTCTTTGGTCCTCCGAGAGCAAGTGAGCACTGTGTGCTCCTTTGTCACTGTCTTCACTCTTTCTGCTTTGTGTTAGTTATCGCCATTGGAATCCCACGTATGCTGCGATACACACTCTGCAGCTTGTCCCTCCTGTTGAAGGACTTGATCCATTAAGTGTGGGTTGAATCAAAAAAAGCTGTAAAATTTCCCAAGAATGTCTTTCCCTTGAGTCAGATTTTTTTTTTTTTTTCTCTTTTCTTTTGTAACAAGGTCTCATTAAATCACTAAATTCCCTGGGCTGGAGTTGAACCTGTGATACTCCTGCTTCAGCCTCCCATACTCTGGGCTTACAGTTATGCGCTGGATTTTGCTTTTTATTTTAGAAACAGTGTGGTCTTTAGCCTTTAGAGCCGTTACTGCCTCAAAGCCGAGGGATCCGATCCAAAGGACTATATTCAAGCAGCAGGCTTGTGCTTATGGATGCACAACGCTCATGCTGATACCTGACAGGTGCTGGCCCTAGTATGAACTGCTGAATTATTATGGTGGTCATCTAACATGGCTGAAGTGCTTACAACAGCTTCTCTTCCTAGTGACCACTTCCTCCTTCTTCCCCACTCCAGCCCTGGCTACAATTTCTTCTCACCTTTGCTGCGTACCCAGGAAAGACCCCAATCAGCCCCTTACATATAACTGAAACTGACCCTCTAACTCCACCTTAGCAAACACCCATAAAAGTCTTGGCTTTCTTTGTCTCAGATCAGAGGATTCCCCCCATTTCTCTCTCAGATCCTCTCCGTGTTCTCAGACTTAATAAAGGCTTCTTTTATCCTCTTATGTCTTTACTGCACTGCTGAAAAACCTAACAATACTCAACTGCAGGTTTCTGCTATTGGCATAAATCACATGCCGATACCTATGGCTTGGCATTGGCTACCAGTTGGGGTTTTTTTGGTCCCAAAGTTCTTCAATTCTGGAAGGTCTGAGAAGACCCCTTTTTCAGTCAGCTGGTAGCTGGGATGCAGCTGGCCTGCTCCTTACCTATATCATTAGGGAGTGCCACGTGTTCATTACTTGCTGTATTGTCAATACTTCCTGAGTGCCATGCCAGTGTTCTGTGCTAGAGATAGCATGGCCAAGTGAACAATGTCCCTTGTCTGACAGTGCTTATCTGCCATGGAAAGTGAGGCACACAGTAAGCACTCAAAGAGATGAGCTTTAGATAGCGCATAAATACTATGAAGAAAATAATGAAGCTAATGAGATAGAAGGACAGGGACTCTGGAAGGAGATGACACTGAGCAGAGGCCATGGAAGCCGAGGAGAGAGGCATGAGGGGCCGTCCAACCTTGGTGGCCCTCGGAGCTCATGGAGCTGCTTCAGGCTCCAGCAGAAAGCTCCTCCTCGCTGCAGTGAGAACCCATCACTCTTAACATCTGACTTGTCTTTCTGTGAAATGCAGACTTCTGATCTTTAAAACACTTTCAGAGTCCAAGGCCACCCTGCTTCAGGGCCAAGCTCTAATCTGAATGAAACAAAACGAAGTTGTATTACTTTATAAAGGATAGTGTGACAAAGAGAAGCAGCTACGTCTTTGCTTTACCAGTACCAGAGATGGGTATTCTATTGCCATTCACATATTGTATATCCATGAATTCAGCAAAATAATCCAATATAGGTGCCGGGGAGATGGCTCAGTAGAATAAACGCTTGACTGGCAAACCCAAGGATCTGAGTTCAATCCCCGGTTCCGGAAAAAAAAAAAAAAAATCCAATATAACAGCAGGTCAAATAGCTCAGTAGATTAAAGTGCCTGCAAGCAGGCACAGGGACCCGGGTGTTCAATCCCTGGGCTTGCCATGCTGGCCCCTCAGGGGCATGCTGAGACTGCAATTGAGACTGGGCGTGGTGGCACACGCCTGTAATCTCAGCTCTTGGGAGGCTTTAAACAGGCAGAGCACTATGAGTCTAATCTAGTAGTGAGACCCTGAGCACCTGGTAGATCCTTCCCTAAAATACAAAAGAAAAAAAAATCCAATATAGTCCAGTAGTCTGTAATAGTAGTGGGTTATCTGCAGAACTGGCAATGTTAGTTGTTGACTTGAGCCTTTTATACTTCATCATATTAATGTGGCTTTACTTTTTATACCTTGTTTTTATACTTTTCTGCTGGATGGTTAAGACCAAGATAAAGCAAGACCTATATAATATGAAATGTAACTTTTGTATCCGATAAGGTCAGTCAAATCCCCTCAGAATTTACCCTGAAACCCTGTTTGTAGATTGTTTGTCAGTGTCAGCCATGTGGATGAGTCACGGCCATTCCTTGACCTAAGTGCTCTCTGTGAAAGCCTGAGAGAATGCTTTCTCTCCATGTGACTCTCCTTACGCACACTCTACATCATCACTAGCAGACCTGACAACAGTCTTCCTTCCTCCTTTCCCCAAGGTGCCCTGTCCTTGCCAATGTGTATGATGTTGATCTATTTTACTAGGTGATAGTGACAGCTGGTAGGGAAGCAAAATGAAATAATTGACCAGTTAACACATTCACTCTGCCCCTTTTCCCTCCCTGGCCCACCTACCAATTAAAAGTACAACTACTGTCCAACAGAGAACCGGGCTAGGCATTGTGCGAACTGGTTTAGGTGCATTATCTCAGTAATCAGCATAACAGCTCCAGCAAGGGAGATGCTACTGTTACTCTCCTGCTATGCAGAAAGACAATGAGGCTTAGAAAGATGAAATAAATTGCTTAAGACTATGCAAACTGTCACCATTAGCGATGCAGGCGGGCTTCCAGTCTAAAATCTCAAGGCTGTTGTGCGCAGTCCCAAAGCAAACCACAATCTAGATCCCTTTTCCTGTAGCTACATCAGTTCCTGGAAGGCTTTACTATCTCTGAGTGTCTTTAAACAGAAACTTCTGCTTCTGCCTAGTACAGCGCTCCCCCAAACAGACCGTCCTTGCAACACCTTCACATTTATCTCACACACTTACTGATTATTCACATGCAGACAGCTTTGTAAACAGTTGCTGTTTACCAAAGTCTTTCAAATCTATGACCTCACAGAGGCTCACTCAATAAGCTGGTGGGGAGAGCTGTCTTTGTGGGTCTGCAGTAGTGGGGAGCAGAGGGGTAGCGCTTGCAGTGACCAGCCCAAGGTCATCCAGACTGCTGGAGTCTTCCGCCAGGTCAGGCAGCTGAGGGTAAGGGTTGGAGGGGCAGTGGCTCATAGAAGGACATACTGAAATGCTCTCTCTCTCTCCCCCAGCCTTCATTGCTGAATCTTGCTGTGGCTGACATTACTGCAGGACAGGAGGACCAAATGTTCTCAGTTTTCTTCTGCTTAAAGAGTTTCTACCCCAAACTTGTCCCTGGACTCTTGGCTTTTGGAAGCCATTTTCCATTTCTGTTTCACCGTCCTCCAAAGAATCCTGTGAAGCAATGCATTCATTCTATGTTCAGAGTGCCTCAGTCAGGTCAAGGTGAAATTGGGCTGTTTGATTGGCTGTTCCTGTTTTATATTTATTTATTTATTTAATTTATTATTATTATTATTTTTTTTTGGAGGAGCCAGGGATTGAACTCAGGCCCTTGCGCTTGCCAGGTAAGTGCTTATTCCACTGAGCTATCTCCCCGGCCCCCTTTAGTTGATATTTGGTACAGGGTCTCACTACATAGATCAGACTTGTATTGATCCTCCCATTTTCAGCCTTCCAAGCACTGGGATTACAGGTGCATGCCACTACGCCCAGTCACAGTTGCCGTCTCGGAGCGCCCCAGGAGCAGGGCCGGCATGGAGCACTGGGGATCGAACCCCGGTCACTGTGCTCCACCTAAGCAGGTGCTAGTCTGTGGAGCTATCTGGCCTGCCCCCTGTTTTATTTATTTATTTATTTTTTAATTTTAATTCTTTGCTTTTCTGAGCATAAGTCATCAGTGATAATGTCTAAAACCATTAGGGTCTGTGACGCATGTTTGGGAAGCTGAGGCAGGAGGATTGCTGAAAGTTTGAGACCAGTATGGGCTATAAAGTAAGCTCAAGGCCAGCATGAAAAAGAAAAAAAGTATCAGAGATGGGTATGATTGTGCATGTCTGTAATCCCAGCACTTGGGAGGCTGAGGCAGGAGCATTACTGTGAGTTAAAGGGCAGCCTGGACTACAAAGTGAGTTCAAAACGCATAGCAAGACTGTCAAAAACAAACAAACAAACAAAAAAAATTAGTGTCAGAATTCATAAAAAGGTTCACAAAGCTTGCAGTCCACAAAGGGCTTTCAGATTTCTTATCTCAATAATACCAGGGCTTAGACCTAAAAGATAACAATAAAATCTGATTTAACAAAAAAGAAAAAGGGGCTGGGGAGATAACTGAGTAGAATAAACGCTTGCCTGACAGGCACAGGGTTCTGACTTCAATCCCCGGTACTGCCAAAAAAAAAAAAAAAAAAAAAGAAAAAGAGAATTTACGGTGGGGCCGGGGAGATGGCTCAGTGGAATAAACACTTCCCTGGCAAGCGCAATGGCCTGAGTTCCCCTCACCGGTTCCCCTCCCCACTAAAAGAAAAGAAAAGAAAAAAACAAACAAGAAAAATATCCTCAGGCAGGTAGCCATTTATGTATGTATGTATGTATGTATGTATGTATGTATGTAGTGGTATCAGAGATCTAACTCAAGACCTTGCACTTGCCAGGCAAGCACTAGCACTTATTCCACTGAGCTACCTCCCTGGCCCAGGCAGTCTTTTATTTATGCCCAATTTATAGATGAGAAAATTGAGCTTAGAGAAATACCATAGAGCTAACAAGTGACTTAGTCAGGATGGGCACTGTGGTCTAATTTTGTCTAACATGACTCCAAGTTTAGTTTGTGTTGTTTCCACTGTGTCATACTTTTTTTTTTTTTTTTTTTTTTTTTGAGACAGGGTCTCCTTGTGCAGTTCAGGATGGCCAAAAACTCCCTATGTAGCTCAGGCTGGCCTCCAATTTGTGGCAATCTTTCTGCCTCAGCTTCCTCACTGCTGGGTTACGGTCTCAGGTGGCCGCACCTTGCACCCTTGTAGCTCTCCCCAAACACACAAACAAACAAAGCAAAACATTAAACAATTTTAGGTCTGGGAAGGTAGCTCAGTTTTAGAAGTCTTCCCTAGCATGCAAGAGGCTTTGGCTTCAATCCCCAGAACTGCATGAAAAAAATCAGCAAACCTAAAATTATTTATTACAGCAGCACTCCCTTCAGATAATACCCTTTAAAGATTATTTTCCAAGCACTATCTGAGCATCTGGCAAGTGGTTGGCCCTCTCCTCATGGCAGCTGGAAACCAGTGAGTAAAACATTTACCAAGTTATTGACATAATGGGTCAGGGTGTTTGCTTAGGTGTCAGGCAGTTGTAGATTGCCTTTTAATGCTCTATTTTGAAATGAAAATAAATGTGAGAATAAGCCCAAAGTGGCTCTTACAGAAGTCAAGAATAATCAATACTTGGCTATGATAAATTAGTAGTCATGGTAGGGAACATGGTGGGGGCAGGACTAGTTCTGCTAACTGATGGGGGTGGGAGGGAATTCAGAGGCATTGGAGGAGCTGGAGAGCCCTCAGGTGTAAGGTCCCTCCAGAGCTCCAAGTTGTGACCTCACACCAGCCACAGGATTCCTCCTCAGATACCCAGGGGCTAATGCTATCTCAGCTACTCGCAAATCAGGTTGTTTTCTGAAAGGTGAAGGTGAACTACAAACTCATTATCTGTGGATGGGCCACAGATATGCAAAACTGAAAGCTGAAATCTAACAGGTGGCCAGGGATGGAATTTTAGCATTTTTTTCTTTAATCTTTTTTTTTTTTTTTTTTTTTTAAGTTTAGCATTTCTAAAGAAGGACTGGGTCAATCTGATAGATGCCTAGCCTCACCTGAAATCTTAGTTTTTTCTTGTTGTTGTTTTGTCCTTTTTCTTTTTTCTGACAGTACCAGGGATTGAACTCAGGACCTTGAGCTCAGCAGGTGCATATGCCGCTGAACTATATCCCCTGCTATTTTGTTTTTTTGAGAGGCTAGCCTTGATTTCACTTTGTAGCTCAGGATGGTCTCAAACTCTCAAGGATCTTGATCGTCCTGCCTCAGCCTCCCCAGGGCTGAGACTACAGGAGTGCACCACCACGTGGTTTTTCCTGGAATCTTAGAAAACGGGAAGCCTGGGCTGATGGCTTCTCCGCATGTACTGGAGTCCTTCCCTACTGGGAGTTTGTAGATGCGGATGCCTCAGGCCCTCAGGTTGGCTCAAAGCTGCTAACCTTTCAGCCACGGGACTAGAGCAAGGACCTCCCAGACTGCAGTGCAGCTCCACAAGGTGGAAGCCTGCAACCTGCAGGGAGGCGCTAATGATAACTGGCACTGTTTGCGGAGAGGCTGGAAGTGGTGCAGTATTCAGCTGGTCACTGGGTTTGGTCAACAAAAGATCCCAGTAACCTTGGTAGAAGTGTTTGGGTAGCAGAATGGGCCAGACGCCAGTTTGTGGGCCCGTGCAGGAGAGGCGTGGACAAGCAACTGCAGAGAGCGCTAAGGACATAGCTAGAGGGAATTGAGGTGAAGGGGTTATTTGCTTATTTAATTATGGAGGCAGGTTTACACTGTATAGCTCAGGCCGGCCTCGAGCTCACTATGCTCCTGCTTTAGCGTCCTGAGAGCTGGAATTGTGGGTGTGCGCCCCTGGATCTGTATATCTTTTTTAGTGTGAAAGCCTGAAGCTTTAATGGGAAGAGTGGAAAGGAACTGATTAGACACTGCAAGGAGAACTTGACCAGGGTGGTACTCAGGAATAAGGATGGTAAGGCGACCGGCGGAAGACCGAAAGTACGCCGGAAGCGCGGGCAACGCAGGACCGGAAGTGCGGGCGAAGCAGGACCGGAAGCGCGGGCAACGCAGGACCGGAAGCGCGGGCAACGCAGGACCGGAAGCGCGGGCAACGCAGGACCGGAAGCCTGGACCAGAATCTCTGAGATGTTAGCCTGAGAGTTCTTTTTTGCGTGAGTGAAGGAACCAGTTTGGGGTGGGTGTACATGTCACTTGAGGAAAGGTGGAGATCTGGAATCAGTTGCTGAGGGGAGCGCTCCTTCTCAGCGGTGTGGAACAACTGTTTCCCAAGCAACCCTGGAGGCCCAGAACAACCCCAACATGCCCGTGAGGGCCGCGTTTGACAAGGATCAGTCTTTCTCTGCCGACTGTGACGCAAGCACAAGAGTCCACTGAATTCTGTCTTCAGTATGAACATGAAAGTGATATTAAGAATGGGAACGAGTCACATGTAGGGATTCACACCTATGATCCCAGCACTGTGTAGGCTGAGGCAGGAGGATACCGTCGAGGCCAGCCTGAGCTATACAGTGAGACCGTATGTTACAATTCCCCCTCAATTTCTTTTTCCTCCCCACAAAGTTACCAGCCAGGTTCCTTAAAATACTAAACTTCTCTGGCACATTTGAATTAGGGTTTTAGTACTCACAGAGACACTTCCAGGAATACTTCTTGGTATCACGAACAGGGCACAGTGGATAAGCCACTTCCCTCGGAAGGCAGCTTGAAATCCCGAAGGGAGTTTTAGGCCTACAGCTAGAGGGACTTTCACAGAATTTCTCTAGCAAGGGGATTTGTGGCCACCATTTCCCTGGCCTTCTCCTGGAAGGAGAGCAGGTACCTGATAACCCTGGTTTAGGAAGAGGACAGGACCATAGGCCTGTCAGCGGAGGCCTGGTGACAGCAAATTCGAAAAAAACAGCTGGAGGACGTGGCATTTGTAGCAAGTCTTGTGTTTTGTCTAGACTGGACTTGTGATGCCCAGCACCACATGTGAGAAATGACACACAACGTAGACTCACACATGGCTCTCGGGCTGGCAGCACAGTGCTGAGGAGACTTAACACCTGTGTCTTCCAGCTGTGGCTGTGGGGCAACATTTTTCTTGGGGTCTTACTTTGCCCTGCTGGCAGTGGGACAATAATACCATCAAGGGCTCCGTGAGGTTTAGCGGAAGTCATCCGAAGTTCTGTGCAACTTGAGGTACCCATTGCAAACATTAATTCTTATACACAACTCTGAAAAGCAGGGCTGAAAAGTTAGCCACATTTTAATATTTTATAGAAAAAAAATTCTTTGGACTTGAATGCAAACACAGTTGTTATTTAGATGTCTTGCCTTTTTTTTTTTGTCAGAACCAGGGATTGAACTCAGACCATTGCGCTCGCCAAGAAAGCACTTATTCCACTGAGCCATCTCCCCGGCCCCCCCTTTTTAAAATAATTTAATTTAATTTAATTTTTATTTTTATTTTATTTTTTTAGAGGAACCAGGGATTGAACTCAGACCATTGCGCTCGCCAAGAAAGCACTTATTCCACTGAGCCATCTCCCCGGCCCCCCCTTTTTAAAATAATTTAATTTAATTTAATTTTTATTTTTATTTTATTTTTTTAGAGGAACCAGGGATTGAACTCAGGCCCTTCTGCTTGCCAGGGAAGCACCTTTGCCTATTTTTTTAATCTCCTTAAATTAAGTTCTCAACATAGGGTGGCCAAGATAGAGAACCAGCTCCTTTTGGTATTTACCTGTTCATTCATAGTTCCCGAGATCAACCCCAGGGCCTTACACATGCTAGGCAAGCACTCTGCCACTGAGCTAAACACCCATCCCCTACAGCCCCCTCTGGTTAATCTGTGTTCCAGAATGTTCTTGATTTCAGTACCACTGAGTCCTCTACTTATACCTAGACATATGTATAGTTATACACTTAGAACATGCAAAAATAATTATTTCTTTGTGTTAACGTACAGTCACAATAATTCCGGTAAACTTAGACTGAGATTCTAAGATCATGGTTAGAAAAGGCACACAAGATGCAATTAAAAGTTTGGTGAATATTTTATAAGTGCTCATAGTGCAAGACACATTGCCACGAATCCCTTTCACACCCTCCCCTCAGTTCAAACACATATCCCACCATCTTGCCATGGGTGTCTTTAGTTGCCTTGGCTGCCTTGATATCCTGAATTGATTGGAAACATTGCCTTGTCATGGTCATTTTGACTTTGAGGGAAGTGCAGAAGTTGTGTGGTGCCAGACCTGCTGACCAGGGGCATGGGGATACGCTACACTGGTTTTCCGAGCCTACCTTTCTGTGGGATGGTAAGCAGTAGCAGCATCCACTGTACTTTTTTTTTATCTTTCTAAAGACATAAATTTGAGGACTGGTTCAGAAAGTGGCAAGAATGATGGAGTAAATATATTTGAATTGAGAGGAAATCTTTGGAGAAGAATACAGTATATCTTTTACTGTAATTTTTATTTTTAAATTTTTAAAAATGTATTTAGTATGGGGTCTACAGGGTCTCACTACACAGATCAGACTCATAATGATCCTCCTGTTTTCTGCCTCCCAAATGCTGGGATTACAGGCATGTGCCACCATGGTCAGTCTCAGTGCACCCTGGGGGTGTGGCTGGCATGGCATGCCAGGGATCAAACCCCAGTCCATGTGCTTGCCTAAACAGGCTTTTAGTCTGCTGAGCTATCTTGCCAGCCCTGTGTGTGTGTGTGTGTGTGTGTGTCTTTTTTTGAGACAGGGCCTCCTTGCAGTTCAGGCTGGCCTTGAGCTCACTTTGTAGCCCAGGTTGGGGCCTTGAGCACACTTTGTAGCCTAGGCTGGTGTCAAACTTTCAACAATCCTCCTGCCTGAGCCTCCCAAGTGCTGGGATTACAGGTGTGCACCACCACACCTGGCTCAGCTTATTACTTTTAAAGCTAGATTGGCAGTGTTGGTGTGTCTTTCAATTTTCCTTGGGCTGGGTTTTCTCATCTGTCAGGCAGAAACAGTAGAACCTACTGTGTAAACCTCACAAGCTAACTGACATAACTGATGTCAGAATCACTTGGTGTGCTTGAAAAGGTTACAGGAATAGGTTATTGAGGTCATTGATAAAATGAGTCTCATTTAAGTTTCCCCTTTTAACTCTTATGGTCCTAACACAGGACTAAGTTACAGGGATGTAACAAATATTCAGAAGTATTTTATGTAAGATAGTGTGGTGATGGAGAACATGGACTGTAGGGAGACCAGAGTCCGACTTGCATGCTAAACTGGATTTAGCTACCCTGAATGCTCTCTCCCTGCCCCCATACTGGAGACTGAACCTAGGGCCTTAGCACTAAGCTACATCCCCAACCTTTTTAATATTTTTACTTTGAGGGCCAGGGAGATGGCTCAGTGGAATAAGCACTTCCCTGGCAAGCCCAAGAGCCTGAGTTCAATCCCAGGTTCTGCCAAAAAAACCCAAAAAACAACATTTTTACTTTGAGATGGTCTCACTAAGTTACTGAGTTGCCCAAGCTTGAACTGGTGATTCTCCATTCTCAGCTTTCCATATTAGTGCGATGACAGGTGTGTGCTGCCACGCCTGCATAAGCCTTCACGTCTTCATCAGTGAAATGGGTATAATGTAGTACAGGTTTCAGGCTGAGCACAGTGGCATGCATTGGTAATACCAGCAAGGAGACTGAGGCAGGAGGATAGAAAGTGTTTGACTTTTGACTTTGAGGTCAGTCTGGGCTATATGTAGAGTTCAGGGCCAGCCTGGAGTACATAATAAGACTTTGTCTTAACACCCAGTACAGGCTTCCTACTGTGGTGCCCACGTCTCCCTTTTTCTTTTCCTTCCCTTCCCCACCTCATGCTCCCCTACCCTTCCCCTCTCTTCCTTCTGTCCTCCCTCCCTCTCTTTCTGTTTTTCTCCTTTTTTTTTTTTTTTTAAATCAGAGTTTATCTGAAAAGGTAAAAGTGAAGAATGAGGGAAAAACTAGCTCTTTAGAGTGAACTTGGACCAAATAAAAGAGGAAAAAGCTAATTAAAACAAAAAAGCTAGATAAAAGAGCACCCTGAACCAAGATAGCTTTGGACTTGTGATCCTCCTGCCTCAGCCTCCAAGTGCTGGGATGACAGGTGTGCCTTACCATGCCCGGATACTCTGTTGAATTGAGCAGTTATCTGTGATTGTGCCTAAGACAAGGCTTGTATACAGCTATGTAATAAAAAAAAAAAAAATCCATCACTATGCTGTTATGGTTGTTTATATTTATTATTATTACTGTTATTTTGTTTTGTTCTTTGAGACAGGGTCTTGCCTTGTAGTTCAGGCTGCCCTTCAACTCACGGCAATTATTGCTTCAGCCTCCCATGTGCTGGAATGGCAAGTGTGTGCCACTGTGCCTGGCTCTATTATTTTGATTTTTTTTTAATAGGTATTTATTTATTTATTTATTTTATTTTTTTTTG
>NW_004524670.1:7355166-7365639 GCF_000260255.1 Octodon degus
CAGCGGGAGAGTTGTGAGGTTCGAACTCCAGCAACCTGAGGCTGACAGCTTTGTGGAAGCAGCCACTTAAAGGCCTGAGCTAGGGCCAGGCCCCCTCTCATTTTAGTTTTTGCAGTGCTAGGAATGGAACCCAGTGCCTCATCAGATACTCCACCTACTAGGCAGATACTCCACCTCTGAGATATACCCCTAACCCTGTTTAATTGTGCATTTATTAAATTTGTGAGAAGCCAGGTCTTATTTAAGGGTCTAAACTGACCTTGAACTCCTGGGTTCAAGTGATCCTCCGGCCTCAGCCTTCCAAGTAACTGGGTTTACAGGTGTGCACCATGAGGCCTGGCTCATATCTTTTTTCCTCCAGGCTAAGTGACATTAGTTTGTTTGTTTTCTGTCTTTTCGAATCAGGTCTCAAAGTCACAATGACCCTCCTGTCTCAGTGCCCCCCTACCCCCCAGTGCTGAGATCACAGGGGTGCGCCACCACGTCCAGTGACAGTGGTTTGGTTGAGGGCTGAAACTTTAAACAGCACCCTCTGCCCCCCCCCCCCCCCCCCCAGGGAGCTTCCTGCGCATCCCAGGAAGGCAGCCCAGTAGCCCAGCATGGGAGCAGGGGGGCCCTGATGCCCACACTGTGGGATTTCCTTCCTGTTTAAAAGCCATTCTTGTTCTCTCTCTCTTTTTTTTTGTTTTTCCCCATATGTTTCTTCATTGTCTCCTTACTGGAATCAGAGACAGAATGCATTTTTGTGGTATTGGGGGTTGAAGCCAGTGCCTTGGGTATACTAGCAAGTGCTCTTTGCTTGAAATTTTATATGGAGATAGGGTCTTGCTAAGTTGCCTAGGTTAGCCTTGAATTTGTGACCCTCCTACCTCAGTGTTTTGAGTAACTGGCCTTACTGGGGTGTGCATCATAATGCCTGGCTACATGTCCCTTTTGGTCAGCCTAAGCCTCTGCTCTAATCCCATTGAAAAAACTGCCCGCACACCAGCTTTTCCTTATAATTAACTACTGTTTCCATCTATTTGTCCACATATCATTCTTTTTTTTTGCCGAACTGGGGATTGAACTCAGCCCTTTGCGCTTGCCAGGCAAGTACTTATTCTACTGAGCTATCTCTCCAGCCCCATCATTGTCTTTTCAACCACATTCAAGTTCCAGGTGTTCATTTTTTTTTTTTTTTTTTTTGCAGAACTGGGGATTGAACTCAGGCCCTTGCGCTTGCCAGGGAAGCGCTTATTCCACTGAGCCATCTCCTAGGCCCTTGTTCACAGTGTTTGTTTGATATTTGTATTATTATCTCATAGACATAAAATATATTAACTATATACCATCTATTTTTTTTTTTATTATTGTCCTGGTTAATCAAATCACAAATTCCAAAAAGTTAGCAGTTTTCTCTTCGCTGAGTATTGTGTTAGTTCCTGCTGAGTATCACAGCCTCAATTGAATCTTTTTTGCTTTTGTTTTGTTTGAGAGAAGGTCTCACCATGTAGTTCGAGGAGCTGACCAGGCTGGCCTCCAACTAGCTGTGATCTTCTTGCCTCAGCCTAAGTGCTGGGATTATAGGTGTGTGCCACCACATCTGGCCTGAATTGAATCTTACAGGTGGAGTAAGCATTTTTCAGTAGAGAAAGGACAGTAGGGGGTGGGCAAAGGCCAGCCAGGGGCAGGTACAGTGGCTTCAAGGAGAAACAGTGAAGTTTTGGGAGCCAGAGGTTGTTCCTCTGTCAGGGTAGAGGGTAGGAGGTGTGGGGCTCCAGCAGCCACATCTGGAGAGATGAGCAAGGGTCAGGCAGTGAGGGCCTGAGGTTCATGCCACAAAGCCGAGAGCTTCAGGAGGGGTTTTACTTTTGCATTTGCATCTGAAATTGACTCAATGATTTTGTCTGAAATAAGAAGTGAGGGCTGGGGAGATGGCTCAGTAGAATAAGTGCTTCCCTGGCAAGTGCAAGGGCCTGAGTTCAATCCCCAGGTCCACCAAAAAAAAAAAAAAAAAAAAAAGATAATAATAATAAAAAACCCACCACCACCACCACCAAAAAAACCAAGAAGTGGTTGCTCTTTCTTGACTCTGAGTTCAACTGATAGAACCAGGTCTCCGACTGGGGCAAGGGCTCCCTATCCACTGCTCTGTGCTGCCAGCCTTTCTTCTGACTCAGTCTTCTCCCTCTATCTAATCTTTTTCATTTGTCAGTTTCTAGCACAGGTCTGTAAATCCAGTAAGAGCTCAATAAATGTTTGTTGAGTGAATCACACCCCTATCAGAGTTGTGTGTACATTTGTGTACCTAAAAGCCATTTTCAAGTTCTTTCACCATCCCAGGTATACTTAGATTTGCATTGGTGGAAAGGGACTGGATTAGCAACCAAAAAATAGGACTGCAAGGCCTGGCACTGTCATTGAGCAGTCTGCCTCTGGGTCATGGCGTGGCTCTTGTTTTTTTTTGGGCAACCAGGGATTGAACTCAGGTCCTTGTGCTTGCTGGGGAAGCGCTTATTCCACTGAGCTATCTCCTGACCCCCATATGGTGTGGCTCTTGAGATGCTATTGATGACCTGACCTGTCGGTGCTTATGGTATGGTTGTAGACTAAATCGATCCTAGTTTTGCTTAGAATGTCCCCTGCAGCCCATGCGTTGAGGGCTCTGTCCCTCACTTGTAGCTCTATCAGGAGGTTCTAGATCTTTAAGAAGCAGGGAGATGGGTGAAGTCGATCACAGGAATGGTGCCCTTGATGGACACTGGGTCCCTGACCCTCCCCTGGCACTCTGCTTCCTGGCTGCTGTGAGCCAAGCAACTTTGCTCCATCGAGCTATGATTGTCTGCCCCTCCTCAGGCCCAAGCAGTAAGACTGAGCAGCTGTGGACCTGAACTTCTGAAATCCTTTTTTTTTTAAATCCTGAGCTAGAATATGCTTTTACTTTTCTAAAGTTGTTTGTCCCATTTATTTGATCCCAACTATGGAAAGTTGACTGACACAAAGCCCATTCCTCCCAGAATTGGTGCCTCGTGCCTGCACCCAGCACTGGGAAGGCTGAGGTCACCATGAGCTCGAGGTCAGCCTGGGCTACATGGAGAGTTCAAAGGCTAGCCTGAACTAAAAACAGAATTCCATTCCTGGCAAAGGGCTTTGGTAACTGTGGAGTGCTATGTGTTTGAAGAGTGGTTGGTGTCCTTGTTCATCCCCTAGCCTTAAGTCCCATTTTGATGGTGGGAAACCTCAGCTGTACTCACTTTTCAGGACACAGGGTGCACCTTTGGCAGTAGTTTAACAAAACACTTAAGAAGGGCAGATGGGACATGGGGAGACGAAGCACATGGGGCATTACTTTGGGATCCAAGGAGGTACGTAGATCTGTAGGGCAGACTGTGGTGTCACAGCCACCAATTGTCCGTTGTGTTCCTCTGTCCAGGAGCTTTCCTGTGGTCGTGAGTACCCTTGCGCCCCTTCCCTCACCTGCCTTATCCCATTTGCTCTCCCACCCCAGGGGAGGTCAGCCTCCTCCAGTGAGCCTACACCTGCTGGGCAGCAGGGGTCACTTGCTATGGATGCTTTGTCTCCCTTCTCGCTACCTCCTCATCATCACAGCCCTTGGCCAAGTGAGGACCTGTGTGGAGCAAACACCCAAGCTGAGCTCTGGGATGTGGAGGCACGGTGCTCATGGAGGGTATCCTTCCCCACCAGACTTTATGTGGCTTCCTGTTTGCCTCACATAGTGAAGACAGCAGCTTCCTTTTCCACCGGTCCCTTCTTCCATGGTCACTCCATGGCTGTTGTGTGGTTTATTCCTATGTGACTTACTGAAAATTATTATTTTGTAGGGATGCACAGGATAAAGGGGTCTGGGCACCTCTTGCCAGCTCTGCCAAGCTACAGGGCTCAGAGCCTGACACAGCAGTCTTATGCTTGTTCCCCTCTGCCCCACCCAAAACCACTTATCTCTTGTGTTTCTGAGATAGTGGGCTGCCCTGCTCAGCTCCAGGCCATAGATAAGGTGCTGTTGGGTCCCTTTCTGAACAACTGTCTTGTGTGGGGCACTGGAAGGCCAGAGAGATCTGTGCAGTCATCCTCTGTCCTTTCATTAGCTGTAACCTTGAGTGAGAACCTTTGCTTACTCCTTTTTCAAGGAGAGAGCCATCCTGCCCCTTTCCTAAGGCCTAGAGCAATTTGTATCTAGGACTTCAAGTAGGAATCCCTGAAGGAGATTGGGCGTGGTTGTGCACACCTGTAATCCTAGTGCCTGGGAGACTGAGGCAGGAGGATTGCCACAAATTTGAGGCCAGCCTGGGTTACTAAGAGAGTTCACTCAGGGCCAGCCTGAACTATAAATTGAGACCCTGTCTTAAAAAATTAACAGAAGAAACAAAACCAGTTATTTTTCTGAATCTTTGGGGTGGCATCAAGGATTGAGTCTTTCTCAGGGCCTTCATACTCAGCCACATCCCCAGGCCTCTGCAGATTTTGAGACAGGGTCTCGTTAAGTCAGAAATAGTCCAGGGTGGTCTTGAATTTCTGATCCTCTGATCTCAGCCTCTCAGATTGCAGGATTATAGGTGTATACCACTGTGCTCAGCTTCATTCTGAGTGTTTTGCTAATTGGTTTTATAAAATTAATTTTCTAAAAAAACCCCAAACAATTATTTTCCTTTGTTACCTTAGATATTTTATTACACATGTGTAAGCATATCCTATTGAAGTGGGGTCTGTACATACACATCTCAGGACTCCTTAAGAGTGTGCCTTAAACTTGGGGACAGGCCCTCCAGGGAACCTGCTGCCCACGCTGATGATGACTGTTCTGTGTGTGCAGAGCTCAGGAAAATAGGAAAAGCTTTGGAAACGCAAAGGGATAGGGTAAGAATATATCTCTAAACAAAACCCAAAGACTGAAAAGTAAAAACAAATTGAGGCAGGGGGAGACGTAGGAGAGCACTTGGGTTTGAACGGCAGGTCTGCCTTGTGCGTTTGGGTGTGTATCCTCACCTCTTGGAGCCTTAGTCCCCCACTGAGTTAGTGCTAGGCTGGGGGCTGTCCTGTTTGTAGGGAAGACCTGTCTCTGTGATGTGTTTTCTCCAGAGCCTGTCACTCATGGCCAGCCCACAGCTAGCATAGCCCACAAAAAGGGGGCTGCAGAGGGAGGTTAGGCCTTTTTGGGAGCCAGAGGGTTGGGGAGCAACTGTGGAAAGTGGGCCTTCCTACTCTCTTGCATGGCAGTCTGGGGACAGCCCCGTGACCCTGTGAAAGTTCCCACTCCAGGACTTAGGAATGCTTCTGGCCTTAGCGGCATGTGCAGAACTAAGGAAAATCTTGCTCACTTGGGTGCCGAGGCCTGGGCTCTTCAAAGGACCCTGGTGCCTTGAGGTGGTCAGACTTCCTGGAGCATGAGGTTAGGACCAGTCAGTCTCTCCCCAGTGAAGGCTGCGGTGGTCAGGCTGGAATTCCTTGGTTGTGTGGGCACCTTGTCCTCAGCTCACTCGGGCCTTCTGTGGCCAAAGCCATGGAGCCGCCTATGTAGTGCACAGCACAGGTTGGGTTCTTGAGTGGTGGCAGCAGGCCAGGCACCCAGCCGCAGCTGTCACCTGGGGTGAGCAGTGTGTACTTTGGGGCCTGCGTTTTTGGGGTGGTTTGGGGTACATGGTTTTTAGGGAGGCCCACTCTGTTGAGGGGCTGGTCCCTGACTTGTGCAGCCTGGACAAGTCTGACCTGGCACCTCTCTCACTCTAGTCCTGGGCATTGTGTGTGTGGGAGGAACGATAGGTCAAGAACCCAAGGCGGCTGGTCTCAGATTTGGTATCTCACTGAAACCACTTGAACAGCTTGTGAAAATGCAGAATTCCTCCGGGATTCTATCTCTGTGGGTGGGGCCTTGCAGTCTTGCATGCATCACTGTTTCTCAGGTCATTGTTGTGGCCAAGATGGCCCTTGGGAAGCCAGGGGGTTTATCTAAATCCTGTAGATTTTTGCAATGTATAGAGTATCTGTCCCCACACAGTCATTGACTTTTGCATAATTCATGTGGGAAAAGGCTGTGGAAAATCACCTCAGTGGTTCCACGGCATGGCCAGAAGCAGCATTCATTCACTCATTCAGTCAGTCATCTCCACTTGAGTGTGGCATCCACAAGGAAACTAGGAGAATGTACGCACAGGCACGCATGCAGACTATTTAAAACACCAGGGCCCTGTATCTCGCAGAAGGAGGTTGGCACCATGCGGGAGTAGTCCTGGGGAGGCCTCAGCTCTCAGTGTGATTTCACTATTGATGGGGCGGCATGTGGCACCCTAGGTGAGCACTTGCAAGGCTGTGCTTTGTGGGGCTCAAGGAAGCCTTCTGAATTCAGGGAATGTCAGGTATGTGCAGATCAACTGACAAGAGGCCTGACAGGTAGGTTAGGGCTCCATAGTCTCCTCAGGCAGTGGGGAGCTGCTGGAGGGCTTGGGCAGAAGATCGCATCAGCTTCTCAAATCCAGCTCGCACCTGAATCAGTGGGCATCTGGTTAAAGTACAGATTCCGCTGGGGACTCAGGCAGGTGGGGGGATGGCCGCAGATGTGAGACCAACCTGGGTCATGTAATGAATTCAAGACTAGGCTAAACTATAGAGTGAGATCCTTGACTCCTAAAAGACAAAAGACAAAAAGCAAACAAAACCAGAAGCAAATTCTTCTTCCAAATGTCTGGGGAGGGGCTTGGCCCTCTGCATTCCTAATGAGCCGAGGTCTGTGAAGCAGGGGCAGGGAAACTATATGACAGTGCACTGGGCCCAGGTAGTGGCTCGAGAGAACCGCGGCTTCCAGTTCGCAGCGGGAAGCAGACCCCAGCCGGAGGTGTGCCACCCTCTGGGTTTCCCAGCCACAGGGGCCAGAGATTGGAGGGATTGGAGCCAGTTTAGTGCCTGTCTCTACAGGTGGTGACTCTTAAGTGGCTGACATCGCAGTGCTCTTGGGGGATCCTCACAGCCTATTGATATTCTCTCCATCGCAGGATTTAGGATGGTGTTGCCAGCAGAAAATATGACTCTCCATGCTGCGGTAAAATCTTACAACCACAAGGGCAGGATCCATAGAATGTGACCAGCTGTTCCAGTGGTTTTCTGTTACTATTTGTGAAGTCTTCATTTTTGTCATCTGTTAGCAGAAGAGTGCTGGCAGTTGCCAGAGGTTGGAGGAAAAAAAAAATCATGGGAGAATTTACATTTGAGAAAATTCCATTCATTGACTTAATTATTTCTGGGAATTCAGAAAAGACCACCATGATCCTTGAGCCATGAAAATGCTTGGGCAAGCCTTGAAAGTGCTAGACTCTTACAGGAGCAGCTTTTGAGAAATCCTGTGCAGTCCTGTCCCTTTTTCTCTTTTCTTTCGAGACAAGGTCTCACTATGCAGTGCAAGTTGGCCTTAAACTCACTTGTGCAGCTGTGTTGGCTTTGAAATCTTGATCCTTCTGCCTCTGCCTCCTGAATGCTGGGATTACAGGAATGTGTTGTGGTGCTCAGCCCTGCCCCATCCCTCCCTCCCTTTTAGAGATAGTTTTGCTGTGTTGTCCGTGCTAGCATTAAACTCTGATTCCCTTGCTTCAGCCTCCCAAGTGCTGGAAGTGCTGGCGTACACTACTATACCTGGCTGTATTTCTGAAATATTAAATAGTAGCATAGCAACATAAGATGAAATTAACCCAAAGAGTGAGAATAATTAGAACCATAAGGGTAGCAATAAATCTTAGATTCATCACCTTGTCACTTTTATCCTCACATGTCGCTGTTTTCCCAGACCTCATTCTTTTTTGTTGTTGTTTTTGTTTCTTTTTCTTTTTGAGACACAGTCTTGCTGTGCAGTTCAGGATGGCCTTGAGCTTACTTTCTAGCCCAGGCTGGTCTCGAACCCCCACGAGTGCTGGGATTCCAAGCTTGCACCACCGTGTCTGGGATCCTCAGGCCTCACTCTGAGGCAGTTTTATCTGTTCATCTCCGACGCAGTGGCTGTGAGGTTGGGTTCTGTTCTTGCCTTTTCTGCCTGACATTGCAGCATAATTGTCTCCGTGCTCCGCAGGTTGCACATCACAGCCCCACTTTTGGTTGTAGAATTCGCTGGCTGGCTGGGTCACAGTTTAACCAGACTGGCCACTGGCTGTTTCAGTCACATGCTGCCATCAGGGATGGAATGAGCAACAATGTCAGTGGGAGTATGGAATGGCACAGCACTCTGGGAAGGCAGTTTGGCAACATGTGTCACAGGCTGGAAGAGTGCTCACTGCTAAGGGCTAGGCATTCCATTCTGGGACTCTCATAACAAAATAAGTCAAAATGTAGGCACATATTTTATGTATAATAGAGAAAAATTTATAAACAACCTAAGGATTTAAATATAGGAAAAACATGTAAATAATTACATGCTCCTCAACAGAATACTATACAGCCATTAAAAATGTTTATGAAAATTTTTTCTCAAAGCAGTTTCAACTGTACCTGTGAGTGGCTTTTCTTACTGTCACACTGGATGTTGTAAGTGCATTTTATATCACATTAAATGGGATCGTCTAGATGTTTTCAAGAGTTGACAAAAACTGAATGGCATTATATTTTTAAAACCTCACCGAGAAGAAATGTCATGACAACTTTTTTATATTTCAAACAATAAAGATACTTTTCCTTTAAAAAAAATGTTTATGAAGCCTGGGCATGATGGTACACACCTGCAATCTCAGTACCTGGATGGCTGAGCAGGAGGATTACTGCAGGTTCAAGGCCAGCCTGGGCTACATAATGAGTTTAAGGCTGCCCTGAACAACACAGACCCCACCTCAAAAAACCCCCACAAACCCCGAAAAGTTTATAAATGCCTACATTATGATTAAAATAGCGGGATGTATATCTATATCTATCCTAACTATCTTCTACATACACATATATATATATTCACTACGAAACAGTCCTTTATTTATATCCTTTTTTGTTTCGTTTTGTCAGAGATGGGTGTTCCACTGCAGTTAGAGAAGCTGTATTTGGAGAAGGCTTTAAAGGACCTTTACATACTTGAAGCCAGTCTAAAGATTGTAGGTACTTGAATTCAGCAAAATAACCCCATATAATAGTCCCATAGTCCGTAACAGTAGTGGGTTATCAGCGCAACTGGCAGTTGCCAGAAGTTGTTGACTTGAGCCTTTTCGGCTCAGCATGTTACTATGGCTTTACTTTTTATAGCTCCTGGTTACGCTTTTCTGTTGGATGGTTCAGACCAAGTTGCAGCAAGACCTATAGAACTAAAATGTAACTTTTGTTTCTGACAGGGTCAGTCAGATCCCCTCAGGATTTATGCTGGAACCGTGTACAGCACCTTGTAGATCTTTTGTCAGCTACTTTCTCTTAGTTCAGTGAAAGAAAGGTTTGTACTAATATTGTTCAGACAAAATATCATGTCTATATCCTGTCCTCTGAATAACTACTATGAAGACAACAATATGCAATGTATTAATTATTGTAACTGTCCTACTAACCTGTTTTGAAACTGTTTCTTTGCTATTTTATCTTTTTTTCATTAAAATGAATAGACGATAAAAGAAAAGCAGGATGTAATATTGCCTTTATATTATGATCTTGACCAAAAAAGTTTGCAAGGAAATACACTGAAATGTTGACAGTGGGAATAAGAGTACTCTAATTTTATTTGGCTTTTAGCTTTTTATGCTTATATGTCCTTGCCCTGTCTCTATTTTTTCTGATAAAAATTAACACATTAATAAAATAAAATTACAATCGTTAAAGAAATGTGTAGTAGAAAATTAAGTCTGTGCTTTGCTTTTTGAAGAACTGTTTATATTATGATGATGATGATGATGATGATGATGATGATGATGATGATTTTGTGGCCAGCTCAGCCCACCCTGGGGGTGGGGCTGGTACAGCATGTGGTACTGGGGATCGAACCACAGTCCCTACGTGTTTGTCTAAGCTTGCCTAAGCAGGCGCTTTAGATTGCTGAGCTATCTCACCAGCTCCTATATTATATTATTATTATTTTGTCTTTTGTTTTGAGACAGGGTCTTGTTATGCAGTTCAGGCTGGCTGTGAGCTCACTTTGTAGCCTAGACTGGCCTCGAACTTTCAAAGATCCTCCTACCTCTGCTTCCCAGTGCTAGGTTTACAGGTGTGCCCCACCATGCTGGGCTTCATTGCCCCCCTTTTTTTGATACAGGGATCAAACTCAGCACCTTGCATTTGCCATGCAAGTGCTGTGCCTCCGAGCTATCTCCCCAGCCCTTCACCGCCTTTTTTACATTTATCTGAAACACATGTTTCTAGAATCAGTTTAGTGTGAGAATGTCAGACTAAACTATTTTTGAAGCAGCTGTTTGTATTTCTTTTTGTCTTGTAGAATTCTTTTGTTTTAAAAGAAAACCATACATGTATCCTAAGGCAATTTAATGGGGGGGGAGAGAGAGAGAGAGAGAGAGAGAGAGAGAGAGAGAGAGAGAGAGA
>NW_004524670.1:7365739-7378569 GCF_000260255.1 Octodon degus
TTGGCGGTACTGGGGATTGAACTCAGGCCCTTGCGCTTGCCAGGCAAGCGCTTATTCTACTGAGCCATCTGCCCAGCCCCTAATTTTATTGTTTTCATGTTGCTTGTTTGTTTGAGATGGGTCCTGCTATGTAGTTTATGGACTGGCCTTAAGCTCACCATGTAGCCCAGGTGGACCTCAAAATCACAATGATCCTTCTGCCTCCGCCTCCCAAGTGGAGATTACAGGCAGGTAGCACCACACCCAGCAGGATCTTCTCTAAGAAGGAAAGGGAGAGGTCAGATACCAGGCAAACAGCCTGGGTTAGGCTGGTCATCAGAAGGTATCCTTAAGTCCTGCATTTCTTGGGTGTGGAGTAAAATTAGTCTGTTAACTAAGTCCTTGTTATTCTATGTAATTTATATTGATTCTAAAGTTCTTAATATCACTGTAGTGCTAGGGATGAACTCAGGATCTCACACTTGCTAGGCAAGAGCTCTGCCCCTGAGCTGCTTTTCAATCCTCCCTCCCCCTGCCCCTTTATTTTGTGACAAGGTCTCACTATATTGCCCAGGCTGACTTCAAACCTTTTTTTTTAATTTTAATTTTTTTTAAATGTATTTAGTACAGGGTCTACAGGATCTCACTACACAGATCAGACTCTAGTGATCCTCCTGTCTTTCAGCCTCCCAAGTGCTGGGATTACAGGTGTATGCCAACACACCCAATCTCAGTCACAGTCTCAGCACACCTTGGGAGCAGGGCTGGCATGGCAGACCTGGGGGATCAAAACCCTGGCCCCTGTGTCTGCCTAAGTAGGTGCTTTAACTGACTTCCAACTTTTGATCCTCTTGCTGTTGCTTCCCAAACAGGTGGAATTATAGGAATGCTCCACGATGTCCCACTGAAAAATGATTGTTATTATTTGTGGCACTGGGGACTGAACCCAGGGCCTTAGCACAGAGCTCCATCCCCTGACCCCCCTTTTTAGATGCAGTCTCACTCTGTAGCCCATCTTGGCCTTGACCTTGCTGTGGTTCTCCTGGGTGCTGAGATTGTAGACGTGTGCCATCATGCCATACTTCAATTTTGATAGTCTTACTAAATTGCTCCTGGTAGCGTTGAGCTTAGTTTTTTGTTCTTGGGGACAGTCTTTTTTTTTTTCTGGAACCGGGGATTGAACTCAGGCCCTTGTGCTTGCCAGGGAAGTGCTTATTCCACTGAGCCATCTCCCCGGCCCTTGAGGGACAGTCTTGCTATGTAGCCCAGGATGGCCTTGAACTCACAGTAATACACCTGCCTCTGTCTCCCAAATGCTGGGATTACAGGCATGCACCACCATGCTCATCTGGTTTGAACTCATGATCTTCCTGGCTCAACCTGTATGAGTGCTGGGATTACAGGTATATTCATCATGTCTGGCTCAAAAGTGATTTGTTATAAGAAAATTAAGATAGGAGGCTATTGCTGGACATGGTGACATATAACGTATGCCTGTAATCCTAGCCCAAGAGGCTGAAGCAGGAGGATCATTTAGAGTTTGAGCCCTGCCTGGGCTACAAAGTGAATTCAAGGTCAATCTGAACTGCATAGTGAGAGCCTGTCTCAAAAACAAAACAAAACAAAACAAAACAAAACAAAACAAAACCCGGGGCTGAGGGTATGTAGCTCAGTAGCTGAGCCCTTGTCTAGCTAGCATGAGGGCCCAGATTCAACCTGCAACACTAAAAATGAAAGTTAAAAATAGAGATCTTTATATTTCTATATTTTTCCAAATGTTCTGTCTAGCCAAATACTATACTATTTCATAATTTCTGGAATGCTTTTTTTTTTGTGGTGATGAGGTTTGAATCCAGGGCCTTTGGACTGAAGTACATCCTCAAGCTTTTTTACTTTCTTATTTTGAGACAGGGTCTTGTTATTATTATTATTTTTTTTTTTCTTTTTTAAGTGAGGCAGAGTGGAGCACAACTCTACTCCCAGCACCAGAGAAGCTTAAGCAGGAGGATCACTGTGAGTTGAGGCCCACCGGTGCTACAGGAAGAGCTCAAAGGCAGTCTGGACTATGAGGTCCTGTCTCAAAACAAAAACAAAAACAAAAACAAAAACAAAAACAAAAAAAGTTTTAGGAGGCAAGGCTTATTTTAGCTTACAGTTTGCAGAGATCTCAGTCCATGGCTGGCTGGCTAGGCTCTTTCTAAATCACCTGAGTGAGTCAGAACTTGCTACCCTCCTGCCTCAGCTTTCTAAAGTGCTCCATGGCCATCATCTGTCAGGACAATCCTGGAAATTCAAAGACAGAAGTTCTTCGAGGAAGGAAGGATTGCATACATCTTGGTACAACCATTCAGTGGGGTACCTTTCATGTGAAAACTAGTGACGGAGCAGCATGCCTATTGACATTTGTAACGTGTTTGCTAAGTGATAAGGTACTTGTCACATGCACAGTATGATCCCAGTTTGTAAATATGGTTGCTATCTCTCTCTTTCTCTCTTTCTCTCTCACACACACACACACGCACACACACATGCACACACATACGTGCACATATGCACACACGTGCAAGCAGAGTATTTGTATAATCTAGAAAGGGACTCATCAAAACATTAAAGCATGGTTATTTTTAGGCAATAGCAATGTGGTTGATTTTACTTTTATTTTTGTTCATCTCAATTTTAAAAAATTGTGAATCAAATATTGAGTATTTTTAGAAGATTGAGAGGTCCTTCAACTTTATTAAATAAAGCAGAAGGCAACAAACAAGCTTGACTGATGCCTGTGATGAGGAACTGTTGGGAGAAATTTAACTCAGTCTACGTGCAGTCACTGTACAGTTTGCATGGTGTCTGCAGGGCTGAGAGGCATGCTTCTACCCAAGCCAGGCTGCTCCTTTTTCTTCCCCTCCGCCCCTTGGCCCTGCAGTCAACCCTTCCCCCAGGCTCAGTAGCAGGGCCGAGGGTGTAGCATGTCTTCCAGGAAGCCTTCTTGCAACTCCCTGCCCCACCTTGGCATGCGTCCTGTCTTCTGTGCTTCCAGCGCTGGACCTGCTTTGTGAGTCCCTGTCACTGTGCTCCACTTGTCAGGGATGCTGAAGGTACTCTAACACTCTGACCGGAAGACATGGGGACACTGACAGCAGCAGTGGAGAGTGCATCTTCCAAGCCAGGCTGCCTGAAGTTGCCATTTCTGTTTCTCCCATTCCCTATGGGGCTTGATAAACTTAGTGGGTGCACAGCTGAAGCAGGGACACAGGATCCTTTCTTCTCCAGAAGAAAGGGTTATGGAAAGACAATATTCACAGAAAAATGGGCTGCCTTCTGTGGTGCCACATGCCTGTAATCCCTGCACTCCGGAAGCTGAGGCTGGAGGATCATCAGGAGTTTGAGGCCAACCTGAGCTACAAAGTGAAACCCTATCTCAAAAAGACCAAAAAAAAAAAAAAAAAAAAAAAGACACATATAGCAGAGAATTAAATGCCACTGGCATTGAGGAGACTTCTTTCTTTCTTTCTTTTTTTTTTTTTTTTGGAGGCTCGAAATGCCTTTAGGGCATTTCTGGTTTTCAGTGACTGTCTGGGTTCAAACCAAAGAAGCTTGAGCTTGAGAGCTTTGCTTAAGCAGGCACTTAAACAACTGAGCTACTGGGCAGGCCCCCGATGAGACTTCTTTAACAACCCCAATAGACCAGGAATTAGAATAGGCACTTAGTTTTCCTCAGTCCTTTCAGTATCCTCCTAACATAACTACTATGGCTCCCCATTTATAGATGGTGAAACCAAGACTGAGGTTTGTTGGCAGCGCCAGAGCATGCGGCAGCCAGGCTTTCACCCTATGTGTGAATGGCTCTCCATCCTGACCTTTCCACGGGCAGGAGAAGTTCCAGAGAGACTTAGGAAAGAAGCCAGAAGTCCTCATCTTGTGAGGCAAGTGTCCCCCAATGCCAGGGGCCGGGAAGGTTGGCACTCCATTTACTATTGCCTGGGTATTCTCTGTGCTGGATTCCATATGCTGGCACACTGGCAAAGGGTGAGACATTGTGTTTCTTTGCTTTCTCGCAATAGATATTGGCACCTGCCTGTCCCTTGTCCATATGCTGATGCCTGTGGCTAGCTGGTGTGAGCCCTCAGCAGCACGGATCTTGTCAGGATGCTTTCTTGTGGAGGCCCGTTGGGGAATGGCTGGCCCTTTCTTCCCTTGTCCCTCCTGACCACATCTGCTGTGTGTCAACAAGGAGTGGCTGTCATTCAGAATAAGAGAGAGGAACGAAGCCCCAGAGGTGGGCACAATGCAAAAGCAGCATGCCAAGAGAGCATTACTCTCTCTAAAATACTGGTACAGGGACTGGTGAGATAGCTCAGTGATCTAAAGTACCTACTTAGGCAAGCTTAGGCAAGCGCGTAGGGACCGTGGTTTAATCCCTGGCACCACATGCCATGCTAGTCCTGTGCCCAGGGCAGGCCGAGCTGATCACAAAAAAAAAAAAGAAAAAATAATTAATAAAATAAAATAATGAGGGGCCGGGGAGATGGCTCAGTAGGATAAGCGCTTCACTGGAAAATGCAAGGATCTGAATTCAATCCCCGGTTCTACAAAATAAATAAATAAATAAATAAATAAATAAATAAAATAATGATACTCTGGCGTGCTGTGCTGGCCCTTCCTCTGGGGCACTGAGATGGTGATTGAGACTGGGTGTGGTGGTGCACGCCTGTAATCCCAGCACTTGGGAGGCTGAAAACGGGAGAATCACTATGAGTCCAATCTGTGTAGTGAGACCTTGTAGACCCTGTACTAAAAAAAAAAAAAATACTGATACTGATTTTACTTATGGTAGGGTATGTTCTGTAAGGTTGCCCTAATCCTGAATTAGCTAACATACAGTGTCGCTTCTAGGACAAATGCGGGGAGAGGGCCCTTTGAGCCTCTGATCACAACCTTTTCCTCTACCAGCCAATACATGACAGTGTGTGTTTCTGTTCTGTGACACTGGCTTTGTCTGGTCTTTGTTGTTCTCACAGCGTACCTGTGGCTGGGTACTTTATAAAGGAAGTAAACTTTCTGAGCACAGCTGCCGAAGGCTGGAAAGTCCATGATTGGGCAGCTGCGTCTGTATGGTGACTTGCTGGAGACAGAGAAGGCTCAGGTGTGCAAGGCATGAAACGAGGGGTGGCCTTCCTTTTCCACCTGTTCATGAAAATGAACCCATTCTGGTGGGAAAGGCCTTCTTCTAAGTTACCTTTGGGTCTCTCCAACACCAGCATGATGTTGTCAGTTTGGTAGGGAATCGTGGCAGCTGCTTTGGGGATGGAACCCAAGGTCTCCACCACAGAGCCCCACCCTCTAAATGACAGGAAGTGTTCAACATCTCCTTGTGGGGGACAAACCACAGTAGACATCTTACTTAATATATTTATATATCAGCACTGTGTTTCTAGGGGACCATTTTACGGAGTGAGACCACGACTGACCAGTACAAGCGTAAAGAAAGGGGACACTTGACAGATTGTAGAGAGGTTATGTGTTTATCGTTCTTGCCTGAGAGCTACATAAGAACACAGATTTTGCACAGCTTCAGCTGGGAACCTGCATAGGTGATACAGAGTTTGTCCCAGCCCTTCTTTATTTTGAGACAAGACCTCACTTAGTTTCTCAGACTGATCTCTACTTGCGGTCTTCCTGACTCGACCTTCCATAGACCTGGGATTACAGGCCTGTGCCACCATGCCCAGTTTCCAGGTTGTTCTGACCTTCTCCTGTCTGAAAGTGACCATAAAAGTACTTTGAGTATTCATTTTGGAAGTACAAATACTTTTTTTTTTTTTTGTCTTTTTGAGACAGGGTCTTGCTATGCAGTTCAGGTTGGCCTTGAGCTCACTTTATAGCCCAGGCTGGTCTCAAACTCACAAGGATCCTCCTGCCTCAGCCTCGAGGGATGTGATTACAGGTGTGTGACAACTATACTATTTTAGCAAGCCAGTGACTGTGTGAGTTTCTGATCCAATCCTTGAATAGTGAGGAGTGGATGTAACTGCATGGGTGAGAACTGTGGACCTGGACATCGGCCGGGCTTGGACATCTTTGATATTTGCAGGACTGGCCTAGGGTAACTTTTCCATTCTAAGGACATAGCTTTCCCTCAGGTCCCCAAGACGCAGACCAAGATTCAAAGTCTGAGTGACTCAGAGAAAGGGAACTGGAGCTTTCTTCTTTTCCTCAGTAGCCTCCTCCCTCTCCAGCTTTCCTAAATTCTTTTCTTTGAGAGAAATCATATTTAAAGACAAAGAAAACAGTGATGTAAAGCTTCGGGCCTCACCCAAAACATTATAAAATGAGCTATAAATCCAGGGAACACAGTGTCTGCACACTCTGTAGCTTTTCAGAAAATCTAGGCCAGGCCTGGGGGAGCATGGGCAGGGGTGGGAGGTGATTCCTCCCCTCCTCCAGCTCCCGATCTGTGGCAGGCTGGAGCGGGCAGACTTCTCAGCAGCCCAGCGGAGCCTGTGGGGTGGGCACGGCCGCTGTTGGAGTGCAAAGAAGGGCTGAGCTACATGAGATTGTTTGGCTCCTGGGGCCGGCATCTGTGGACCCCAAAACTTGGTCATGTTGGCAACAGTGCACCCATGAGTGGGATTTTTTTTGTGTTGTTTTTTTTTTTTAAATTTTTTTAACATTTATTTATTGTGTGTGTGTGGCCAGCTCAGCCCACCAGGGGACGCGGCTGGCCGGCATGTGGTGCTGGGGGATCGAACCATGGTCCCTGTGCTTTGCCAAGCTTGTTCCAAGTAGGTGCTTTAGACCACTGAGCCATCTCTCCAGCCCCGAGTGGGATTTTTTTTGGCCTTGAGGGATTTATGATTTTGAAAAATTTTTCTATACCTGCTTATTGAATATTTATTGTATGTAAAGGAAGAGGTGGGCATTGCCTTTTACAAATGGACTTTCCTGTAGCCTGATACCCTCTGTGATGGCATTCTATTTAGACAGCAGTGTTCAACAGAATTGTAATGAGAGCTTCATATAGCATCATCCTCATCATCATTGTTACTTGGTTATTTAAGACAGGGTTTTGCTGTGTAGTTCAGCCTGGCCTTGAACTTGCTGTGCAACCCAGGCTAGCCTCATACTCGCAGCACTCCTCCTGCCTTAGCCTCTCAGTGCTAGCGTTACACATGTGTGCCACAATGCCTAGCTTAAAATAAACGTTCTTTTAAAAAACTATTCTTAACGAGCTATTCTACGTTCTTTAATTTGCACTACATTTTCAAAATCTAAAGTTTAGCATATCTGAATTTGAACTCACCCCGTTGATGCTGTTTGACGGCCCTGTCTGGCTCGTAGAACCTGTGCCCAGCAGCGCGTGTGCGGAAGGGAGGTGTTTCTAGATTAACTTGTGTGGTGTGGTAGGATGCTGGCCTTTGTGTGAGCCTGTGCTTTGTATCCCAGGAGCATAGGAAAAGGACCGATTCGCTGTGCTTAGGAATTGCTTCCCAAGACTCCCAGAAAAGGTGATTGCAGCACTGGAGCTCAGGACAAAGGGTAGGGGCACCCATCTGGAGACTGATGAAAATGGGGAAGGCTTCTTTCTTTATTGTTTTGAGACAGGGTCTCACTATATGGTGCAGATCAGCCTTGAACTCCCAATGATCCTCCTGCCTCAGCCTCCTGAGTGCTGGGATTACAGGCATGCACCCCTGTCCCCAGCACAGGCCCTATTTCTTAAGCCATGTTGGTCCCAACATTCTTCATCTTGGCTTGAGTTTTACAGTGGGACATAGTAGTGCATTCACTGGGGGCTGTGTGCTTAGAACTGCGTAAACCAAGTCTGCATGTCTAAGAGCTCACACTAGAGAACAGCTGCTCAGAATCAAGCAGCACCTTGCTAAAATGCTGATTCCTGGGCCTGGACACAGAGCTTCTAATTCAGTGGGTTTGGGTTGGGCCTGAGAATTTGCATTTCCAAGTAGCTCCCAGGAATGTTGGAGCTGTGTTTAGGGAACTGGTATTTGAGACCCTTGGTTGGTAGGTGAGTACAGCTTCCGACGCTCTCACAGTACGCATGCCTGGCTTCACACTCTGTCTGCTGGCACTGCTTAGCTTCTCTTTCAGTGGCACTTCTAGAGTGGACACGTGACACACCTGGCTCCTCATGGATGTGGGTTTGACCTGTTCAGTATCCTATTGGTAGCTCCAAAATTCTGATGCCGGACTGGGGAGGTAGCTCAGCGGACTAAGTGCCTGCTTAGGCAAGTGCAGGGACTAGGGTTTGATTCCTGGCACCACATGTTGTGCTGGTCCTGCCCCTGGGTACCCTGAGCCAGCCACCAAATCTGGGCGTGGTGGCACACACTTGTAATACCAGCACTCAGGAGGCTGAAAACAGGAGGATCACTAAAGTTGAGCTGCGTAGTGAGACCCTCAACCAAATACATTAAAAAAAAAATTCTGATGCCATATAAAAATCATAAGACAGTGACATCCAAGATTATTTTTGTTCTCCAAAACGAAAAAAATCTACCAGAAGGGATATAGCATTTAATGGGCACCTACTGTGTATCAAAATTCATGCCTGTGGCTTTACGGATGGTTCTACTGCATTTGGGTGATGTGATAATCAGTGTGGCTACTGCTGCCTGCAGCAGGAATGGCTGAGTCTGGGGAGGAAGCTGGGTAGAGACCCTGCCTGGGCTCCTGTGTAGGACCAGGGTGTGCAGGGCTGTGCATCATCCATGGGCTGTCCATCTGGTCATGCTGAGCCTCAGGCTGGTCCTCCTACCACTATCCCCTGTCTGCCAATGCTTGTTGTTAACTGTCGCCCTCCAGTTCCTGTTCAATATGTATTATTTAATTCACAGGATCTCTCAAGAAGTACCTGCTGAGTAGAACTTTCTTGATTGAAGAAATTTAGTAAAATAAGAGAAAACTTTAGGAGGAGGTGTCCTTTGGCTTTTTTTTTTTTTTTTTTTTTGACACAGGGTCTGGTTATGTAGTCTGTTCTGGCCCTGTACTCATGGTGATCCTCCCGCCTCAGCCTCCTGAATGCTGGAATTACTGATATGTGCTGCCTTGCCTGACAGGAGACACAGTGGGCCGAGAAGACATTCTAGAACAGCGGTGGCAAACCTATGGTATGTGCACTATCACTAGCTGTGTTCATCGGAAGCTCTGAGAGGTTCGCCATCACTGGTCTAGAAGATGGGACCATGGAGAGGAGTGGCCTGGTATCTAAGCTGGAAGAAGCCTTGGACTTGGAGAGCTGAGGCCTGGGGGTTGGGAGGACAAGGTATCTTGCACAAGGGACTTGGCCTTGGATAGGTCCCAAGTGGCATGTGGCAAGCACTGGAGGGATGGGAGCTGTTATGATGAACATGAATTTCCTCTGGTCTCTCCTTCTTCCTCCTCTCTGTACATTGCCATGAGACAGTGTTTTTTTCTTTTTTAAAACAGGCTCTCACTATGTAGTTCACACTGGCCTTGAACTCACTTTGTAGTCCAAACTAGCCTCTAATTCACAGTGATCCTCCTGCCTCAGTCTACCAAGTGCTGGGACTACAGGCATGCACCACCACACCCAGCTAAGAAGGATTGTAAGGGGTCTTAGTGGAGCTGTACAACTAGCTCTTAGGACATCTTGGAAGGGATGAGGGGTTGGGGTGGAGGAGGCAGGGCAAGGAAAGCTGGCCGAGCCTGGGCCACAGCCGTAGTCCCAATGTACTTCCTGTCTCTGACAAAATTCGCCTTTCATGGGTCCCAGTTTCTGCATGGGCATCAGAGGACTCGGATCCCAGCTGACTGTTACTGCCGCTATTATTATCGCAGCCCCCAGTTCCTAATCTCCTCCCAGGAAATAATTTAGCAACTGCTGAAGCTAGCAAAGGGCCAAGGACCCATCAGATATATGCCAGGGGGCACGTTAGTCTGAAGGGAAGTCTTGCACACTCGGCTGCATTGCACTTGCTTCCACAAGCACGCACATGTGTGCGCACACACTCACCCACCCACCCACCCCCAACAGCAACAACAAGTGACGTTTGAAGAAGGAAAAACATTCTGAGTTCATTCTGTGGCATAGACTTTCAGGAGACAGAATTACAGTAAATCTAAAAATAAGCTCTGCTGTGCTTTTTCCTTAAATGCACAAAAGGTTTCTCTTTTCTACCTGCCTAGGGAACAATATAACCCAACAGGCACATTTGGCCTAATTTTGTTGGGTGGGAGTCAGAAAAACTCAGTGGAGAAAGAGTTCCTGAGATTGTAGCTTGCTGCCTGAAGATCAAACCCAGGGAAAGTTATTTTTATACCTACTGGGTTGGGTAGTTCCTGTGTTGTTTGTTTGTTTTTATCTCCTTTCAATTGCTTGATGTTTCTCTTTACAAGGGGGAGTTGCCTTTTTTTTTGAGACAAAAATTTCCTTATGTAGCTTAGGCTGGCCTTGAACTCTTGGGGATCCTCCTGCCCCAGCCTCCTGAGTGCTAGAATTACAAGTATACAGTGGAATTTGTCTAGTTAAAGTATTTTGTTTTTCTTGATTGTAAAAGAAGTATGTATTCATTGTAGAAAATCAGGAAGTAGGGGCCGGGGAGATGGCTCAGTGGTATAAGCGCTTCCCTGGCAAGCGCAAGGGCCTGAGTTCAATCCCCGGTTCTAAAAAAAAAAAAAAAAAAAAAAAACCAAACAAAAAAAACCCCAAACGATTGAAAATCAGGAAGTATAGAAATAATGGAAGAAAAAAGTGATATTTATTATTTAAAGATACCATGGTTAACATTTGAATACATTTTCTTCTGGTTTTTCTCTATGCTTGTGTTTTAAAAATTCATTTATATTTATTATTGTTTGCTATAAATTTCTTTATCATTTGCAGCACTGGTGATTGGGTCCAGAAGCTCACTGTGTTAGCTCAGCACTCTCTTGCTAAGCCACACAGCCTAGCAGCTGGCTTGTGGTTCTAGAATCTGGTAGCACGTCATTTCATAAAATAGAGTAAGTGTTCCTATGCTTTTTATTATTTTTATTATTTTTTTCTGTATTTAGGACAAGGTCTACAGGGTCTAAAGGGTCTTACTACAGAGGTTGGATTCACAGTGATTCTCCTGTTTTCAGCCTCCCAAGTGCTGAGATTACAGGCGTGTGCCACCACGCCGTCTCAGTACGCCCTGGGGGTGGGGCTGGCACATGCCAGGGATTGAACCCTGGCCTTTGCACTCTGCATAAGCAGGTGTTTTAGTCTGCTGAGCTACCTGGCTGGCCCGTGTTTTATTATTTTTTATTTTTTTATTTTTTTATTTATTTATTTTTTTTGGTTCCTCCAATGCCTTCAGGGCACTTTTGGCCAGCGGGAGAGGTGTGAGTTTCGAACTCCAGCAACCTGAGGCTGACAGCTTTGTGGAAGCAGCCGCTTAAAGGCCTGAGCTAGGGCCAGGCCCCCGTTTTATTATTTTTTAATGAAAAATGTTTTTGAGCTGGAGTCTTACTGTGGCTTGTCTTGAACTCCTGATCCTCCCACCTCAGCTTCCCAAGTGCTGGTATTAACAGGTGTGCATCACGGTGCTCAGCTTTCTGCTTTGGTGAAACAGCTGAGTACCCAGGGTGTATACGGCTTCGGATCCGTATCGCACACTGGGAGCCAAGTGTTGCCACAATGGCATTGTACTCTTTCTCAAGGAGTACAGTCCAGGCCATCTGGTTGAAGCCTGGTGTATGTTTCTTCCTAGCTTCTCTTTGGCATTTCTTCACTGTCTTTTACATCTCTAGATGTCACTAAACAATGAATTCTTTAATTCTGCATGGTGCTTTGGGTGTTGCATAAATGCCAGCATAGTGAATGCTGGAGCTCTGAGTGTCCAGAGACCTGGGAGGGCTGGTCACCAGCAGCACTGGGAGGTTGCGCTGAGCATCCTCAGTGTCCTGGTGAACTGTAGACAGGGGTTGTTTACTAAGTGAGTGAAAACATGGTGCACCTGGGGAGATAGCTCAGTAGAATAAATGCTTGCCTGACAAGTGCAGGGTCCTGAGTTCAATCCCTGCTACTGGGAAAAAAAAAAAAAAAAAAAAAAAGACATAATGCAAGGTGGAAAGCCAGGTTAGAGTTCATGGGGTTCGAGTGGTCCAGCCCAGAACCTCACACAAGTCTGTGTGACACATGTGTAACTCATTCACTCTTAGTGTTGTATAGCACTTCTTTTATTGTATGGTTGTATAAGTTACAGCATTATCCAGCATCCTGTGGACAGACCTTTGGGTCCTTTCTGGTGTTTGGCAACATCAAGCAGTGATTTTATGAACAGTTTCAGGTATTGTGCTGTCTCAGTGTGCAAGAGTTCTTCATTTAAGGTGTGCATCCTCACTGGGCCAGAGGTGAGTACATTCTTAAATATGCTAGTGCATGCAAATAGTTTTCCACTGTGATTGCACAAATAATTTGAACATCTTGCTAGTGTGTAAGGGTTCCTGTTGCTACAGGGGCTCGGTGGTGGTATCCTCAGACTTTTTTTTTTTCCCATCTTTTGTGATAGGGTCTCCCTATGCAGTTCTGGCTGGCCTTGCGCTCTCTTTGTAGCCCAGGTTTGTCTTGAACTTGCAGTGATCCTCCTGCCTCAGTCTCCCAAGTGGTGGGATTATAAGAATACACCACAGCTGGCTTTCCTTTTTAAAATATTGGGGCTGGGGAGATGGCGCAGTAGAATAAGTGCTTGCCTGGCAAGTGCAAGGGCCCGAGTTTAATCCCCGGTTGAACATCCTATGACCAGTTTTCTGTTGCTTATCTTTCTAAAAGTTCTTTATGGGCTGGTGAGATGGCTCAGTGGTCTAAAGCACCTACTTAGAACAAGCTTGGCAGAACACAGGGACCGCGG
>NW_004524670.1:7407410-7430624 GCF_000260255.1 Octodon degus
TATTCATTTATGTTTGTAAATAATTTATTTTCAATTTGCAATCTATTAAAAATTTTTTTAAAAACCTTGTAGATGGTGCACCTGGTATAGTAGATTCCTCTGGCAGTGCCTTCTCACTTGTCTCTTCTATAGGGGATGTGTCTGAGATGTTTTCTGTATCTTTTTCATCCTTTCTTTCCTCTTCTGCAAGGGTGCTGCCCTGTACTCAGCCTCTTCCACTTTCTAAACACAGACCATATTCTAGACCTTGTGCTGAGCACTGACCCTTTATTCATTTAGCCTCACAGTAACCTCCTCAGGAAATTCAGCTTCAGAGTTGACGTAACTGGGCCAAGGTCACACAGCTAGGAAAGGGTGGAGCTAGACATTAAAGATAGACACTGCTTGACTGTAAATCTGTTCCCCTGGAGGGGGATGTCCAGGGTCCTGCCAGAGGTTTTGGGGTGAGTGGATGAAAAGCAACAGACAGATGTAAGTGATTTTGGAGAACATGAACTGCCAGGACCTACCAACAGATTGTACGGCGGCCTGGCTCTCTGCTTGCTGCAGGGCATGTTGTCCTGTATATGAAGTCCTCCTGCTCATTCAGTTTTCCTGACACTTTCCTGTAATTTGAAAGACAGCTTGGTGGGCACAGATGACATCTGATATGCCAGCTATCCAGGTCCCCAAGCACACGGCAGGTCTTCAGACACGAAGGAAGAAGACTTCACTTCTCTAGCACTGCACTCTTGGGATAGCCAGTAAGTGGCTGCAGACCACCCACTATTTTTTTTTCAATTAAAAAAAATTTATTTATTTATTTATTTATTCATTCATTCATTCATTCATTCATTCATTCATTCATTCGGTCCAGGGTCTCGCTATGCAGTTCAGATCCATAGTGATCCTTCTGTCTGAGCTTCCTCAGCTCTGCCATCACACCCAGTTTCAGGCCGGCATGATGTGCCTGGGGTTCTGGGCAGGGACCAGCGTGGCATGTGGTACCAGGGATTGAATCCACATCCTTGGGCTTGCCAGGCAGTGCTCAGACCACTGAGCTATCTCCCCAGCCCCAGACCATTCACTATTAAGTGATATTTTCATGTCACATCAGGATAATTTTTAGAATTCCTTCTGTTGGAGGACACAGTGATGAATTTCTTCCCACTCTTCTTTGCACATTAAGACCCTTTCCCTGCACTATTAGGAACAGTGAAGGGATAGCTGGCATTAACCAGACCAAGAGCCACTATGAGGAGGCGTGACTGATGCTTTGTTCCTCTCATTTCTTTTTTTTAAAAATTATTTATTTATTTATTTTGTGTGTGTGTGGCCAGTTCAGCCCATCAAGGGGCGGGGCTGGCTGGCATGTGGTGCTGGGGATTGAACCGCGGTCCCTGTGCTTTTGCTTAGCTTAGCTTGTTCTAAGTAGGTGCTTTAGACCACTGAGCCATATCACCAGCCCTGTTCCTCTCATTTCTTACCACTTAATGACAATGAGGACCAAGGCTGCTTCATTAGGCTTTTATTTTTTATTTATGTTGTGGTCTCAGGACCTTGCACTTCCCAGGCAGGCGCTTGTGCTGCCGAGCTACACCCCAGGTCCAAAGATGCTTCATAAACACTGTGCCACGTTGGTCTTGTCATCAGTTCCCCTGACACATGAAGGAACTAAGGCTGTGGCCAAGTAGTTTCTCAAGCTCACACAAGTGGTGGTGGTGCCCTGTCTCCCACCCCTGGATTCTGGTGCATCTTAGCCCCATGTTTCTATTATATTGTCATGAATGCTGCAAAGTGGATAGGCTGGGGATTTACAGCAGGCCTGAACTGGGCACTTCTGAGCACAGGATCCCACCTAGATTCCGGCGGCTCTGTGAGGCTGAAATGACCTCGGCAGGCCAAGCACTCTACCCTGAATCAGCGTGTTGCACAGCTACATGTTGCCCACTTACTGTTAAGTCAACATGTAAGGAAATAAAACCACTATAAAAAAAAGCCAACTTGGATTTATGCGCTTTCCACATCACCTGTTTATTTTTGCTCCCTCCCTTCCTGTAGTTATCTGTGCGTGTTTAGATTTTGATTACAGGTACATATTCATATTAAGAATAGGTACAATCCATACAATGTTTTTTTCTTCTTTTATCACTTGATGTTATTTGTGGACATTTCTTCAAAACTTAGTAATTTTTTTCTGCCTTTAGATGTGCCTGGAGATTTTTCTCTACTTTGTGGCTGTGCCACTGTTCATTCACTTAAGGGCCTCTGTTTTGGGTCATTTTTACTTGCAGTAACTATCCGTGTCTCCATTGTTATGTTTCTTTGTTACTTTATTTTTATTTTATTTTTTTTGTGGAACTGGGGATTGAACTCAGGCCCTTGCGCTTGCCAGGACAGCATTTTTTCCACTGAGCCATCTCCCTAGCCCTGTTACTTTATTTTTAAGTAATGCATAAAGACATACATATGTGTAGCACAATGTGACATTGTTTAAGGGTATATTATGTAGTGTTCAGGTTAGGATAAATATCTATCTCACTGAACAATTTTAACTTTTTTCGTGGTGAAAACATTCTTCTGTCTTACAAGCTTTGGTGGTAGCACCTGAGATATGAGCATTCTGGGAGGCTGAGGCAAGAGAATGCTAAGTTTGAGCCCAGCCTGGACAGTTTAGTGATGTAGTGAGACTCCCATTTCAAAATAAAATAAAACAGGGCCAGAGATACAGCTCAGTGGCGTACCTGTTTTGCAAGTGTGAGGTCTTGAGTTCAATTCCCAGTACCAGTAAAATAAAATAAAATAAATAAAATAAAATAAAATAGGGGTTTAGTTCAGTGCAAAGTCCCAGACTCAACCCCTAGTACTTAAAATCAATCAGTTAATCTGCCTATTATCTATAATTTATCTGTATATCTAAATGGTACCAAGTAATTTGTTCCTTTTCTTACTGTTGTACCTTGTCTTGGAATAGAGAGTCAGGGGAGGGATTCCTGAGTCAGAGGACAGTCAATGTCTATTCATTGAGCACTTGTTTGTTCCAGGCTATGCTGAAGAACTTGAGGCCTACCGGGGAGATGGCTCAGTAGATTAAGTGCTTGCCTGGCAAGTGCAAGGGCCTGAGTTCAATCCCTGGTTCTGGAAAAAAAAAAAAAAAAAAACAACTTGAGGCCCATTATAAAGATGACAGCAGACAATCCCCAGTTTCTTCAAGTTCACATTTCTCTGGGAAAAGATAAAGGTATAAATTAATAATTATGGATAGTGATAATGCCATGGAAAGACAAAGTGGTGTTACAGAAAATAAACGGGGTGTCTGCTTGGATAGATTTCTCTGAAGCCACTCTGAGAAAGATCATACTAGCTGAGAGCCAAGGAATGAGAATGACAGGACCCGTGAGTGATCCAGTGCAGGAGGTACAGAGAGTGAGGCTGAGATGAGTGGTGGGCAGGACACAGAGGTTGCTCGTGTCAGGGTGATCACTCCAGTGGAGATCCGCAGTTGGCCCGGTGAACCCAATTCTCTCCAGACCCCTAGTGTAGCATCCTGATGGGTTTCTCTGTTTTGTTTTGTTGCTACTTGAATTACTTTTCCACTCCTAGTCAGCATACTGCATGTGTGGATCATAAATGAGTTCTCCACCTCCTTTTTGGTTAGAGGTGTGGTGGGGAAGCATTTAATGGCTCGAGTAGCTGAAACATGTGGGGATAGCTGGATCTAAGGGTTCTAAAAGCAGCTGCAGGACCCATCCTCTTCTCTGCCTTACTCTTGGCTGGCTTTATTCTGAGGCATGTTCCCCCTTGTTAGGCATAGTTCATATCTTTACTAATCATTCTGGCTGGAGTTTTGTTTATTGGCCTGGTTGAGTTACCCGGTGGCCAGGATGATTGTATGTGTGGGGTGCTTAAGAGGATGAGTTGGCTGAGATGATGGAGAGGGAAAGCAGGCAGAGATCAGTTAACCAGACATAGGTTAAGCATTGCCTTCCTGTGCAGGAGACTGAGGAGAATATCACCTCACAGAATGAGAATAGTGCAAGGGTAATTATTCAAAGGAAAATGGCATTCTGCTGACAGAAGGAGGAGGTTGGGTGCTAGAAGGCAAAAACAAGATGATCTACATTGATATTTATTCTGTCTCTACAAAGAGTCTTTTCTCTCACCCATCTCACTACAGCCACATTAGTTTTTTTTCTCAGCTGGGAAACCTGAATTCCCATGAGCCTCCAACAGTTGGCATGTGTTCCCTCTCTCCACCTGGACTGCTGTCAGAGTAACTGGCTCTACTCCCTTCCCAGAAGAGACCCAGGCTGGCTGGCTAAGTAGGCTTCACCCACTAGTTTTTATTCTATTGTCTGTCTCTTTCCTAGTACTCATCACAATCTATAATCTTCCTGGTCTATTTATCTATGCTTTGAGTCTCTGCCACTGTCTCCCAACAGTTGGTAACCCTGGGGAGGACAAAGACTGTATCTGGCCTGTTTGCTGCAGTATCTTTAGCTGCTGTTCATACTCATTTAAAAGAGCCCCTGTTCCATAAAGAAATAAATGGATGGGTGTTAGTATCTTCAGTCTTCCTAGATTATAATGGAGTCACTGGCTTAAATAGATTAGATTCAGACCAGGGGTCCCAAGCCCATGGAAGTGGAAACTCTGGAACTCAAACCTTGACTTCAGAAGTTTCAGTTGCTAGCTCTGCTTCTTTCTACAGGAAAGCCAGTGTCAGTACATCTCCTGAACTTGTTTCTTCTTCCATAACATCAGCACAAAGATCCTAACCTGAGGAGGGAGGGTTGAGAATCAAAACCAATGTGAGGCCCCAGCTTTGTAATGTGAGGGCCATTATACCAACGTCAACCTTGGTGTTGCTCTTCCAGGGTAGGGTCCTGAGTCACATCTACTCTGTACCCTTTCCTGTCTCTTCCTTGTGTGTCTTGTTTGTGGTTCCCATTTATATTTATTAGCCAAATTCATTGCCAGATAGTCACTGAGTAGCTGCATTATTCCGCCTACAGTGGGATAATGGGTTCCCACTCCCCAGGTTTGGTTCTGGGTTCTGTTGGTAAAGAAGCCATTGTGAGGAGTCTCAGGTAGGGGTGTGTGTGTGTGTGTGTGTGTGTGTGTGTGTGTGTATGCATGTCTATGTGTGCATGTTTGTGTGTGTTAGGGAAAGTGTGGACAAGAATAAAGGAACAATGTCCTTGCCGACTTCAGGTATTCTCAGAGACTGTTCTGTGTATTTACCAAAAGGTGGGGGTGCCCTGGCTTTCAGTGTGTGTGCGCAGAACTGGCAGGTCATCAACTGTAATGGTTTTTTCCAATTAAAAAATTAGAATGACCTTCAAAGGCCCAGAATTAAAAACACTAGTAATGGAAATCACTAGGTTTCTCACTTGGTCAGGACACAATGGCCTGCTTCCGCTTTAGGTCTCCCCAGAGGCCTGGGATATTGGGCAACTGCAGGCCAACCCATTGGGCTCTTCCTCATTTGGCCAGCACTGCACTTGCTGAGTGCAGAGCCATTTTTCAGCTCTGACTGAGCAAACTATATGAAGTCCCTCATTGTGTAACTGCTTATGAGGGCTCGGAAGCCTCTAAGTGTGCTTTTCAGCTGGGTTATCTTTATTATTCTTTTGTGTTCTTCCATCTGCTCTCAAAGGGTATGGGCCTGACAGTGTGGTTCAAAACATTCTAGAGAGGCTGAAGAGATAGCTCAGTGGAATAAGCGCTTGCCTGGCAAACACAAGGGCCTGAGTTCAATCCCTGGTTCTGGAAGAAAAAAAAAATTCTAGAGGCTTTGTCAAATGTCACATTACCTTTCTGTGACTTGAAGGGTACATGGCTGTCTGAGGCTGGCATATTCATACTCATGATGCTTTGCTGATTGTCTTGGGGAAATACGTTCCTAACTAGGGCCTCTCTGAAATCTACATGCTAAGTCATTGATGGGAATAATACCCTCTCAGAGCAAGCTGAGCCATGCAGAAGAAAACAGTTTTCTTTACCCCAGGCCTGTTCTTTTCGGCCCACGCAGTTCACCTGTGTACAATTGGGTGGTACCCATTTAGGGCAGATGCTGGGCACTTTGGCACCCTAATCCCAGCAGTCTGGGAGACCAAAGGAGGAGAATTCTAGCCCATTGTGGGCATCTTAGTGACACAGTGAGACCTGTCAAAAAAAAAAAAAAAAGGCTGGAGATGGGAGGTAGGGAGATAGCTCAGTGGTCTAAGAACTTTTCAAGGAAGTGCAAGGATCCATGTTCCACATGGATCCCAGTACCTTGGGGTATAATGTGCTGACTGCTGAAACTGAGCATGGTGGCACATGCCTGTAATCCTAGCACTGAGGAGGCTGAGACAGGAAGATCACTATGAGTTCAAGCTGTGTAGTGAGGCCGGATACAAGATAAATAAATAATAAATTTTAAAATAAATTTTTAAAAAAGACTGGGGATGTAATGCACTCAGGGTTCAACCTGGGTTCAAATTCTTTTTTTTTTTTTTTTTTTCAGAACTGGGGATTGAACTCAGCCCTTGCACTTGCCAGATAAGCGTTTATTCCACTGAGCCATCTCCCCAGCCCCTCAAATTCTTAATACCATCAAAAACAAAAAAAATTTAAAAAGGCCAACATGCAGCTCTGGTTCATGAATACTCAGCTGGGTAGAAGACTTTACTTAGCCACTGCTCTAGATTTGCTCAGCTCTGGACCTTTGGATCCCATCTTTGGTCTTGTTTCTGCCCCTTGTATTTGTAAACTATCTCAGGTTATCCCAGCTCACACCACAGAGTCTACCCAGAACTTGCCTTGGAGTTTGTCCTATGGATCTTGGTAGGAGTCTCCAGGCCCAGAAGTGCCCTCTAGGCCTCAGTCCTTGGCCTGGACCTAGTTAGCCGGCTCACCCTAGACCTGGATGCCTGCTGTGGACCCAGACACCTTTGGGCATGTGGTGGCTTATTTTGTCTGGCTGCCTAACACCAGGGGCCACTTGTTCTTCAAAGATTCCTTTCCTGAACACCATGGGCTTGATCTGCCACCTCTCACTCCCGACAGGTGTCCGGCATGCTTGTTACCTCTGCCAAAGCAGTAAAACAATTCTTCAGTGCTATAAACACAAGGATCACCTGCTGAAGGTCAGTGTGCTCAGAGATGTTTTTACAGCCAGCAAACACAGCAACTATTTACAATAGCACACATGGGGTTGTAAATTATTTCCCCGATAGTGCTTGCCCCTTATTTACGGAGGTATGGGGCAAGCATCAACTTTGCATGGTGAGAAAATTCAGTTCTGGTTTTACTCGTGTACTTCCTATCATTCTACTGATAAATGATTTCTCTTTTTCCCCTCCAGCTCATCATTTAACATTGGATCTTTAGTCGATAGGCCCAAGCCACATCTGACCAATCAGTCTTTTCCCTCTGCTGCAAGTGACCTTTGAAAGGCTGTGTACAGGGTGTTTCCAGGGCTTGAGGCTCTGTCGTTGACAGCTCATGAATTTTACAGGTATTTGGGGCCTTAACTCATGGGCCAGCAGGAGCATTCTGCTGCTTATCCCTTGTTCTTTCTCTTTTTGCCTTTCCAGTTGGGTCTAGGACCCTGGAATCTTGGCTGAAGAAGGTCTCAAGACCACAGATCAGGGATGAGGATGTCTGGCAGCTCCTAGGGAGGGGATGGAAAAGCCACTGAACATGACAGCTGGGTATATTTGAAACGCAGCTCCACTGTTGTATGACTGAGTTCACTTGGGCTCTTTATAATCTCCATGGTCTCAGTTTCTTATTTGTGAAGGACCCTTCAGGGTTCTACTTGAAGGGCAAGTGAAGTGAGGCTGCCTTCTGTGGCAGAGCCAGCATGGTGTTCACTGCTGTACACAGGGCCTCGGTGAGCTAGGCAGGATGGCTGGTTGCTGATGAAGCTCCCCTCTGGACTGCAGGAGAATGGGAAGGGCTGGGAGGACTTGGGCACCGCTTGCTGTAGAGTCCAGTGCTTGTCCCCTGGATGTGGTGTGAGTGGAGGGTTCACAGGACAGGAATGGGCCTTGGTGGCTGACCCACAGCACTGTGCTTCTGTGGCTTAGTGGGAGTTTGACCTGTCTCCTTGCTTTTCTGCTCTTAGGGCTTTTGCTGGTTGTGGCTTCCTCATGGTTGAGTGAGTTGAGGGTTCGGAGAAAGGGTGCTTTTTTTCTGTGCAGCTGACTCCTAATTGCTTGCTGACAGACAGGTGGGCAGAGAGACCTGGGGAAACGGGGCAGTTGTGAGGTCACTGCCAGGTCTGGCAGTCATTGCCAGCTCTCCCAGCTGCCTCACCCTGGTGGAAGGCACCACAGGCTCTGTAAACACCAGGATGTTTCTACAGGCATTTGCAGTAAAGAGCTTTTCCAGCTCCCTGACTTTAGTTCCACACTGGCTTGGTTCGTGGAGTTTCCTACTTCCCCTAGTTCCGGAACAAATGAATTGATTTGAGCTTCTTGCATTTGAATGCCCCCACCCACCCACACACAAGGGAAGAGGGAAGCTGCGAAGTCCAGGTCCCTTCCCCGTTATCTATAAGAGCTCATGGAATCCTGCCAGCACTGCCCATCCCTCGAGGCTAGAGTGAATGTCCTGGGCCCAGAGCAAACCGGGGTACCAAAATGAATGGACTCACCCAGCCCTTGCAGGCAGGAAGTGGAGGCTGGGATCACAGACCCCAGACCCAACCCCTGCACGACTTTGCTGCCTCAGACACTTAAGAGAAAGACCAAAGCAGAGGTTGTGAAGAAGAAAAGCGGATTAGTGAGTAGGGTGGGGGAGGGGAGGAAAAGGGAAATTATACAGAAATGCACACAGTTATTGCTTCACCGAGTGAATTTGCTCATGTGGTGGAAAATTGTGAAACTTGGCTTGGAAAGCGTTGTGTTGGATAGACTACGAGGCCTGCATGGTGAGGATTCTCCCATCACACCCCTCTCTCTTACCCTCTAGTTAGGGATCTGGCTGCTGGATCTTGCTTTCTCAAAGCATCCAGATCAGATGGATGGAAATAGCCACTTTTGGTGCCTACCATCTCTTCTTAGTGGTTCTGAACATTTACATGTGCCATTCTGTAATTGGGAGGCCTGCTATCTGGGTGCCTCTTGGGTGGGGAAAGGTTATTCCATCCCCATCACTCAAATGAGGAAGCAAGTGCTAGAGTTGTGAGCCTTTCCCAAGGCCAATAGCAGATAGTGGTGGAGCCAGCCTTGGAGCCCAGCTCTGCCAGGTCCCAGAGCAGTCTCTTCTTGTAGTCCCATGCTAAGGGCTGCTGTGTATACAAATGTGTTCCCACATGTTCTGTGATTCAGTTGTCATAGCAACCATAGTAAATCAGGGGTCATGTTCTTAGTGCCCCCTTTTTATGGAGGGCAATTTTATCCAGAGGCTGTCTTAACTGAGACCTTACCTGAATTTCCTAGATTCTAACTTTCTGTTTTTTCTGTTATAATAAAGAACAAGCCAGGAATGGTGGCAGGCACCTGTAATCCCAGCACTCAGGAGCCTGAGGCTCAAGAATCACTGTGAGTTCAAGGCAAGCCTGGGCTACAAAGTGAGTTCAAGGTCAGCCTGAACTGCATAGCGACCTTGTCTCAAAAAGACATTAAGAATAATAATTAAAAAAAAATAGAACAAAATCCTCCATTTGCCTTCATCTGTATATCTACCTATCCATCCATTTAGCTTTCTGTTAGCCACCCATTCATTTTTTCAGTGCTTATTTTATGGTGGTCCTATGTAAGGTGTCAGCAGAGTGACTGTGTAGAATTGTCATTTTGCCACCAGGAGCCTTTGGTCTGTTGAAAGAACAAGTAATCAATAACACAATAAAATTGTGAAATAGGAATGTGTGTCAGTAGAAATATGTACTTGGAGGGACATTAGGTCTGCTCAGTAGCTGGTGGAGATGATAGAACTCTGCCCTTGATTATTTATTTTCTTTTAATGTATTTAGTACCAGGTCTTACTGTGTAGATTGGACTCATAGTGATCTTCCTGTTTTCAGCCTCCCCAGTGCTGGAATTACAGGCATGTGCCACCATGTCCAGTCTCTATCGCCTCAGCAGGCCCTGGGGGCAAGGGCTGGCATGGCTTGTGGTGTCAGGGTTTGAACCCCAGTCCCTGTGCTCTGCCTAAGCAGGCACTTTAGTCCACTGAGCTATCTGGCTGGCCCTTGATGGTTGCATACGTGTGTGTGTGTGTGTGTGTGTGAAATATTTCTTTTAAATTTTAAATTTGTATTAATACATTTGCAGCACATAATGTTTCCATTCACTGTGGGGAGCTAGTACATGCATACCCAACATTTCCTGATTCTTTTCATTCCCCCTAGCCCTTCTCTCCAGAATAATTTGTTTTGAAGAGTATGTTCTGCATGTATTTTTAAAATCCCCTAATTGAATGGGGCATCTTCCTCTGTGGCATCCTTGTGAGACCTGGTTGAGCAGGAAATGATCCTCTATGTGAATTAGGTTAATTTGGTGAAAATGAAATGAATAGCCACGTAATCTGGGGTGATAGGAAGGCCCAGGAAACACAAAGCTGAACTTGCTGCCAACTGAGTCGTGACCTTGGACTCGAACTGGTTACATAAACCATCTTCAGGTGAGAGTTACTCAGGACTCACCCAATTTGACAGGAGCTAGGCCGCCTCTTCTCATTAGAATCCTGAGTGTACTTCTGTAACAGTTCAGACATGTAGACAGGGCTGTTCTTCTGGAGTTCACAGGTCCTAGAAAGTCTCTAGGAGGACTTGAGTAACTTGTGAGTTTCTGAAATTGGATACAGAATGTTGTGTATATGTGTATGTGCAGTTTTCTGGGAGAAGTACCATGACTTTAATTGGTTTTTCAAAACCGTCCCTGGAAACAGAAATGTAAAAATGATATAAGGTAGTGATATAGTTTCTGAATCCTACCTGTGTTCTCGTTCTCTCTGTCTGTGTCTGTCTGTCTGTCTCCAGGGTGTTGCTATATCCCTGACCTCATAATTCTCCTCACTCTGCTTCCTGAGTGGCTGAGATTACACACTTGAGCCTCCATGCTAGGGTTCTACCCAAGCAAAATTTTCCCTTGCCAAGTCTGACTCGAGCCCCGGGACTCTTTTTGTGATGTGTTTTTAGATTTCCAGATCATTCTAGTACTCCATTTTGGGAACCATTGAACTAGGGCACTGCTTCTCATACTTTAATGAACATCTGAAGCCTGTGGACCTGTAGAGATTGCACAGTATGTGCAGATTTTGGAACTGACCTGAATTCTCCCCTCCTTCCCCCCTTCCTTCCTTTTACTAGGGGTCTAACCCAGGGTCTTTACTCTAGGCTACATCCCCAGACCTTTGAACATTTATTTTGCTAGGTCATAAAGTTGCTCAGACTGGGCTCGGATTTGCAGTCCTCCTGTCAGCCTCCCAGAGTGCTGGGATTGCTGGTGTAGGCACTAGGCCTGAAGAGATATCTGCATTTCCAACCAGCTCCCAGCTGGCACTGACGCTGTTGGCAGGTGCCCCTTGACTTGAATGGTAAGGGTTTGTCAGTAGGCATGCTTCTGCCTGGGTCAGTCACAGGGCATTGGTCATATTTAAGCCACTTCAAATTCCTTTGGTTAGGATTGAGGCAGATTACTCAGATCATTTCCCTCTGGAGTCCATCCATGAGTAGAGGAACATCAAGAAATTACTTGGGGGAGTGTTAGGTACTGGACATTTCCACATTCCATTTTCAGTGATAGTGCAGAGTACAAAGAAGTCTGAGGTTCAAGAGACATAAACTAATGGGGCTTAGTTTTCATGCATAACAAGAAGCCTTTTACTGATGTCGAGATCCTTGGGTCAGCCGCCAGTCACCCAGGGCTGGGGTCATTTTGTTTGGCCCAGCATTTCTGCCATGGGAAAAGACAACATATCTCATGGTGTCTTGTCTGCATTTTCATCAGGAAGATGAGGCTGCACATCGGAACCACGCTACCTGGCCATCCCTACTTGTAAGAGATACTGGAAAGGACACAGGAGCTTGCAGTCTGTACTCTGGAGAGCAACAAGAGAGAAGAGATTGGAGAAATGCTGCTGGGTCAGCTGATGCTTTGCAACTCCAGGCAATTTACTGAATTTTTCTAAGTCTCAGTTTCCCCATTTGTAAAATAGAAGAGTAGTTCCTCATTGCAGTAGCTTGCGAAGCATGGTGTGTGGTTCTCGGAGCAGCATGGCACAGCACCCGGAAATAGCCCACTGACTCAGAAGCCCTGGGCGGAGTCTGCCACCTGTCTGACAGGTGACTCTGGGGAATGTTCCGATTTGAGAACCCCTGCCTTGATTACTTAAGACACTCACCAGAGAGTGCTCATTGTTTCTAGCCTGGGAGTTCACATCTTGGACTAAGATGAATTATGATAAAATGCTGAATAATAAGCTCCTTGAACCTGGGCATGGTGGTGCACACCTGTAGTGCCCACACTTGGGAGGCTGATGGAGGATTGCTGCTGCGAGTTCAAGGCCAGCCCTGGTGACAAGGCCTACTGCATAATGAAACCCTGTTTCAAAAACACACACAAAACCAAACAAACCCCCTCTTAGAATGAGAAGCTTAAAAATATCCAAAAAAAGAATTTATATGATTTTTTTTTCTAACTAGTGATATCACTCCTCTAATTCCAAGGAACTTTTTGAGTTTTCTGAACAAGAGCACTAAAGAAAGGCCACTGAACTGAAGAAAATTTAAGAGCTGATTCTATTACTTCATTTTTAAGAAATGACAGTTTTTATTATTTTATTTTTTGTCTTTTTTGTGACAAGTTCTCACTGTGTAGCTCAGGCTGGCCTTGAGCTCACTTTGTAGCCCAGGATTGTCTCGAACTTGTAATGACCCTCCTGTCTCAGCCTCCCGAGTCCTGGGGTTACATGTGTGCACTATCATGCCTGGCCCAGTTGTATTTTTTTGAGATAGGGTCTCACTGTGTAGTCCACCCTGGCCATGAGCGCCATAGTGATCTCCTGCCTCAGTCGTCTGCGATTATAGGTGTGCACTAGCATGCCTGTTAACAACCTTAGCTCTACTGAGAGATTGTTTGGATGCCAGTGGATTCACTCCTGTAAATGCACAACGTGGTGGTGTTTCACACAGTCTCTCTGAGTTGTGCAGCCAGCACTATGATCAAATTTCACAGTATTTTTATCACTGACCCCCAGGAGCCTCATGCCCAAATATCGATAATTCTTCATTCTCTTTTCCTCCCAGTCTCTGACACGAACAAATATGTATAGCATTTCTAAGGCTTTCTTTTCTTTCTTTATTTGTAGTTATTTAATTTTTTTACTGACTTATTTACTAGGATTAATTCCAAGATTAATAGTGACATCATTGATGAAGAGGCCGAAATCCTAACATGAAAGTCTACCATGAGTTCATCTTATAGCATGGCTGCCAGTGAAAACACAAACAACAATGACGATAATATTGTTTTTCTTTGTTGTGAACAAATGTGGTTCTGTTCTACTAGGGATCAGAACATTTGGTTAAATGATTGCAAATCTATGGCCTTAAGACTCATCTGGAAGGTGCGAGGAGCTGAACTTCCCTTACTAGGCTCAGAGGACCTCTCGTCCTGAGAGTCTTGGTGCTGGTGGGAGCTGAGCAGGAGCTCTCCCTCTTGCACTGTGAGCAGGAGCCACTGGTGCAAATGCACGGAGCTAGAACCAGACGATCATGTGGGGAAGGCCTAAGCCTTGACTTCCGAGCAATTGAGGATTTACTTTGGAGGAGGGAAGGGGCTCAGGCCCTGGTGGAGGCTCATGGATCCTTCAGGGCCGCAGGAGACAAGCATGGCTATTGGAAGAAGCTGTGGATCAACTCAAGGGAAGTGCCACAGTAGGCAGAGATCATTTGGTTTTTGTACCAGAAGTTGAACTCAGCACCTTGTGCTTTCCAGGTAGGTGCTGTGCCACTGAGTTGAGCTGTCTCTCTGGCACTAAGAGCTGGAGGTCAAATCAGGTTACTTGGGCAGGTAGTGAGTGCTCTTTCTCTCTGTAGTGTGGGTGATTCATGAATCCAGTGGGAGTTGGACTAGAGGGCCTTTCCTATTTCTTGCAAAATCTTATGTGGACTTGTGAATGAGACCAGGCTAAGATAGTGTGCCTTGAAAATCCCTACCTCTTCCCTACTTCCAGGGACAACAGCCTGTGTCAAAGAATGAAACTTTTGGTTGTGGCTCCATGCATGTCATATTTTGGCTTTTTTAGACAGGGTCTCACTATGTAGTCCAGGCTGAGCTTCACTCAATGTGTAGCCCAAGCTGGCCTCAAACTCACAGCGATCCTCCTGTCCCAGCCCCCCGAGTGCAGGAATTATAGGTGTGCGCCACCACACCTGGTTTCTATCTTCAATTGGAGGTTTGCTTTTCCATTAAGGGGTTCTCTAGGGATATATGAATTTAATAGTTTTCTCATTGGCATTATTTTGTTACTGAGGCAAATAGCTTTGCAGTTCAGCAATAACCCCTCTCTCCATGTAGTGGGAGAGCAGTGTGCACACAGGCCACTGTTCCATGGAGCCAGGAGCACTTGTGGTGGCAAAAAGACCATCCTCGGGCCCAGAAGGGCTGGAAGCTCCTCTGCTGAAGTCATCAAGGAGGTCTTCCCAGCACGGAAGCTTGCGATGCGCTCCAAAGAGAAGAGGGATCCCTGCTGAAGGAAGGCCTGAGCCTTGGGGCTCCTACTAGCATTCCTCTGGGCTCCTTGGAATCCACCGTGGGTGAAAACAACAGTGACTGTTAAACAGATCCAGTGTGAGCTGGCCCAGTGGCATACACTTGTAACCTCAGCTCTCTGGGAGGCTGAGGCAGGAAGATCGCAAGTGTGAGTCCAGTCTGTGCAATTTAGCTACTTACTGACACTCTATCTCCAAATACAAAATAAAATGGGATGCAGCTTAGTGAGAAGGCCCCATATTGAGTCCCTAGCTCTGCAAAATAAATATGTTCTTTTGGGCAGGAGTTTGTGCAGGCCCTTTTCAGCACTATCTTATTTCATCTCCTAGATCCCTCACATCCAGCTATAATGTAAACAGTGGCCCCTAAGCTGCCATGTGGCTGGCTTTCCTAGGCATACAGTACTTGTGGTGGAGGGACGGGGGTTTCAGGGAGGAGATGCCATGGGCCAGGCTGTGAGGGCTGCCTTAGCTCCTCATCTCTAGTCAGCACTTGAGGGCACAGAGCAGGTGGCACTGGGAGCACTAGGAGAGGCCGGCCTTCTAGCCCAGAGGGTGGTGAGGAGTGGGCAGGAGTTGCTTGCCCTGGGGAGGACAGCCCAGCTGCTGGAAGACTCATGTACCCTGCTCTAGCAGCCTGACTTTAGCCTTCTGCATCAGCACTGATCCTGGGAGGGGTGGTGCACATCTGTAATCCTGTGCTGGGAGCCTGAGCCAGGAGGGTCTCACACTTGAATACAGCCTGAACAACTGATTAGGACTCTGGCTCAAATAATAAATATAAAAAAGAACTAGGATTTGTGTCAAGGTTCTGGGTTCCATCCTCAGTCACATACACACACATGAAAGAGATTTGGGCCAAGGAAAAGTGTAGTGATTTATCTTCTCAGAGAGGCTTCTTGAAAAACTAGCCAGGCCTGGTGGTGCATGTCTGAAATCCAAGCACTGAGGAGGCTGAGGTGGGAACATTGCTCTGGATTTGAGGCCAACCTGGGCCATATTGTGAGTTCAAGGCTAACCTAAACTATGTAGCAAGACTACATCAAAAACAAAACCAAACTAAACAAAAATATCTATAGACCAGAGCCTGGCACGGTGGTCCATGCATAACTCCAACGCTAGGGATGCTGAGACAGGAAGATAAGGTCAGGGCCAGCCTAGGTTATGCAGACTTTGAGGCCAGTGTGGACTATGTAGTAAGACTGTCTCAAACAACCAACCAACCTGCCATCTGGCCAAACAGACACAAACTGGGTCAGGGCTGGGGTGAACTTGGAGGTACAGCACAGGCTTCGTGTGCACGAGGCTCTGGTTCAGTCCAGAGAATGGTGGACGGTCGAAAAGTCATTCTCTGTGGTCAGCATCTCTGGCAGGAATGAGTTAAGGCTTGGCCCCAGATGGGCTAGAGTTTGAAGACTGATTTAGCCCTGTCTAGCTGGGTGGCCTTGGACAAGAATATAAGAATATAATTTTTCTTTCAGAAACCGAGGATACTAACCCTGGATTTGTGGGATAGAGCCACAGAAAACATAAGCTTTGAGGTATTGGGAAAGGGGGTCTTTTGCTCTGTGTGTTGCATTGTTATTCTTAGCAGTCAGTGATGCAGGGCAGAAGCAGCCCCTTCTGAGGCCCCCAGGTGTGAGCAGGGCTTCCAAAGACCCCCTGGCCCCTGGGCCTGCCCGTTTCTCCTGTGGACGAATGCTTGGACTGAACTTCGCCCTGTACAATGAGGAAACATGTTTTAAAGGCCTCACTTGTCAAAAAAGAGTTATAAAACAGACTTAACGAGACTTCTGGATTCAGCCTGGGTCACAGGATTGGCTGCGCCTGGGTGAGTGAGGCTGCAGTTGAGACTGACATGCTGGCCGAGCCTTGCTCCAGGCCCAGCTTGTTGCAGCCTGGTGGGCCCACATGTTCTGACTGCTTCAGCTCTTTCTTCCTTGACAGAATGCTTAGCTGCCTGTGGTTCACTGCCTGGTGAATGCTCACAAACAGCAAGCCATCCCTTTCTCACCCTGGACGAGGCAGGCAGCCCCTTGTGTGGTATTTCAGTGGGTAAACCAGATGTGGCGGGGCATTCCTGTAATCCCAGCACTCTGGGAAGCTGAGGCAGGAGGATCACAAGTTCAAGCCCAGCCTGGACTATTTAACAATTTAACAAGACATGTCTCAATGTCAATAATATAGGGCTAGGCTATAGTTTAGTGCAATGGAGCCAAGGCAACAGGGCTCATGGGCCACTTGCCTGGCCACGAGTATGACCACTGCCACCCCTGTGGCCTTTTCTTTCTCCTCCCCTTCTCCTTCTTCATCTTCATCTTCAGATTTAACTCGGGGCCTTTGCACTAAACTATAGCCTAGCCCTACTGTCATCATTATTATTATTATTACTTACTTTTGAGACAGGTCTTGTAAAATTACTAAATTGTCCAGGCTGGGCTTGAACTTGTGATCCTCATGCCTCAGCTTCCCAGAGTGCTGGGATTACAGGAATGCCCTGCCACATCTGGTTTACCCTTTACTTGTTTGTTTATTTGCTTGTTTGTTTTTTATACATGGTCTTGGGAGGGAATTCAGGCTGGCCCTGAGCTCACTGTGTAGCTCAATGGTTGAGCACTTCCCAGCATGCAGTTTCAAACCCTGTAATAGACAAAGCAAACAAAACAAATCCCCAAGCCTGTAGTGTTCACATGACTCTTTTCTTTTTTTTGAGGAATGGTTTCACTATATAGTTCAGGCTGGTCTTGAACTTGCAGCGATCCTCCTGCCTCAGCCTCCTGAGTGCTGGGACTATAGGTGTGCGTCACCACTCCTGGCCCTGACTTGCTTTTCCAGTGAGGTGCTGTTGTGTGTGTGAGTGATGTGAGCAGTGTTCAATCCTAGAGCACAGGAGAAAATGGCCATTTGTGTGAGTGCTGCCTTGCCAGGGTTCATCTGTGTACTGTGCGCCATCCACCCACCTCCACGGCGGTGCGCTGGCAGCTCCCTGGCGCCTCTCAGCCACTGTGCATTTCCTGTGTCTCTGTAGGGTTAGCACAGAGCAGCTACTCCATAGATTTTTGATAAGAAAGTAAATAAATGAGTGAATGATGCAAAATCATAGGGCCATTTGTTGACCTGGGCTTTCAGGAGTCTTCTGTCCAGAAGAGCCAGACTTTCTGTGTGTGTTGGATACTCTGTACTGCAGAAGCCACCCCTCCCATGCTCTCTGGAGTCCTGGCTGATCCTGCTGTGTTGGGTACTGGGCTGAACGCTGGGAATCAAAGATGGACAAGGACCTGAGATTTTGGAGCACTCTTGTGTACCTGGTACTTTGCTAAGTGCTTCCTGTGATTACTCCAGTTCCTCGCAACCCTCAAAATGAGCTTCGTGGAAGTGTGCTTCTGTGTGTGTGTGTGTGTGTGTGTTTGTGTGTGTTTTTGTGTGTGTGTGTGTAGACAGACTTAGACTGGAATGGGATGGTCCCAAGGTGACATGGGGAGTGGTGGGGTTGGTCTTGGACTGTTGGGCTCCAGATCTCTCATTTGCCCATTTATTAGCTTTCCAAATCCTTCCAGATTGGACAAGACAGTCCCAGGAGCAGCTGCTTCACATTATCTTTTAACAAAAGGAGTCAGGGGCTGGGTAAATGACAGTTGGAAACTAGATTTGTTCAGCTCACATTGTACCCAGTACCTTCTCTGGCACCTGCCCCTTGGGACGTGCGCGTGTGTGCGCGCGCGCACACACACACACACACACACACACACACACACACACTTCTGCTTCTGCTCCTCAGCTTCTACCCTGCAGCCTTCCCTCTGTGCAGTGAGGCATGTGAGTCCTTTGCCCTGGCCTCCGCTCCCACACCAGCTACCTTTCCTTGGCCTTCCCTTTCCCAGCCAAGAGCACACCAGTCAGCCTGGCGGGGAGGGAACGCAGGCCTCACAGGCGGGAGCCAGGAGCGGCTGGCTGGCGGGTGCTGCAGCTCTGAGGGTCAGGATACTCCCAGCTCACGCCAGCACACACGTCATGGGCAGCCGTCAGGTCTCTGGCCGTCTTGTGTGTGGCCAAGGGTTTTTTCGTCACATCTTTACTGCCTCAGCCCACGCCAGCCCAGAAGGGTGGCTGGTCGAGGGAGCTCACTCACACTCCAGGGAGAGAGTCCTGGAGGCTTAGGGAGGGGGCTTCAGGTCCATGCCAGGGCTACTAAGCTCATCCAGTCACTGAGTTTCAGAGTGTTCTTCATGGCCCTGTCCTACCAGGACCTGAGAATGCAGTTTCCTGTTTGTTCTTGGACCCCCATCCCCACCCAGGTTCTGTCCTGCAGGGCCTTTGCTCTAGCTGGCTCTGGCCTGGGAGGGGCTCTTCCCTATCTCTGTGTGACTGGCTCTTGGTCACTCTGGTCTTAGTGTCCTTTCTTTAAAGTCTCTGGGGTACAGTATGGGAGCTATGGAGGTCATCTCTAGCACAATGTGCTTCTTTTAATACATTAAAAAATTGTGTGCCCCTTTCAGTATAAATTTTATGAAAGTAATGAATTTAGAGAAATAGGATGCTAGGATTGTGGTTAAGAATAAGTATGGACAGCCAGGCATATTGGCGTCCATCTGTAATCCCAGCACTCTGGAGGCTGAGGCAGGAGAATCACCCCGAGTTTGAGGCCAACCTGGGCTACATAGTGAAACCCTGACTCAACCTCCTCCAAAATCTTACTTTGTTGGGTGTGGAGATGCATGCGTATAATCCTAGCACTCTGGAGGTCGAGACAGGAGGATTACTGTGAATTCAAGGTCAGCAGGGGCTATGTAGTGAGGTGTTGGGCAGCCTGAACTATGTAGTAAGACCCTGTCTCAAGTTGAAAACAAAGGTTTGTGCTGATATTGTTTGGACAATTAAATGCCTGTATTTTGTACTCTGAGTAACTAATTTAAACATAACAATGTATTAACCATTGTTACTCTCCTATTATCTTTTTTTTTTTTTTTTTAAATGTATTTGGTACAGGGTCTCACTGTGCTGGTTGGACTTGCCTCTTCAGCACTGGGATTACAGGCAGGCACCTCCACACCTGGTCTCGGTGGCCAGCTCAGCGTGCCCAGGGGCAGGGCCAGTGCGGCATGTGGTGCTGGGGATGGAACCCCTGTCCCTGCACCTGCCTGAGCAGGCACTTAGTCCACTAAGCTATCTCACCAGCCCTTTCTCTTATAATCTTATTTTCAAATTTTGTTTAATGTTTTTTTCCTTTTTTTTTTTTTTTAAAAAAAAAAGCATAAATGTGGGCAAACATGTGAAAGTTTGAGCGTGGATACTTTCAGGTGCTGTGGTCTCCACTGCAGCCACTCAATTCTTCCACAGTCCTGTGAAAGCAGCTGCAGACAGCATCAGCAAGTGACTGTGGCTCTGTTCTAATAAAACTTTATTTGTAAAACAGATGGCAGACAAGCTGTGCTTCACAGACTGCGCTTCACACACCCTGCTTTGGAGCTCCTAATGGTTCTGGAGCCAAGTTGGTGTGTTTGAGCTCTACCTTTGGTCTCCTTATCCTGAGACTTTGGGCGAGCTCCTGCCTGTGCTCCTCAGTTTCCCCGTCCCCTGCATGTGCTATGGGTGCTGATAGAATGGGTCTGGATTGTTGTGAGCATGACGAACACATTGGCTTCCTCGTTGCTTGGTCTCCATGGTCTCCCATGGGCCTGCGCAGAGCAGGGATTCATGACAGGTATTTGTTAAAGAGGCAGGTGACTGAGAGCCCACATGGCTCCAGGCCTCGTGTTGGGCTCTGGGAGGGAAGGTGATCAGTGCTCTCACAGTGCTCGGAGACTCAGGGCTGTGGTCAAAATGGTTTTTACAGCAGGGGCAGAAAATGTCCCATTCTGTGAGCTGGGGACACCCACAAGGCAGGGAGGCAGTGGTGGGACTGTGGGAGACAGGAGCAGCCGTGGCCTCCTCCGTCATGTGCAACCCTGGGCAGTGCAGGACTATGGAGTAGGCGTGGCTATTCAGAGGTGCTGGGACCCTAGACTTCTAGGTGCTTCTCAGTGTGTGCAAACAGCAGCTGATCTGACAGAGCAAAACCAAATGGAACCCAAATGACACTAAGTAAGGTCAAGGGGCAGCACCCCCACAGTTGCAGGTCAGATTCGGTGTCTCCTTATAAGTTCCCACATGGCTAAAGAGACTAGGGCTCAGAAACTCAAGTGACATGCATAGGCATAGGCCGGCACTCAGGCTCTGGCACCAGAACCCAAGCCCACCTGACTCCCCAGCCTGGGGTGCACATGCCTCCATGGCCATGATGAAGAGGCCAGAGGGAGGTGGGGACTTAGGTTCCCCCAGGGACTCGGAGCTCAGCACGCCTCAGAATCTACCTCAGCTCTTCTGCCAGCCTTAAGGGTTACTGCCCCCGTGCAGAGACCAACCTGGCAGAGGGATGTGCATATGCCGGGGCCTGGCTCCTTGGCCCGCCCACAGTCTTCAGTCTCCCTCCGACACTGGCACCTCTGTTCACTGGGGCCTTGTCCCACTTAGCAAGAAGCCATCATTATGCCATCATTCTAGATGGCCCATGAGAGGGAGGCCTGAAGATGTGCCATGCCCCCGGTGAAAAGGGCACAGGGCCTGGTGCCTGCCAGACCTGGGTTGGAGTCCTGGCTCTGCTCCCCAGCACCAGCTGGTGACCCTGGAGCACCTCCTTCACCTCTGAGTCTCATTGTCCTAGGCTGGGAAGCAGGTGCAAGAGTGTTCCTCCAGAGCTATGCTGACAATGCGTGCCCAGCTGACAGGGGCTGGAATGCCGCGGGCACTCCCAGGCGGCAGCTCTTCTTTTCCCTCCCCCTCAGCCCTTTCCCCTGTCCTCCCTTGCTCCCAGCCTGACCCTCCCAGTCCCTGCTGTGGCTCCCTAGCCCAGATGCTGAGAGAAGCTTGTGGAACCTGGGTGGGTCTCTGCCACTGCAGCCCCTCTTCCCGGTGCCAGGACTGCAAGGGAAGGGTGTGGGCATAAATTACGCCCATCTGTTCCCTCCCCGCTGGGGGAGAGGAGGAGGGGAAACACATGGGCCTCAGTGGAGGCTGCACTTTCCACAGCCCTCAGAACAATGGAGGGGAGGAATGTGATCTCTCTGGGTGAGGAGTCCACCCCACCCTGCCTCCTATCCCCTACCCCCTTCTGGGGAGCCAGGAATCAAGTTGTCTTAGGGGACAAGGGTCACTCTGCTTGCCAACCCAGGCTGTCCTCAAGGTTGCCCTCATATCTTCTGGCTCATCATTAGTAATTGTGTTTATTCACTCCTTTATTCTGCACATTTTCTGAGCAGGTATTCTAGGCCAGCCATTCCCTCCATGCCTCCTTTCCCTTTTTCCTTCCATCATTCCTTTCTTCATTTTGTTCTCCTTCTTTTTCTACCTTCCTCCCTACCTTGCTTTCTTCCTTTTTCTCTCCCTCATTGTACTTGGGATTCAACCCAGGGCCTGCCTCCTGTCCTACCTCCCCAGCCTTTTTTTGATTTCGAGACAGAGTTTCCCAAGTTGCTGAGTCACCCAGGCTGGACTTGGCTTTGTGGTCCTCCTGCCTCAACTTCTCAGAGTGCTGGGATTTCAGGCATGTACCATCATGCCTGGCATGAAGTGAGCTTCTCGCTTTTGGTGAGTTTACGATTTAGCAGGAGAGATAAGAGGAAGACCAGATTTGAGCTTTGTGCTAGAGGTGTTTGTGTTGGAATGCACAAGCTCAGGGAGGGAAGGCTGCCTGGGTCACCCTTTGATCGAAGTCTTCATGGTCAAGGGGAAGCACCTAGCAGGCAAAGAGTGCCTGGGGCGTTGGGTGGAGCAGCAGGTAGAGACTGCACTGAAGCAGCCTTTTCATTGCTCTGTTGATCCATGTCTCCTCAGTGGGTCCTCCTCATCTCAGTCAATTGTGCCAGATCTTCAGTCATAAAGCAAACCTTTCCAGTTCATGTCTCCAAGCTCATGCCTTCCCTGTAGCCCCAGTTCCTTCTCAGCCAAATTTCTCAAGTATCTTTTCTGTGCTGCACATTGACTGCACTTCCTTACCTCCCACATACTTCTCCATCTACCTGTACCCCTGCTGCTTCACAAGGTCATCATGACCTCCACATTCCTAAGTCAGTGGGAATTTCCCAGTCCCTTGAATAGAGTTTTCAGTTGCATTGGACTTGATGGGCCATTCAGTTCTGCTAGACACTTGTTTCTCTCTCTCTCTCTCTCTCTCTCTCTCTCTCTCTCTCTCTCTCTCTCTCTCTGTATTTGGTATAGGGTCTCACTACACAGCTTGAACTTGTAGTGATCCTCCTATTTTCAGCCTCCCCAGCACTGGGATTACAGGTGTGTGCTACTTTGCCCCAACTCAGTTGCAGGCTCAGCACTCCCAGGGGCGGAACCAGTGCAGCATGTGGGACAGGGGATCAAACCATGGTCCCTGCGCTTGCCAGCGACTTCCCAGGCACTTAGTCTGCTGAGCTATCTCACTGGCCCTCTTTCTGTCTGTCTGTCTTCCTCCCTCCCTCCCTCCCTCCCTCCCTCCCTCC